>NC_052627.1:30866768-31177952 GCF_016161935.1 Mauremys reevesii | reverse complement strand
GGAGGCAGAGGGACTGCACACGCACTAAATTGTTCGCAGAGGGAAAGAGGCACTAAGTATTTTTTTAAATGTTTGCAGTAATTTCAGATGAAGGGCAGAGTTATTAGATCATCATTAAAAGTAGCAAGCCAGCAACTGACAAGTACCTGGCTAGTAGTCCTTGAACGGACAAAGAGGTAAACAGGCATCCGGGACTCATGTTTCAAGCCATCCAAATAAACTCTGTAATTAAAAAAAAATAGGAATAGCAAAAGACAATCAACTCTCTTCCCTATCCCATTCATTTAGAATTTGTATTGCTAGCCCCTATGTATTAAACAGCATCCAGAGTATCTGTATAAAACAACCAGCGTTCAGGGTATTTGGAAATGTCACTAATATGCATTTACTCTGATTAGTCTGTCTATGTGGTGTAGTGAAATCATGTTGTGCAGAACCAGCTGAACTTACTTTGGCATTGGAAGACTACAACTCATGTTTCGTATAGATGTTGTAAAATTGATAAACATACAAGCTCAAGAACACGGTGAAATAGAAACGTAAAGATATCTTCAATCCGTTTTAAACACATTATAATTTTACGCTTTATAAGAGACACCTAGAAGGTAAACCTGGCTCTCTGTGACATAATCATGAAAGTTAGGATGAAATTCCAAACGTTAAATATTTTCTTTACATCATTTCCCGTGCAAACTAATTAAAATCCAGCTGGAATATAAAACCAACAAACCCTGGTAAGAAAATAGGAAAAGAGAAATGGGATATGTTTGTCACGTTATTAAACAAGTGCACTATGTACATTAGAAAGCAAGACATTCAAAATACAGACCCCAAAAGAAGCTGAAGTGTACAGTGCGTCCGTAATTAAACAAACACTCTATAGAAGATGGGTTGAGTAAAGTAATTAAGAGGCGGTTGTTGGGAAAATAGGGACGTTAGTGATTATTTGTAACGTCTGAAAGCTACACCTAATTCAAATCCTATTTTCTCCTTCATGTTAATTGTGCGGACTTCCATACTCATTGCAGAACACCTCCCTTTGCTCTCGGGATTATTGCAGGCAAGAAGGATGAGTTTAAGCTACCTAATGGGACTCAATTTAGAGAGGAGGAGGAGGAGGAGGAGATGTTCCATTTTCTAGCAGGGATCTTCTATTCTGGAAAACTAACGAAGCCCATTAGATGCTCTAGGAATTTTCTTTAACATACACGTGTGATTTTTAGTGGCTTGATTGTATTTGTGTATATTGCTGTCCCGCTCTTGTCACACGTCCAGTTAAAGGGAACTCATGGTAGCCGAAAGGGTTCGCTTACAGATCCAGAATAAAATAGTTTTGGCATGAAGAATAAAAAACAATCTGGAGAAGATGTTTTCAACCTTTCTATGATTAAAAAAAAATCTTGAACAGACATTCTGTGTGAGAAGATTATACTAATTGTCACCACCATTAGCATGTGGCTCTCCAATCAGCGTGCAAACACCCACGTATCTAATCGATTGGAATTGGCATTACAGCGGGAGGGGACGGTGCCCCGTTGAAATCCTTTCCAGTCCCCATGAGATGTGTCGATGTTGTTGTTTACTGTGCAGAATACTGGAGGAGGATGAGGGAAGAAGGCGTGTTATAGGTTTCTTTTTACCAGGAGGTGAGGTTCACGTGGCGGATTTAACAATTAGCGAGTGATTTGTTTGTGTTTTGTCCTCTCTCTTTTTTCCTTACCTACAGGCACTGAGCCGGCTTCCTCTCTGTGGAGGTCCAAACAAAAGAGGTGGTTGGGAAAGTGGAGGCATGTACAGTACACACTTCTGCCGTGTTACACACAGAGAGATGCCCTTCTCCTTATAGCCAGAGGGAGTAGGTAAAATCCGAACATCGTTTCCCTGCCAAATTAGTCTGCACAAAAATAAACGGTGTGTTTAATTAAAGAGAAGGGAGCTGTGTCCCTCGTTAGAGGGCTCCTCGCGCCACCCCCTCCAGTTTTTCCTCCTTTATATGGGCTGGAGTTTTTCCCTTGGCAGTTTTTTTGGTGGGAGCTTTTTGAAAGCAGAAGAGGGGGGGGGAGCGTAATGATTTACGACAAGAGAATAAACTCAGGAAACCTCAACTCCAACGCCAGACTTGACTGGAGACAACACAAAGCTGTCGGTATTTCCAATTCACAGGACGGGAGGGAGAAATGGAAGAGGAGGAAAAGGCAATTTAAGTCTCTTGCAAACAAAAGCGGGGACGTAGAGTTAAAATAGAGGGGGAGGAGCAGAGAGAGGAGAAAACAGAAAGATCGCAAACACGGAGATAGAACAAATCAGGTGGCAATCAGATTCCCTCTCCCCCCCAAACAAAACGATGGAAAAAGGCCGTATTACCCGTTACCTCTTCCCTCCCTATACACACACACTCCCGCAGCCAGACCCAATATTCTTGCGGATCTGGTCTGAAGAGTTGGTGCAATGCAAGTGAAGGAGCCAGTTCATTGTTTGACAAATCAATCACGGTGTAACTCGAGACATCCTCTGAACTTTGGGGCTGAGGGGGAAGAAAGTGAGCTGCGCTTTTAATATTACTTAAGCATAAAGGGCTGGATTTTTACCGCCCCAGATAATCAAGCTCAATTCGCCTGGGGGGCGGGGGAATAATTATAGGAAACCTACTAATCGGTAACGGAGCTGACTAAACACCAGCGGATGGACCAGTGGGATAAATCACTGGACTGAGAGTGAGGGTATTAGCCAAGGTCTGACATCAGGATATGACTAAATCGACCCGAGGCTGTAAATCCTCTATCAAAAGATAACGAGACGTTTCCAACAGCCACAAATAATAAAGAGGAGAGACCGCGACCTAATAGCTTGGTAAGAGCGGAGCAAGAGAAAATAGGGGGGATTACACATGCAAATGGGAACTCAAAACCTCCCCGCCCCCAATATTGTTAAGTTTGTCAAGTAGAAAGGCCGCCTGGAATAAGTTTGTGAAGAAAGTAAATGCCCATCAGGGAGCCCGCCACCTTTCCCACCCTGTCTACAAATGTACATTCAAAACACAGCCTTCTAATTTGCTTCCATTCAAAATGGGGGTGGGGGAGATCATGGCAAATCTCTGGGAAGCAGAGAGCCGGCAGCGATACAGGGAGAGGGGACGATTGGGGAGAGCAGGCGGCATTGCGTGAGAAGAGCCCACCGCTGAGAGCCTCCCCTTAAATAGGCAGAGGGCGGGGTACGGGGAGCGGAGGGGCGGGGCGGCAGCTCCCTTTGATGTCCCGTCGGCTGCCTCTTTCATCCTCTCCCCCCCACCCCCCATCCCCTTGCTGGCCCCTTTGTGTGACTAAATTTGGCAAGAACATGGAGACGAGCCAGGCTTTCCACGTGTGCTCAGAGCTCCCAGCTGAGCAGGCAAGGGTTCTCTTCCGGGTAAGGAGACAGAAAGAAAGATCAAAGAGTTTGTGGAGTTGGATCTGAAATGTGCATTGAAAATAAAAAATCAAGCCTTGGACGCATTCCAACCCCGAGCAGCCTGACTGAGACACACAGAGGAGGGAGTGTTGGGCACGTGGGGTAAAATAGAAGAAATCAGAGGGGAAGAGTTATCCTGCCCCCCCCCTCCGATTTTTTTATGGAGGTTTTGCAATTATTTGCTTAAGGAAAATCTCACGTATATAATTACCATTCTGTGCAGCCAAATGGTTTCAACTGGAAGTATTATTTTAGCAGAAATGTGTCTCGCCCTTTTCTCCAGATGTGACAATCGGAACAGGAGTGTTGATGAGTGAGCTTTGTTATGACTCACTGCAAAATTTGTCATCAGAGGAGTGAAATACTTTATTAAACAAACAAAGAAAAACAACAACCCCCCCCTCCTTTCCCCGACTCAAAGTTTAATCCGCAATGAGGGAGGGAGGGAGTTTTGGCAGGTCTGCTGTAATGTTTAGAAACATGCTGTGTAGTGACAAAACATACAGCAGTGTATTCTTACCAAGGAAAAATATTTATAGACACATGCGTGAGATAGTGCCGGTATTCTCTGAAAGTCAGAAGCCTAATGCAGACTTAACTGTCGGATCGCTATCATTGCCCCGCCGATAATACTTTATAAAAAAAATCCAACTCGGCAGACTTAAAATAGGGTCTAATGAACAGATTTTAAAGATATTGCTGATACAGAACATACCATTTTTGTATTTTTTTATTATTAACTGTGAGGTGTGTTTGCAGTACAGCTACAAAGTTGGAATGAGAGAACCAGCATTGAAACATTAACCGTCACAGCCTGGTGTTTGTTTCTCTGTAAACTTCCCACTTACTAAACTGTGTCAACATTCTGAGATAAAGCTGTCTCTGCTTTGCCTATATTTTATGTTTGCTGTCGTTGCTCCACTGGGATTAAAAAGAAAAGAAAAAGAAAGAAAAAGGATGCTAGATTCTAAACTAACAGTTGAACTTTTCTTTATAATGCTTTTTTAAAAGGCTACCTGATTGAATGAACATGCTTCCTGAGTCTTTGTTCACCACTGTATTTAGATAACATCTTGATTTATATGGAAGATTAATGTGTAGGCTAAATCCTGAAGTTCCTGCTCAGGCAAGTTCCCAAATGACAGGCGGCTTGGGTTAAATAAGGACTGAATAAAGGATTTATAATAACTAATTAATGCTTTGCACTTATAAAGTATTATTCAGCATTTGATTTCCGACAATTATTTCAGCACAATGGGTCCTGCTAAATTGACCAGCCCTTAGTTACACAATCATAAGCAACACAAATGTATATACTGTACAATGTTACCATTACAAGGCAAAACTTCAAAGAGTGTAAAAATTCTTGAAAGCTTTCAATTGTTGGATGCCCAACTCAAGACACTTAAAGGTGCAGAGCACCTGCAATTCCCATTGACTCACTTCACTAGGAGTTGTGAGTGCTGAGCACCTCTGAAAATAAGTCAAAGGTGCCTTAAAGCGGACACCTTTCTCTCTGTAATCTGGTTCACCATCCCTAAAATGGGAATATACTCTCCGAATGGGGATTTATGAGGATAAATTCATATGTGTGTGTGAGATGCTCATGTACTATATTATCATATACTACAGTCAAGAGCACCATAGGAAAGCCTATAAATAATGAATTTGGATGACCACCCTAGAGAGTCAGAAGAGACCTCTGTTTTAAGGATGGCTCCTTTAACAATGCAAGTATCCCTTTAGTGCTTTTTCTAGCACTGGGTACAAGACCAACACTTCTTGCCTAAACACAAAAGTGCTACTAACGGATCCATACTGACTCTGCAATGTAAAATGAAGACAACAAGCATCATGCTAATCCAGCTGTTACTTTCAGTCACAAATTAATGTAAAGTCAGCTGCAATAATGACAGTCTCCCTTTACTCTTTTTAGTCTATAAAGGGAGTTTTAGTTAAAGGTACCAGGTTGACAGCACGGTAACCTAACCAAAATGCTTTGTTTACCCACAGGTCAGGTACAGCATGGGCCATGGCTGTACAATCCAGAGCCCATCAATGATCTTCATTCTTGACATAAAAGGACCACTTCCAGAGGTGTCAGTCTTTGGCCTCTGCTGAGACAGAGGTACTAACTGGTGCTAAGGCAACACCTATTTACGAGGCACTGGACAGTGACCACCCAGCCCATTTCCCAGAGGTTTCTGAGCTGTCATCAGGTTGGAACAGCTTTCAGTCACTGCTGGCATGGGCCAGATTTGAACAAGTGACCTAGAGTTGACAGGCTATATCTCAATCCTGAACCACGGAGTTCCCAAACCTTTGATTTTAGCTGAAAATGGTTTGAACTCAGATAATGAGGAAGTTGCGTGTTGCAGATTCAAAGTGTTTCATCAGTGGGGTGTCTGGCACATAAAATGATGCCATCTCGTTTGGGTGGTTAACTTGAAGCATATAGAAAAGTGATGTTAGTGGAACTCATTAAAAATGCAGAATTTCTTATGGAGTTTCCATTAAGTTACCAAAAGTAAGTCCTTACTCAAGCAAAACTCTTTTATTTAAGTCAATGGGTTGCTGAGTAAGGATCACAAAATCACTTCTGTACTTGGCCCATAAATTGGCCTTCACAAATTTGTTCTTTGAGAACAAGAAATATAGAATGAAATAATTTTATGGGTTTTTTTCAAACTCAGCTGTCATAAGAGTCTTTATAAAATAAACAATGTTATTTAAAGTAAAAGGGCACTTCAGTTATATATCTAGTAGCAGTATTAAAGGCCAACAGTATTTTGGAACTGTTCATGTATAATACATATCAGATTAGAATGTTGTTTAATTATTATTTATTGATTATTATTATTTGTATCATACACATCCAGCTTTTCAGTCCTGGGATGCCATCAGTGTTCTTAACTCAGAATGACTGTACATAAAGTGCTGTTTTTTCTTAACTAAATCCCCATGAGATTAAGTGGGTTTGATGGGATTTTAATGGGCAATCTCAAATGAGTGTTTTTACATGAGAAATTTTCTTTAGATGAAGATGTTGGTGGCCTAGAACTCATGAATACTTTTAAAATAACTTTAAAATTGAAACAGTTAACACTCTGGGGAGCTCCCTGGAATCATTTCTGTGTCAGACAGATGAGAGTCAAGCTGTGCAATATTGACTCATTTAAGAAACAAATCGATTGTAGGTTTAACAAAATAGAATTGCCATGTCAGGGGCAAACTACACACCATATTTTCCCTTTATTCTCTATTATCTTCTTTTCCAAAGTACAGCTCTTCTTCTGTTTTGTTCTTTAACCTTCACACAAAAGGCATAAAAAATAGTATGGTTTGTTCAAATGAATTCTGTCACAGAAGATAATTTTGCTGACTCATGCTGATGTCAAGTACTGGGACTGTGCATAGAGATACAGAATTATTTCTGCTGATTCACCACACCAGGTGAATCCTATTAGCTCCAACCCAGGTCTATAAAAGAAATATGAGCCCATTCTTTAAGGGGGACAGAATTAGTCACAATTCCAGACATTCAGGCACAGGTGAATGCTGAAGCTTATGTTTTGTTTTTCTTAATACGATAATAAAGGCAAGCCCTGTGAAGAGGATAATGATTCACTGGTTGTGCAGTGTTTTCAGAGCATGATGAGGACTCTATCTGATTACACAGTCCTAAAATATGTGCTAGTTGGAAAATATTTAGGCACCTTTGAAAATCCTATCTGTAATTACCCTAACATGAGGTAAAGCGGGCAATATAAGACACTGTACTTAGACCTTCTATTTGAAGAAAAGTGTTTCATTTCCAAAATAGCAACTTTGTCAGGTGATGCTGAAGTTTCTTAGAGTGAAATTCTGCCCTTGAATAGTTCGACATTGTGTGTGGACCAGTGTGGGGACCGGAGGTAATGGAATTCTCTCTTTCAATGAACTAGGACAGTGGATATCTAAGCTGCAGGTACATGGCTAAACTTTCAAAAGGGCCTAAAATCAAGCTCCATTTGCACATGCTTTGCAATCATAAATGTTTGTGCACCCATCTTTGAGCATTACCACTTGCATGCACTAGTGACAATACTCAAAATGCCTATGCAAGTGCTGTTGTGTGCACCACAATGGAGGTCACCTGCTGAAAATGTTATGTATTGGTACTTGATAGTAGAAAGTGTTGTTATTTATATAGTGCCAAAAGTATGCTGGTTGCCCTACAGGCACATGATCCTCATAAAATACCTCTTTGCATGGACTTTTTTGAAACTCAAGCAACATTCTCATGTTGAGGTTCCTCACCAGTTAATATGCAGAACTCTCTGCATGCATATCACTGTTTTCCCTTATCTGAAAGGGTGACTTGCTACCATCTCCATTCATTGAAGGAAAACTGCGATAGTAATTTTTAACTTGTTTTTAAATGACATTATTTCCCTATGCTCTAACAAAATATTGCTAGCAGGAGAGGTCTGGTAGTTTCAGACAAGGTTCTCTGAAAGAGGTGGGAGGGGGTGAGTAACAATGGGCAACTTTCCAGTGGCAGCTGTACACTGAAGGCATGAGAATGTGGGAGTCCCTGCTTGTTGAGTAAGACAGTTAAGCAATGCAATGAATGTTTGCTCCAAGTGCATGACTCCTATCTATTTTTTTAATTCTTTGACCGCTGTCTGACCAAGTCCATTTCACAAATGCAGCCGGAGATAGAAGGGGAGGATCTGTGGGCTATGCCACAGAATTGTCTGTATTGTAAGAAACAGCATTTCCCCAAGGAATGTCATTAAAACAAATAATACAGAAATGTCTTTCCCCCCTTATTATGAGACATTTGGAGGTTTATTTTATTGTGAACTTGAGCCTCCTACTTCCTGGCGAAGTAACTGACATTCATTTGCTCAACCAAGGTATGAAGATTCCTAAATTAATAGTAACAGATGCATGCCAGCAGAATCCAGTGTTGTTTGCTAAAGAAATGTGTCAGAAGAATACAATTGGAAGGGTATTGTAGAAGTCTGTGGTATAGTTTAAGAGGGTCCTTATCAAAATGCCATAACTTCATGGTTTAGGAGCCTGATAATAAAAACATGCAGCTTGATGGTGACTGAAATACAAATAGTGTATCAGAATAACATTTTCTCTTAAAAACAAAAAGGAAAAAAAATCAGAGTTGAGGCTGAAAACTTCACCTTTAATTCAGTCCCGTTATGCATAGGCATTGTATAATATTGTTTGTCAAGAAGACGTTGGTTAAGTAGAAAATATACTATTCCTACTGGTGAGTGATTAAGTATTCTAAAATCACTCCCTAAGCTCAGGAAAATGAGGGAGTGTGGGCAGAATTACTTAACTCAGTTACCCCTTTTAGTACAGTATTATCAGAGAAGGAGACTGAAACAATACAATACGCTCTTGAGAAAAGAATTTTAGGCTAAATTCTACAGACATTAATCAGGAGTTTTGCCTGAGTGAAAACTGAAAGTTTAGAAATTGAGATGAAAAAAGAGAGAATATGAATTTAGCAAGAATGCAGGAATCAAGGTGGAGCTGTATTATTTAGTGCAGGAACCAAGGTGGAACTGTATTATTTAGTCTAGTGTCCCAAAATTCCTTATACTACATGGGTCTGACTTTCAGAGGTATTGAGCCTCTACAGTTCCTATTGATTTCAACTGGAGTTTGGCTGTTCAGTATTTATGTAAATCAGTCCCTATATTTGTATCAGTCGTTGTTGTGGAATTTCCTAGAGCAAAGATACTGCAGTGTCTACTCCTAGACTCAACTAATATTTAATATTGGAGTGGGGTTGTTATGATTGTTTTAAACTTTAAAAGCTCCATGAATGCAGTTTTACTGTGCTGTAGTGCAGTCAGAAGAAAGTTGCTCAGAGAGGCTCATACTGTTGCAACAAAGGTAAATTAGTGCCTCATTAGTAACTAGGAAATGACAAAAATAACAAGGAGTCCTTGTGACACCTTAGAGACTAACAAATTTATTTGAGCATAAGCTTTCGTGGGCTAAAACCCACTTCATCAGATGCATGGAGTGAAAAATACAGTAAGAAAAATATATATTATAGCAGATGAAAACAACATAGGAAATGACACAGATACTCAATGCTACTTCTGGGCATAGTGGACAAGATTTTCAAAAGTTATTAGCGTTTTTGGGTGTCTCAATTTTTGGATGCCCAACCTGAGAAAACTTTTAAAAGAGCCTGATTTTCAGAGGGTAGGTCCTCGACACTTTCTGAAAATCAACACCTTTAAGGTATCTCAGGTTGGGCACCCAAAAATGGAGGTATCCAGAATCACCAGTTGCTTTTGAAAATCTTGATCAGTGATACCTATATAGCATTTACTGTTTAAAGTGCCTTCAGAACAAATTGTGTTTGATGCCTAGTAGTCTGATACTGCTAACCTTCATTGTCTCAGCCAAAATAAATGTTGTAATAATTGGGGTCCACCAGGCCTACCCCAACTGTGAGCTCAATTATTAATAACTGTGTGAAAGTTCATAAAAGGTTACATTAACCTATAACAATCTTTAACTCCTTGGGCCCCTTTAATTTTATCGCAAGTAACACAACAGAAGAACCGATGAAAAAAATTGAACATATAGAAAACAATATAAGCATCTTATGCAATTTAAAGATCAGACAACTTGCTGTCTTATCTGAGTTAAAATGAGATTTAATACATAAATTAAGAAGACCATATTTTCCCCACAACATTTGAATTTACAATGTACCATCAGTCACTAATTACAATGACTAAGCCTCAAGCAATAATGATGATTAATACCAGCTGATGTGCATGTGCCACTATTATGTTGATAATGAAATTAAACACTCCCTGTATCTAGCTTTCCTATCTATGAAATCAATTCTGCAGTTCTAACTCAGCCAAGACTCCTGTTCATATCAATATGTTTGGGTTGATGATCACCCAAACAATATTTCTAATTAAAAAAAAATATATACTAGAGTTTAAAAAACCTACATCTTTGTATAAATACCAGCAATGTTACATGGGATTTATGTTCCTTTAAGGAAGATAACATTTGGCATGAATGCAGGCAGGTTGATACTGTGCCTTAAAATTGTATGCTAGCAAAGGATGTTTCATGAAAATTCACCATGAAGACAAAGCTAACCCACAATAAAAAGAGAAGGCAATTTTTTCCAGGGGATTTAATTTAATTTTTTATATACTATTTTAAGTTTCTGTAAAGCATTTTTTTCTTTTAATGCAAGTGGATTTCACAATACTTTGAGCTATTTTCTTTTCCTCTTGTGAATCCCCAGTTTAGCCCAGATACAGACGTCAAATTCACCAGATTATTTTGCATTAGAAAAGTTCTATCTTTAGCAAGAGCAATTAAAACAAAGGGGCTTCAGGCCAAAGTGCTAGAGCTGCATACGGATAGTGAAAGTTGTAGATTAAACTATATATTAATTATTGGATTCCCTACTGGGAGTTATGAATAGTTAATTCTTTAATTTATTTTGCGTTTTTAAGGTAGTTTATAGTATCAGAGGGGTAGCCGTGTTAGTCTGGTTCTGTAGAAGCAGCAAAGAATCCTGTGGCACCTTATAGACTAACAGACGTTTTGCAGCATGAGCTTTCGTGGGTGAATACCCACTTCTTCGGATGCAAGCAGTGGAAATTTCCAGGGGCAGGTGTATATATAAGCAAGCAAGAAGCAAGCTAGAGATAACGAGGTTAGATCAATCAGGGAGGATGAGGCCCTGTTCCAGCAGCTGAGGTGTGAAAACCAAGGGAGGAGAAACTGGTTCTGTAATTGGCAAGCCATTCACAGTCTTTGTTTAGTCCTGAGCTGATGGTGTTAAATTTGCAGATGAACTGGAGCTCAGCAGCAGGGGCGGCTCTAGAAATTAGGCTGCCCCAGGCAGCGCGGTGTGCTGCGCCGCCCTTCCTCCGTCCCGCGGCGGGTCCCCTCTTCCCGCGGCTCCGGTTGAGCTCCCGTGGCAGGTCCACCGGAGCCCCGGGACGAGCGGACCTGCCGCAGGCATGACTGCGGGAGCTCCACCGGAGCCGCGGGAACAGCGGACCCACGGCTGCGGACGGTTCGCGGGTCCGGCGGCTCCGCTTGAGCTGCCGCAGTCATGCCTGCGGGAGGTCCAGCCGAGCCGCGGGACGAGCCCCCCTCCGCAGTCATGCCTGCGGCAGGTCCGGTCGTCCGCGGCTCCGGTGGACCTCCCGCAGGCATGACTGCGGCAGGTCCACCGGCCCAGCCTGCCGCCCCCTAAATTTGGCCGCCCTAGGCAACAGCTTGGTTTGCTGGTGCCTAGAGCCGCCCCTGCTCAGCAGTTTCTCTTTGAAGTCTGGTCCTAAAGTTTTTTTGCTGTAGGATGGCCACCTTAAAATCTGCTATTGTGTGGCCAGGGAGGTTGAAGTGTTCTCCTACAGGTTTTTGTATATTGCCATTCCTAATATCTGATTTGTGTCCATTTATCCTTTTCCTTAGAGACTGTTCAGTTTGGCCGATGTACATAGCAGAGGGGCATTGCTGGCATATGATGGCATATATTACATTGGTGGATGTGCAGGTGAATGAACCGGTGATGGTGTGGCTGATCTGGTTAGGTCCTGTGATGGTGTTGCTGGTGTAGATATGTGGGCAGAGTTGGCATCGAGGTTTGTTGCATGGGTTGGTTCCTGAGCTAGAGTTACTATGGTGCGGTGTGCAGTTGCTGGTGAGAATATGCTTCAGGTTGGCAGGTTGTCTGTGGGCGAGGACTGGCCTGCCACCCAAGGCCTGTGAAAGTGTGGGATCATTGTCCAGGATGGGTTGTAGATCCCTGATGATGCGTTGGAGGGGTTTTAGCTGGGGACTGTATGTGATGGCCAGTGGAGTCCTGTTGGTTTCTTTCTTGGGTTTGTCTTGCAGTAGGAGGCTTCTGGGTACACATCTGGCTCTGTTGATCTGTTTCCTTATTTCCTCGTGTGGGTACTGTAGTCTTGAGAATGCTTGGTGGAGATTTTCTAGGTGTTGGTCTCTGTCTGCGGGGTTAGAGCAGATACGGTTGTACCTCAGTGCTTGGCTGTAGACAATGGATCTTGTGGTGTGCCCGGGATGGAAGCTGGAGGCATGAAGGTAGGCATAGCGGTTGGTAAGTTTTCGGTATAGGGTGGTGTTAATGTGACCACCACTTATTTGCACCGTGGTGTCTAGGAAGTGGACCTCCCATGTAGATAGGTCCAGGCTGAGGTTGATGGAGGGGTGGAAGCTGTTGAAATCATGGTGGAATTTTTCCAGAGTCTCCTTCCCATGGGTCCAGATGATGAAGATGTCATCAATGTAGCGTAGGTAGAGAAGGGGCGTGAGTGGATGGGAGCTGAGGAAGCGTTGTTCCAGGTCGGCCATAAAAATATTGGCATATTGTGGGGCCATGTGGGTGCCCATAGCGGTGCCACTGATCTGGAGATATATATTGTCATTAAATTTGAAAGAGTTGTGTGTGAGGATAAAGGCACAGAGCTCAGCAACCAGTTGTGCTGTGGCATCATCAGGGATACTGTTCCTGACAGCTTGTATTCCATCAGTGTGTGGGATGTTTGTGTAGAGAGCCTCTACATCCATGGTGGCTAGGATGGTGTTTTCTGGAAGGTCACCAATGCATTGTAGTTTCCTCAGGAAATCAGTGGTGTCACGGAGATAGCTGGGAGTGCTGGTAACATAGGGTCTGAGTAGAGAGTCCACATATCCAGACAGTCCTTCAGTGAGAGTTCCAATGCCAGAGATGATGGGGCGTCCAGGATTTCCGGGTTTGTGGATCTTGGGTAGTCGATAGAATAACCCTGGTCGGGGTTCTAAGGGTATGTTGATTTGTTCCGGTGTTAGTGTAGGGAGTGTCCTGAGTAGATGGTGCAGTTTCTTAGTGTATTCCTCAGTGGGATCTGAGGGAAGTAGCCTGTAAAATTTGGTATTGGAGAGTTGTCTGGCGGCCTCCTTTTGGTAGTCAGACCTGTTCATGATGACAACAGCACCTCCTTTATCAGCCTCTTTGATTATAATGTCAGGATGGTTTCTGAGGCTGTGGATGGCATTGCGTTCTGCACGACTTAGGTTGTGAGGCAAGCGATGTTGTTTTTCCACAATTTCTGCCTGTGCACGTCGGCGGAAGCATTCAATGTATAGGTCTAGACTGTCATTTCGATCCTCAGGAGGAGTCCATGTGGAGTTCTTCTTCTTGTGCTGTTGGTGTGAGGGTAACTGTGTATCAGTGCGCTGTTCAGTGTTGTCCTGGAAGTATTATTTGAGTCGGAGACGGCGAAAGTAGGCTTCCAGATCGCCGCAGAACTGTATCATGTTGGTGGGGGTGGCAGGGCAGAAAGAGAGTCCCCGAGATAGGACAGACTGTTCTTCTGGGCTGAGTGTGTGGCTGGATAGATTGACGATATTGCTGGGTGGGTTAGGGGGTATCACAGTTGTGGCCCCATGTGGCAGGTAGGAGTTTAGACAGCTTACAGTCCTTTTTCCTTTTTAGAGAGGTGAAGTGAGTAATGTAGATCTCCTGTCTTATTTTAGTGAAGTTCGTTTGTATGGAAGTTTGGTTATTGATGAGAGTCTCTAGGTTGGAGAGCTCTTTTTTGATGTTTTCCTGTTTGCTGTATAGGATGCTGATCAGGTGGTTCCTCAGTTTCTTAGATAGAGTACGGCATAATCTCTCACTGTGGTCTGTGTAGTATGTAGATAGCAGTGGATTTAAAACCCACCTCATTAGGAGTTTTTGCATGCGGATTTTAGAGTGAGGCTGTTTTAGAAATGTTATTTATACTCTGGAAAAAAAGCTCTGATGTACCAGGTATACAGGTACCCATAATTTTTATGGGTTCTTTGCTTTTAGACACAATGTTTTCTGCAGCTCTGACCGACTTGTGCTGAGTAACTTTTATTTTAAAAAGTTTTTGGATGTCTGCCCGTTTTTATTTCATTTCGCTGAATTTGTGGTTAAAGCATTATGACAACTGTGGTATGTTCTTCCAGTTCCTTACTCCTAGCCTCACCTGTGGTGTTTGCTAGGTGGATGCTAATTTATTGACATATTTGGATAGTATCAATAGTATGTGAGGTGCTATACAGATAGGGCCCAAATCCTGGGGGAGTTAGGAGCCTAAAACCTTTGAGGATAGGATACTACCCTAGACCCCAGCCCCAAAGAGTTTACAGTCTGCAAGAAGCTTGTTTCCTGGAACCAATAACTAAGGCCTGGTCTACACTAAGGGCGGGGGTCGAACTAGGGTACGCAAGTTCAGCTATGCGAATAGCGTAGCTGAACTCGAAGTACGCTAGTTTGACTTACTTACCTGTCCAGACGCGGTGGGGTCGAACTCCGCGGCTCCAAGGTCAACTCCGCCACCGCCGTTCGCGGTGGTGGAGTTCTGGAGTCGACCGGAGCGCGCAGGGAGTTCGAACTATCGCGTCTTGATTAGATGCGATAGTTCGAACTCGGAGAAGTCGAACTCACCGCGTCGACCCGCGCGGTGAGTATGGACCTGCCCTAACTTGCTTAAGTTAGTCTGATTTGGGGAAATGAAATTATCCTTCTGTTGTATCTGGAGTTCTCACAGATGAGGATGAAGGCGAACTGAATGCTGACAGTGTTCTGAATGTACAGATCAGTACACCACTCCACACTGCCAAGTGTGAGTCAAGGGCCATGAGATAAGGATAATAATAATTGGAGATATACCTATCTCCTAGAACTGGAAGGGACCTTGAAAAGTCATTGAATCCAGTCCCCTGCCTTCACTAGCAGGAATACATACTGATTTTTGCCCCAGATTCCTAAGTGGCCCCCTCAAGGATTGAACTCAGAACTCTGGGTTTAGCAGTTCAATGCTCAAACCACTGAGCTATCCCTCCCTATGTTAGTGGGTTCTGTTTTGCCTTACACTATAATTCCCAATCAACTCTACACTGTGCTATTTGCCAGCTCCCAGCCTGACTTGCCTCCTCCAGACATATACCTTGGAGGGTTTGGTGGATCACCCATCCCCATCTTACAGCTACCCTTGAGTAAAAAGCCCAAGGGAAAATCTATGTAGCACAAAAGAGAGTTTCTATTTTAGGATGGAATCATCAAAGGGATCTTCAGATGATATTAGATCCAAATAGTACAGGACCTGTCCTGCAAACTGAGGATACACCACAACCAGGAATTGTCTCTGACTTTCCAGAAGGTTTCACCAATACCATAGGTGTTGGAAAAATCTAGCTAAAAAACGATGTGGTGCCTGTACACCATAAAATGCAAAACATACCAAATGCACTGAGACAGTTACTCAAGGAGGAGGTTCTGAATCTATGCAAAGCAGATATCATTGAACCTGTTGACTCATCAGAATGGGTTTCTCCTGTCATTCTTGCCAGGAAACCTAATGGTGCTATCTGCATGTGTGTAGACTTGAGAGATCTAAACTCCAACATTGTTGTGGATTGTCAGCCTCTACCCAACATCAGTGAAGTGCTTCTCACCTTGAAGGAGGCAAGAGTCTTTACTATACTTGATTTATGCTCAGCTTAATACCTGATCCCCTTAATGGAAACATCCTTCAAGTACACAGCTTTCATCACACCAGAAGATTTGTGCCAATTCAAATGGACACCTTTTGGGTTAACCTCTGCAGCATCCATATTCCAAAGAATGATGCTTTGGAGAGACAGAGGGTATCAATTACTTCAAGATGACATTCTAGTGTATGGCAAAGATGAATCTGAACATGATGTCATCCTAAAAGAGGTTATAGAAAAACTTCAATGACATGGACTTATCAGCAAGAAGAAATATCAATTCTGTATTGACTCAGTGACATATCTAGGACATGCGATCTTTCAGAACAGTATACAACCAAAATGAGACCTAGTGAAAGTCATTTATGATGCACCAGAGCCTGACAACAAGAATAAACTTTGATCTGTCTTGAGATTGTGCAAGTACTATTCAAAGATTGTACATTAATTTGCTATGAAAGTAGTTCCTTTGTGTCATTTCCTAAAAAAGGAAGTCAGGTTTGAATGGGACGAAGCATGCAAGAACAGTTTAATGAGATAAAACAAGCAATTTCCACCAACCTAGCTCTTAGCCCTTTTGATTCTTGGTGCTGCCTTGACTCATAAAAAAAAATGGACAAGAAATCACTATTGAATTCACCTCCAGAGTCCTAACTGATCCAGAAAAATCCTATTCTGTCCTTGAGAAAGAAGCTCTGGCATGGTTCCGGGCGGTAAGATGCTTCAGAACCTATTTGTGGGGTAGGAGATTTATTTTAATGTCTAATCACAAACCTCTTTCAGCTTTATTGACCACATGAGGTTCTGGACAAGCAACTCCAAGAATTGCCAAATGGGCCACCAAATGAATGGACTTTGATTTCAGCTCTCTTTATCTTACAAATGCCAAGAACACTACTGCAGATTGTCTGTCTCACCTGCCCAGACCTTATCAAGAGGATGCCATAGAGAAAGATTGTCATTGCACAGATCTCTGCTACAACTCAAGGAGTGATCACAGAATCTCAGAGTAGGCAAGAACTGAGAGAAGACAAGGTACTTCAGAACCTAAACACTTGCATAATCCATGGATGGCCTTGCAGGCCGGTGACATCAGAACACTAGCAACCATATACACATATATCACATTAGATCCCTTGTAAATGAATGAATTTTGAGACTTGACTGTCTTGTTGTGTCTACACTTCTGAGAGAATGATTAATTCACCTGGCACATGAAGGACATCTGGGAATGAGTCTAACCAAAAGACGACTGAGACAAGACTTCTGGTGGCCAGGCATGGACAAGTAGTTGAGGAAATAAGAATTTCAAGGCTTTTGTTAGTAGTGATAAGTCTCGGAAAACCTTCAGCATCCCTCACACAATAGTTGACTATCCCAACTATCCATGGGAGAAACTGGCTCTTGACATAATGGGATCATTTGCAGATCAGCCTGTTACCCAAAGGTTTGTCATAGTAATGGGAAAATATCTTTCAAAGTGGCTGAAAGTTACATTCACTGGTGATTAAATTCATGTATCAGTCTTCACCAGAGAAGGCTTTCCCAAGAAATTGATAACTGACAATGGAATGCAATTCACCTATGCTGAAATGCAGCACTATCTCATTTGTAATGTCGTCAAGCACAAAACGGTTTCTTTATACCATCCGAGAGAATGAACAGACTGGTGAAAGAAAGTTTGCCACCTACCAGCTTTGCAGCAAGACCATGCAAAGAAGCTTTATGTGAAACACTGTTTGCTTACAGGACCACTCCACACTCAACAACAGGAGTATCACCCTTTAAACTATTAAGAGGACTTAAGGCCAATACATGACTATTAAGAGGACTTAAGGCCAATTTCAAGGGCTTACAACTTCTATTTTGTCAACCAAACCTTCCAGTGAAACAATTTGTGGACATGTTAAGAACAAACAGAGGAAATACAGACAGTATGTAGATTGTAAGAAAGGTACTAAATTTCACAAATTTAAAATTGGAGATTTTGTTTGTGTGAAGCTGTCATACTGAGTCAAAAAGGATGTTCTAAATATTCATGTCCTCTGCAGATAACAGAAATCCAAGGTGATTCTGCTGTAATAATAGATGGAAAGAAATGGAAGATTTCAAGATTGTCCACAGTTCTTCAGCCAGCAGCTGAAGAATAGAATGCTGATTTCCATCTTGGACCAGAGAACATTGATGACACTGTTCTGTTGTCTTGGGGGAGGCTATGAATGAGCTGGCTGGAGGGCTGACTCACAAGAAATACACCACTGTGTAGCCAAAGCTGCTGTTGGTAGGGGGCACTAGATGAGAAGACTCTGGAATGCCAGGCCACTGCCATGAAAAGACATGCAAGTGGCGAGTGACTCTTTACACCATAGTGCCAGTGGGTGTTGCAAGTGCTCAGCATCTGTCAGAATTCATTCCTGTGTCCTTAGAAGCAATAAGAGAGTTACAGTCAAGGACAGGAACTGTTCTGCTCCACTGAAGGCAGTGAGAATTTTGCTACCAATTTCAATGGGGTCAGGAGCAGTGCAGTTAAGGGCCACATTTTGCATTCTTCACTTCTTACTTAGACAAAACATCCATATCAATGGGAATCTTCCTCAAGAAAATGCTGCGGCAGGGTTTTGCCCGAAGTGCCACAGGGGACTTCTTTAAAAAACAAAACAAAACAAAAAAAAACCAAATAGGGTTGTGCAACAATATCTCTTGCAGAAGTAGCAAAATGACTCTCTGGGACAGTTATATTCCCATCTGTGGCCAGTCTTCCCTTTGACCCTTTTGTTCACTGTTATGTGAACTGATACAAGAGGACTAAGACAGACACCTGGCTTGCATCACTTGGTGCTATAGCTCAGCCTCATAAAAGTTGCTGCTTTGGGTGCTGCTGCTACTGGTTCTTTAATTTTTGATGTTTGAATCCCCCCTGTACTATGTAACAATAACAGGTGTTCTCTGGATAAGTTTATTCCCTCTCATAGCCAGATTCTGCTACCTGTACCCATGTGGAGTAGTACCTGACTCTGGAAATACTCCTACTGATATCAACGGAACTGCTCTTAAAGTACTGCTCAGTGTGAGTATGAGAGACAGAATCTGTCTGTCCTTTAACCAAAGAAAAAGACAAACAAAAATTAAATTGTTGACAACTAATTTTCTGGTAATTTAAAGGTCCAGTCCTGTCAGGTGTTTAGCATCCTCAGCTCCTGCTTAAGTCAGTGAAAGTTGAGGAGGAGGAGTAGCACTTCATAGGATCTGCCCTAAACTTGCTAAGATTATTTTAAATATTACATTGAAATTTCCTGTGCAGCTTCACAAATACTAGGCCACTGTAATTTCATCATGAACCAATTAGGAAGTACAATTTATCTTATCTAGTTTGTAAGCTGCCAATAGGAAGGACACTGAAGAATTAGTGTGTACATGTTTCAGAGAGTCTAAAATTAATCTTTGCTTATGGTTTTAGGGGCCTAATCATGCTCTTGTTGAAGTCTGCTGGATCCCAAGCTATGCCTGTGCAGTGCTCAGGAGGGGCAGCAAATGTGGCTTTAAACTGTCTTCACACTCCTAGTCCTGAGGCTGTCCCACTGCTGGTCCAGTACCCAGTGCAAAGGAAAGCAGCCTCAGTGCTGCTCTACTTTACACTGGCCAAAGGATGTTCCTGCATCTGGGGATCACCAGGGTTAAGGGGCACCACAGCCATTTCCTCTTTCTCCTGGCCACACCCCCGATGCTGATGTGATGGTGGGTGTGTGAAGATGATTGGTGTAGGAGTTGCTGTTGTGGCCCTATGCCATCATAAGCTTCTCCTATGCATGATGAATCTGTGCTGGTTAGATCTGCCAAGTTAGAGGCCAACTTATGCCAGCAGACCAACACAAGGTGGCCACAGTGTGGGCCAATAGCACTAAGTCTGTCAGGTTAAACTAGAAGGAAGAGATATCTGCACTCTCCAGAAGTGACCCTGTGTCCTAAAAATTAAAATTTCACTCTGTGTTCCTTGTGTAAGCTCCTCGAGCAGGACCATGTCTTTCTAGCGTGTGTGTATCCAGTAACCAGCACAATGGGACCCCAATGCTAATTAGGGCTTCTGGATGCAATGGAAATGCAAAGAATAAATAATAATTGCAAGGTGAAGATTGTTGCAACCAAGATAGTGGCATAGGAGAATGGATCCTGAGATTCCTTAAGGCCAAGTCTTGCTTCCACTGAAGCCAATGGCAAAACTCCTATTGTCTTCAACAAAGCAGAATTGGGGTCTTGGATTCCATTCAGACAAAACTCCTATTGAAGCTCCTACTCAGGCTGAAATCAGGATTTATTGAATTTTATCTCTCCATTATTTATTATGGTAATGGAAAGCCCAAATGTCCCCAAACAGAAATGAAAGCTGTCGAGTGCTCCTTCTACTTTTAAATTAGTGTATGATTAGTAAAGACAGAAAATAATCTCCACCTTCCAATTTAAGTCTTTGATCTTGAAACTTCTTGTGTGGCATGCAGCACAGGACGCCTCTGTACTATCCTACTGCACAGGCCTGATTCTGTCCACCTATATGCACATTGGTGAATAGTTTACTCCTGTGCGTAGTCTTTTTCACTACAGCAGTACTACTTGTGTGAAGATGGGCTCCCCAGCCCGAGTAAGAGTTGCACAATTAGGCTTGAAGTGTTTTTCTGCTTGCTCTTCCTTTAGGCATTATTCTTACTACTAGAATAATGGGAGTGAGACTAGAGAACTTGGCAACTGTGCAGCAGCACTCTCCTTAATGCAGGATCAGGTTTGCTTGCACTCTCTGTCCCTTGTGCTTACACATGCAACACTCCATGCCTGTTCTACACAGCCAGATCAAGTCAACGTATGCATCTCTGTTTTATTCTGATTTTTCAAGGCTCTCATCTGTATTACATCATTAGCCTAAGAGTGACATATCTCTGGAGATCCCCCATCTGAGCACCCGCACTCGTCCTGCATACCATATGAAAGTACAGGTCTACGGAAATACTTCAAAGGACCTGAATGCACAATACATTTATTTTCAAATGACTTTTCTTTTGAAGAAAGCAAACACAACCAAACTGAGAAGCAATGAGGGCTTTACAGTCTATTGTTTCCTAATGGGAAAAGAGTGGAAGAGTCTCAAAACTTGGGAGGGCTGCTGATGAACCAGGTGTTTTATTTGTCTTTACTGCTTGTTCATGTCTGACTGAGGTCAGTTCAGGTAGCAGCAATGCAATGCACAAAGCCATTTTATTTTCAGTTTCTTCTCCTTTCAAATGCAACATTCTGCATCAGTGCAAGGTACTGTGTATGAAAACAACCCTTTGTGTAGTCAGATTGGGCTACGCAATTAACCACATTTACTCAGCCTAGAAGGATTTCTGTAGAAAACCCACCATCTGTTTAGTATAGTGTATGTCTGTCTGTAGAGAGAGATGATAGTGTGATGTGAAGGATTTATTGGCAGGAATTTGGGAGTTTTATTTTATTTAGACTTACACAAACTAAAAAAGGGCACCTAGCCAGGGTTCTAGGCACCCCTGACATAATCCCCTTAATCAAATTAAACAGCTAAAACCACACAATTTTTCCTTCTGTTCCCACAAATCTAATTCACGCCTCAACAGCCCATCTCTTCAGCAGCCTTTGCAAATAGAACTCCCCTGTAGCATACCCTGATTGTCAATAGACCTGGGCTATTCTGGACTGGGAGGGAAAGTCTGTTCTTGAGAAGCACCACTTAATAAGTGAGCCACTCCATTCTTCACCAACTTACATTTGTTGGGTTGTTTTAGGCATGTGACCACGTAGAGGGCTGTCTATATTACTCACAGGTAGCAAGGTTGCTTGTGAGTTGTACAGATTACTCCAGATGAGCATTAATTAAAACCTTTATGCTACATCACACTGTTGGGCAGTCTATATATCCAAAGTATCTTACTGAAAACTCTACTTTAGAGATATTTTGGAGTAGAGGTTCTCAAATGAGGTCTGTCAAGCAATTTAAAAAATAGTCACAATTAACGGCTTTTTTAATTGCCATGTTAATAAGAAAATACCAATTTAAATTAATTATAAATACTTTGGGGTGTTTTTCTACATTTTCAAATATATGTATTTAAATTACAACACAGAATTCAAAGTGTATAGTGCTCATTTTATATTATTTTTATTACAAATATTTGCACTGTGAGAAAGATAAACAAAATAAATAGTATTTTTCAATTCACCTCATACAAGTACTGTAGTGCAATCTCTTTATCATGAAAGCGCAACTTAAAAATGTAGATTTTTTTTATTACATAACTGCACTCAAAAATAAAACAGTGTAAAACTTTAGTGCCTACAAGTCAAATTATGAAGGGACATACGAATGTTTAGCTATGCAGATACCTGTTCTCACTTTCAGGTGACACTGTAAATAAGAATTAGACAGCATTATCTCCCATAAATGTAAACAAACTTGTTTGTCTTAGTGATTGGCTGAACAAGAAGTAGGACTGAGTGGACTTGTAGGTTCTCAAGTTTTACATTGTTTTGGTTATGAGTGAAATTATGTAACAAAAAAAATCAACATTTGTAAATTGCACTTTCACCATAAAGAGATTGCACTACAGTAGTTGTATGAGGTCAATTAAAAAATACAATTTCTTTTGTTTGTTTTTCTTACAGTGAAAATATATTTGTAATAAAAATAGTAATATAAAATGAGCATTGAATTCTATGTTGTAATTGAAATACATATATTTGAAAATGTAGAAAACTCCCCAAAAGTATTTATAATAAATTTAAATTGGTATACTATTATTGTTTAACATTCCCATTAAAACTGCAATTAAGCGTGACTATTTTTTTAATATAGTTAATTTGTTTTGTGTTAATTACATGCATGAACTGAGATTAATTGACAGCCCTATCTCAAACCTTTCCATAGTATGCACTGTATCTTAATGGAGTATCTTGTGGGCCTTTCCCTTCCATTCAAGATTTCCCAAGCTACTACCTCATATGCAATTTCATAGCATCCCTTGATGAACACAACTACTTATATGAAAAAGTGCTGTAAGTGCTTAAAGAGAGTACTTAGTGTATTAACTTCTTTTAATGCACTTCAGAGCTGGAAACAAATAGGAGCCAGCAACATATGACCAACCAGCTCCCTATAGAACACCAATGGTCTACAGTTTGGAAACGTCCATTTTACAGAGGTTTTGAAAATTTTATTGGAACTATTTTTCATATCCCTCCACCTGTATAATCCAACTCCCTTAGTCTTACAGCTATATGTTGAGGCTTCTTGCTCCTTCTCTGAAGGTCTGTTCAGTGCTGTGTGTTTCTCCAAAAACTGAACTCACTTGTCCAACTTGCTGTTCTACTTGGTTAGTGTCACTTGTCTCAAGACAGAAAAGGGATATGATAATGTCATCTAGCTTGCTTTGGAGTGAATCTAAGGAGATGATAGTTGAGTCTGTTCTGTGATGCTGTCTGTGAGGTTTTCATCACTGAAGATAACAGATTTCTGATGCTTCTAGCACTGGAGCAGAGCTCTCGGGAGTGGGCAAAAGACCCATTCCCTCCAATTTTTCTTTGTATTTAGACATGATCTAGCCAGTGGGAAGTTTCTCTGCACTTTTACCTTAATATTTCTGTCTATTTTACTCTGCCTTTCTCTGCCAGCAGAGCTAAGGGTTTGCTGAGTTAAATTCATGCAGAGAGTTGACAGAACTTGACTGCCACCATTGTAGCTAGAATTATTTTACTGACTCTTCCCAAAAATCCTAATGCCATCCCTATACCCAGTAGTGTGATAAGAGTGGACAAAAATAGGTCATGTTTAATGGGTGGAGAGAAACGCCACAAACATGTCCCAGATGAGCTTTGTAACGAGGCAACAGACTTTTAGTGTATTTTACTTCATCTGGTGTGGAATCTCTCAACTCTATCAAGCAGGACATGTTTTTTTGGGGTGGGGAAGAGTTCTCAACAGTTTGTAATTGTAGACTCAGGAAGCTAGAAACATAACAGGGAAAAATGCTTTTTTTTGTAACTAAAATCAAGTGAGTATCAATGATCATTTAAAAAATCGAATGGTATTTTATTTAAGTGAACTATCACACCATTCTGTTAATACAATACTGGAGGCCACCAAGAGATAGTGCAGTGGTTTCTTCATGTATTCTGTTTCCTGGAGGACTTTCTAGGGAGAAAATAAATATAGGTAGAATCTATAAGGTAAAATAGTACAGCAGGGGTAGCTATTTCTGAAAGAGTAAACCCAATTTTCAAAAATGGTAATAATTGGATAATAGGTTATCAAACTATTATAGTTGAATACTCAAGTCAAGAGTAATTAAGGGTTACATTTTAAATGCTATTTAATTGCTTAAAGATGCAGATAAGCTCTCCTGAAAATCCCAGTAGGTGCCTAAGTACCTTCAGCATCTACATGCTTTGAAAATCCCACAAGGCAACAACTTGCAACTTTAGATGCTTAAATACCTTTAAAAATCTAGCCCAAAATGTATATTTTGTATGCTCAGCTGCTGTTGTGAGTATCCAAATATGGAACATATTTGTCCTGTCTAGGAGTTGACAATCAGTTTTTAAAAGTGGGATCTACTCTGAATAAAGGTTAGTAATTTGTTCTTTTAAAAACAACTCTGTATAAAACCATCTGTCTAAAATATCACACCTTTATAAACTTTATCCTTTCATAAAAGATGTCTCCCCATTCTCTCTCTCTCTCTTTTTTTTTTTTTTGCACATGTTAAGTAATAATAATCCCAGTGCAGGATGTTTCATGGGGAATATTGACTGTGAATTGATTGCCCAGGCTGGTAATTAAGATCCAGGAAATGTTTCTGCTCTGAGGTTTACATTGCTCTTTTAAACTAAATGTGTGAAGATATGTGAATACCTTACACTGACTCCCCTGTATTCGTTGTTTTCCTTTCTGATTTTATGGACTTGTCTATGCTACTGCTTAAGTCGATGTAACTTACATCCCTCAGGGGTGGAAAACCTCCCCTTCCTCCCTGAGTGATGTAAGTTACATAGACTTAAAGCGGGGTCTGCACCTCTTGTTGAGGTGGAGTAATTACGTTGAGGGCAGAGCGCTCTTCTGTCAATGTAGCGTGTCTTCACCAGGCGCACTACATTGATTCAGCTGTGCCGATGTAGCACGGCAGTGAAGACAAACCTTATGTATGTTATGTTGTTAATGTGGCTGTGTAGGGAATTACTGCCTGCATGACTCATGTTTGTTTGTTTTTAACTTGACTCCACACTGATATATGCAGGGCTGTTGTAGCTGTGTCAGTCCCAGGATATTTGAGAGACAAGGCCGGTGAGGTATAATCTTTTATTGGACCAACTTCTAATGGCTACACTTACAAATCTGCAGCGCTGGTCATCCAGCTGTGCAGGGCCAGCGCTGGTGTGTGGCCACACTCACAGCTACCAGCGCTGTTGTGTGGCCACATTTGCAGCATTTGCAGCGCTGTTGGGAGTGATGCATTATGGGCAGCTATCCCAGCGTTCAAGTGGCAGCAACGGTGCTTTTCAAAAGAGGGGGGTGGGGTGGAGTGTGACAGGGACCGGGGGGGGGGGGGGGCGGAGTGATTGGATTTTTGGTGCCAACACTGTGTTTTACCTTCCGGCCTTGAAAAATCAGAACATGGTCCCAATCCCTTACCCTTAACTCTTAATTGCAAACAGCCTGCAGCCAACACGACTCCCTTTCTCCCCTCTGCCCCCACTGTTTCTGTCAAGCAAACACTCACTACCTGCCTGCCTCATTATCTCATTTGCTTGTTCACAGATTGATCACAGCAAACAGGAGCTGTGTTTGTAGATAAACAGCTCCGGGAGCTACGGAGCTCAGAGTTCACAACAAAACAAAGAGAGGCTGCATAACAAAACAAAGAGAGTAATTTATAAAAGCATTCTGGGATACATCCTTATACCCTGGAGGCCAATCACAGCGCTGGTGTGTGGCCACACTTGATGACCAGCGCTGCAGCACCAGCGCTGGAATCCTTATTCCCCATGCTGAGTGAGGTGTACGGCCAGCGCTGCAGCCAGGGAGTTGCAGCGCTGGAAGTGCCCTGCAGGTGTGGCCACTTACTAATTGCAGTGCTGGTGGAGGCTTTCCAGCGCTGCAACTCGCCAGTGTAGCCATACCCGATGAGAGATTCAAGCTTTTGAGCTACACAGAGCTCTCTTTCAGGTCTGGGACAGGTACTGAGAATGTCACAGCTAAATACAAGATCAAACAAATAGTTTAGCATAAGTAGTTAGCACATGTTGTAAAGGACAGTTCAAGGGGAGGTGGCCTGTTAACACTCCTGTTCATAGAACAAAAAGGGAGGTAAGTGGGCTACAGATTGTTGTAATAAGCCACAAATCCAGTGTCTTTAGTAAGTCCATGATTTTTAGTGTCTAGCAAAGTTATGAATTTAAGCTCCCAGGCTTGTCTTTTGAAAGCGTTGTGCAGGTTTCCTTTGAGGATGAGGACTAATACATCAGATACAGAGTGATGGCTTTGTGAAAAGTGTTCACCCATAGGTGATTTGGTATTTATCTTTTATCATTTTCCTGTGTGAACTCATTCAGGAGCATAGCGATTATCTAGTTGTCCGATTGTATGAGGTACACCTTGAGTTGTGATAGGCATGTGTAGGACTCCTGGATCTTGAAAGGTGTGTTGATCATTGTGGCAGTGGACATATGTCTGCAGATTTTGCATCTGTTCTGGTAAGATCTGGTGCCACACTGAAATGTCTATTAACACCAAAACTATGGCTTAAGTTCTCAGGTAGGATGGATTCTGCCCAGCCCAAGACCTGGATGTGGGAGAAAGGTAGCTCTAGGGCCTTAGGGCTGCCCAAATTTGCTCTTGGCTGCCTATAGCCTCAAGAGGCCATTCTGGCAGCCAAGAACAGAAGGAGATACATTGTGCTTTCTGGCCCTTGTCTCTTCATACCCACTATACCAGGCACTGTGAAGGAAAGTGGTATAGAGCCATTGTAGCAGCTATATAACATGCAGGGAGTCCCCAGTGGCTGGACTGTCCCTTTGACTTTGATAAAAGCAGTGGCTGCATAGCTCCTCTGAAAACTAGGCCTTTTCTCTGCCTCAGTATCCAGGTTTATAAAACAGGTAATAACTTAAGGAAGGATAGTCTTATGAGGTGTAACTTATAATGTGTGAAAGCATTTTCAGATTCTCAAGTACAAAGTGCTATAGGAGTTACAGGGAAGATTGTTCCTTATTCGATATAGGCTACATGCCTCATTTGTCTCAGCAGAGTGGGGTGAGCTGCCTTCATGTTGCCCATTCTATACAGGTAGGTGAGGAGTGGGCTAGGTTTGATTTGACCTCGAAATGTGCCAGCTGGCACAGGTTTAGATCAGTAACAGTTCACTTCTCTCATGGAGTGACGATTCAGTCACCAAACCCTCTTGTTCAAACGTTTGGTGCTTCTGTGACCTATAGAAACAAGGGCTATTGTCTGACTCTTGCAACAGAATCAGAGTTGTTAGAAAATAAGATGATGATGCATTGTCCACCTGAATTAATATTTTTAACTGTGAAAAAGTGATTTCTAAAAGGCGTTAAAATTATTATTTCACCTTGTTGGATTTTTACTAGGCTCAATTTATAGTTTATAAATATGTGAGGTTGTTAATTCAGTTTGTAACTTGTCTGAACCCTGCAGCTTGTGTCAATGCTGTTATCTATTATAAAAATGCAAACATGCTCTTTGATGTGTTATTCTGAGTGACTTGGGAGGATAAAGATGGAATACTCTGTGGACATGTATAAAAAGAATCCATAAATTGTAAGTCTACTAAGGCCCAATAATATGTTTCCATTTATTTTTGTTCCTTTCTCCATACATTTGATGACAATAACTTTAATGGGAAAGAAATAGTTCATCTATCTACATTCACTTAGCAGAAAAGCCCAAGCCAGTTCTCCTGCTATGCTGAGAGAGTTTTCTCTTTCTATAGTAGAATGGTGCTGTTACTTTCAAACATTATTGTATTTATTTTAGAAGATAAACTTAATGCAAACTGTCACGTAGGGCTGTTGGGCAGAAGTTTTTGCTATATGAGCACCTCGTGCTAGTCACATCAAGGAACAACATCGACCTTGAATGACAATGGAATCTTATGTATTTCTGGCTTGCAAGAGCCCCACAAATGGGAATGTAAAATAGTCAAAGTAGGATTTCCTGAAATTTAGGGGTAAAGGGATATAATCTGGACTGGCCTTCCGTTAGACTGTGAATGCAGTCAGTAACTGCTGTGGGGATTACCAGCAGCACAAGTGCTGCAAAAAATACCAACATGTTGATGGAGTGTTGGTATTCGAGAGTCAATGTAAGGGCTGGATTTAAATCCCCATCAGGCACAGCTGCAGCAGGAGCAATGTAGAATACTCTTTAACTCACCTTAGCTTAGTCCTACAAGACCCATGTTAAAGTGTGTAGAGATCTGTATATGTTAATGTGTCTGTAGGAACCTTTTTGGACAGAAACAATATCTCAGACATTTCTGAAAGAGATTAAAAGTTTCACTGGGACTATTTTTCAAATCCTTCTGGAGGCTCCGCCTCTGAAGCCAGGCTTCCTTAGTACTACAAGTCCAAGTATAAGTACTACACAGAACTGAAAGAAGACAATTATAACTAATGTTTCTAAAACCTGTAAATATTACCTAGAACAGCCTTTTCAATATATAACAATACAATTGAAGGCTTGGAGTTTGAAAGGAGTTTATGTAAGTCAGGTACCCATGACCGGATCTTGCTCCCATGGAAGTAAATGGTACACTCACCACTGACTTAAATAGTGAAGGACCAAGTCTCTAACTCACTGCATTTTAGTAGGAGTTGGGTGCCAAATCCCAGCTGAAGTCTAACTTCTGGCCTCCTAGATCAAGAAACAAGTGTTGTGTCTAGAGAATCTAGAACAAAGGTTAGGAGATATTGGACCTTAAGCTCATTGCTGGTGCAGGAATGAATATAACCTGTTCTGGGCCTCAGACCAGTGTAATTTATTCAAGGTTAGGAAGAATCCCACATTTAGACAACAGAAGGAAATATTTTTGTAGCTATTGGGGTGTTTTGGTTTTATTTAGTGGTTGAGCAGCTTTCAGACCGCAAATGTTTGGGATGTTAAAAAGTAGGCTTAGCTGAGATAGATTAATGTGCCGAGTGTGGGGAGAGGTCATCAGAGGTGTATGATCCCATAGCCGCACATGCATATCACCACCATGTATAAAGTCAATTAGATTTGTGCAGTGGTCTCCTATGCCAGCACAGAACTGAATGCAGATAATGGGGCTTAGGCACTATATCTAAGCAATGTGTGTTTGCACATGCGTGCATACACACTCAAGCAAGGTAATAGCAACTGTACATGACATCAACCAGTTTTACAATCAAAACTCCAGAACTTCGATTTCTAGCTCTGGTGTGGTTAAAAGAAGACATATTCATATATCTAACAAGCAGTGCTGTTTTATTTGCCATTGCTTTCAGAGCATTGATAATTAAATAGATTTTTAGTTAGTTCTATCATATTTACTGCACTAAGGTGATTTTACTGCACAAAATTGATTAACCTGTTTAATGAGTTCATGAGTGACCAATACTGACCTCACATCAAAATGTGTTATTGCTGCTGTGTGCTGACCTGAATTTTAATTTTTCACTAGGTTCTTTAATTGAACCACAGATGTGCTAGAGAATACGCTAGGCATCATAGATGGCAGTGTATATATTATAAAACATCAGATGCTAGCTTCAATAGATTAGACATCTAACACACTGCTTTACAGGTATCCTAAGTTTAAAAGAAATCTTTGGCATTGTCTTAAAATAGGGAACAAATTTAATTTATATATTAAAACTTATCTACATGCACTACTGTATACCCGAGGCTTTTGAATAAAGGTATATAAATAAATCAACAATGAATAAATTAGGATTACAAGTGTGTGGGGGGTTCCCATAAGGCTCATATATTCAGTCCTCGGAGTCAAAAAAAGCTCCTACAGACAGATGTTTTTCCCTTCTTCAATATCATCAGTGTGATACATCTGTTGCTTCAGCCAGTGGCTATGCCAGACTCAAGAGAAAACATGCTGCTCCTTAGATGATGATAACTGCGGGAAATAAAATTTAAACATTCAAAGAGCTACCGTGCTTTGCTTTTTATTGTAACAAATATCTTTTTTGGATGCCCTCTTAACGTAAAAGGGACCAACTCTACTCTCTCTGTCCCCATTCACCCATTTTTTGTTGGAGAAACATGCCTACAAATTTTCTTTCTCTATCCTTTATTGTCTCTCCCCCGTCCCCATCGCATCTTAAAGGAAAAATGCAACGTCCTTGTAGGCTTTGTTCCTATGATGTTTGTGACAAACCAGGTCAGATTAAGCAAGAACCTAGTGGCTTGCTCAGGAGATGGGTGGATTGTGCTACAAGGGAAAGACAGGAAACAAGGTTCATGTTTCATTAACACACTTTGAAACATACAAAGAGATTTAGGAACAAAACTCATTTCAATGAGTTAGGGTTTGTGAACATAACTCCATAATGTATATATTGAGATGAGTCTATCATCCTTAACTCTGCCTGAAATGAGTGTAATTTGCTTTTCTTGCATCCTCTTGTGCCGGTAGTATATCTAGACTGCCTCTAGCTTACCACTCACAGTGTTGCCTATAGTCAAGGAAGATGTTTGACTTCATGTGGATTTGACTTTGTGTGGAGCAGAGAGGGTTGGTTCAAGGACTTATGCCAAAATGGACTTTCTGCACTTGGAAAGACTGTGGGGAGGGGCAGGAGGAAGGCAGCATGACAAAGTATGGCAGACTGAAGGGAAGAGATCCTGGAGGCACATATGCACTCAGTCAATTGGTGTCAATAGCTCAGCTGGCCACCACTCCGTTAGGTGGCTAGTCTACAGAAACAGAGATAACCCTCATCCCATCTTTTTTGTATAACTATTGAACACTGGATCAGGCCCTGGAAACCAGTCTTCCAAACTTTAATGATCACATACAGATTGTATGAATATTCACCCAGAATGCAGTCCTATCCTGCATGCACTGGGCTTGATGTAAAAGCTGGAATGGAGACTCCAGGGACAGTTTTTCTTCCCCCATCCCCACCCACCTCAAGGGCAGAATTGTTTGATCAGCAGTAACTGAGTTAATCAAATTGATGTTGTTGTAAGGCTTTTGAAGCTTCCAAAGTGAATTGACTTGGGGGGAGGAGGGGAGAAACTCTCCTCCTTCCTCCCCACTTCCTGACCAGAGTCCCACTGTGGCAGACGACTTTGCAACCTGTTGCAGCTGGTCCTGCAGCAGAGTTCCTACATGTGACAGTTTTGAAGAGTGTTGGATTTAGATATTGTATCTGGTATATTGGTGTTTTCTACCATTTAATAAGATTTGCATATTCAATTTAGCATGTGCTTGATGTTAAAACTGTGAGTAGCCCCACTGATGTCAATGGAATATGCTTTAAATCAAGCACCCTCTTGAGTATTTTGCTATTTTGAAACCTTAGTCACTACACTCAAGCACATAACAGACCCTTGCTTCTTTCTTATAGTAGAACACTCACTTTTATGGAAATAATATTATAGTGGTTTTTTGTATTATAATGATCCTGTGCCTAGTCTAGCTGAATACATTTGCAGGGACAGAGGGTTAAAGAGTATGCATACTAGACAGAGCTAATCATCATCATAACCCTGTTAGAGTCACAAATAAAACATATTCTTTAGACGTGTATATGTGTACAATAGTGTCTTTTCATGTTTTAAATATTATCCCATATTTTTTCAGATCGCCTATATTTTATGTAGTTTGTAACAGAATACTTGTGAAGGACAAATGTTTACCTAATACACATTGGTGCCTCCAAAACTAAATATCTTGGAACACTCTTGCCGAAAAAGAGAAAAAAATTCTGCACCTCCTAAAATCAAGAAACTTGCCAAAATAAATTGATTCTCAAAATAAAGAACTAGTATTAAAATAAAATTAAAATGGGGGTATCCCAAGATTAAATCCTAAAACAAGAGTTAATGGGGAAGAAATTTCTTAAGCTACTAAAATATAACTTTAAGGTATATATGTTAAAAAGATATACAAACTTATTTTACATTAAGACATGTCATTTCAAGAAAATAACCAGTTTAAAATTAAAATAATTTATTATCTATTAAAAATTATAACACAAGTGGAGGAAGGTTGGAGGTGAAATATTGGGTTTCCTTTGATAGGTAGCGTAATTATGAAGTGTGCTTTTGAAGTTCATGAAGACAGCCTTAGGACAAAACATTTTTTAAAGTAAAAATTGGCTTGCACTCTGTTCGAGTGATTTATTTTACACTAAGAAATGGGTGTGAGACATGATGTGATTTAAAATTTTATCCCTTGATGGAACTGCTTGAGGGTGAGATTTTTTTCTTTTCTTTTCTATTTAGTTTTGTTTTATTTTATTTTATTTTTTTGGCTGTTCGATCTCTAATATTTTCTATCTCAAAGCAAATCTGCTGAAAATATTTAGGAAATAAAAAACTCAAGAGTGAGTAAACTTTCCCTTGATATTCAGGAAGCTACAATCTAGAGTCTAGAGAGAACCACCAGGCAGGCATACATTTTTCAGAGTATGATGTTCACCTTTTCTAATTTGTGCTGTCCACTGGACCGTTCTCTTTGGAATAAACAAAAGTTACTTACATGAACTTGATCAAAGGTAACCGATGAATCTTGGGGTACCCAGAACTGAGAGCCACCTTGTTACCCCCTGCTTCGAGTGTGAGAGTTTCTGTCTAGTAGTAGCTGGCTGTCAGCTCCCTGACATCACCAGCCTTTTTAGGCACTCAAAAACTCTCTTCTGGGCTATGCCAGCTCTAATTTCACCTTACAGGTTAACAGTAGGTGCACCCCAATCCTTGAGTTCCTTGGCAGTAGTTCCCTGTGATAACCAGCCCCTGATACTATCTAGTTGCAGAAATCCCAGATCCTCGACACCCAAAAGATCAGTGTACCCAGTTTACCAGTTTGACTTTAGACCACTGCACCTCTAAACCACACAGTGCTAGTGAGCACTTATAAGAAAATGAAAACAGGTTTATTTAAGAAAGAATAAAGATTTAACTAGAAACAAGACGGTGTGCAGGAAACAAATGATTACAATACAAACAAAATCCTAAAATGTAAGCCTGGGTCTACACTTATCAATTGTTCCCTAATAAAGTAGATTTTTTCTCCCCCAAAATATGGTCTGATGCAGAGATAGCTGGTTGCTCAAGAACCAGGCTCCAAATGTTCATGAAAGCACCCCCTACCCCACAAGGGGTTTCCTTGATGAATGGATACAGGGTGCTTTTCCCCTACTTCTTGTTATACTGAAAACAGCCTTTTGTTTCTATTCACAGGCAGGGTGGATGCCTGTCTTGTGGTAAAGTTTCTTTTTTTTAACCTTTAAGTGGTTTTGATTATTTGTCATTGCCTCTGTTAGTTTCCAAACAATTGAACCTTGCATTGCATCCCTGGCTGAACAGAGTGGGGTGTCAACTCCCCCTTGCCTCCCTGGGTCCTGACTGAGACACATTATCTTCTGGTGACTAATTTCTACTCCAAGTCCATAAAGCATACTTTCAGTATAAATACATTATTCATAAATATTATCCATACATATGTCTTGCAATGGTTATGAAGCTTGACAAGTTACAAGCTTTCTGTGGGTACCTTACATGTTCCACTTTATTGATAAATAGCCAGTAAGATGTGTTTGGTGCAATGAGTTTGTCTGCTCTGAGGTGAGAGTTGTTTGCCAAGAACAGAGCCCTTTTGCCAAAGGGTCTCTGTCACAGAAACTTTTCTATTGATTTCAATGGGTGCAGAAGCAGGCCTTTACTGAATAACATGTCACAGACATGCTTGCTCTACTAGTCTTTACAAACAAGAGGGGGGAGAGTCAAAGATATGTGTGCTGGCAATGGGCCTAAGTGGCAAGGGTGGTGCTACAGGTCAGATTATGCCCTCAATGACATCTGTGCAACCTCAATGCCTTCAAAGGGTTTGCACAGGTTTAATGGTTCTTTTAGACAGTGTTGCTCACTCTTGTGACTTCATCACAAGTCTTGCAACAAGTTCTTAAAGCCCTAACTACTGGAGTCAAGTGACTGAAAATCTCTGCTTCTATTTATAAACAATCAATCAATCAATCAATCAATCAAACAACACCCCAGTAAGTTTCAGGGTTGCAAAGAAACTTGAAAATATGATCAGAGTGCACCTTAAAGGCCCAGAAACTAGAAAGCAAAAAAGAACCATAAGTTTATTATTCTTTAAAAATCTCATGGGGTTTTTAAGATAACAGCATGACTTTTGAGGTCCTGCCTCATGACTTTTGAATTCTTGGGGGTTAGAAGCACCGCATAAATTCTGTTAATGCATAAAAAGGGACAGAATCCAACTTGCTCCCTCTTAGCTGTATCAGCTTTGCAATGCCAACAGACTAAAACATAGCAAGATATGTTTAATCACTAACATGAGCAGATAAAACTGAATACACACAAGGAGCAGATCTGCTGGGTAAGAAGGTGCCACTTTTTCTTTGTCACTTTTCAGATTAGAAATCCCATTTAATCTAAAATAAATCACTCAAGATGAAAGTCCATGGATTCTTTCTCTGTGTGGAAAAAACATAACAAGGGTTATAACCAGACTCTCTATGAAACCAAGAAGGTTAAAAATAGCTGTGCAATCAAGGAGCAGAATTCACCTATAAATGGGTGGCACCATATACTCACACTTTCTACTATATTAAACAAAATCAAATGTTTTCTTTTTTTTGACCATTGCTGATCACTTTTTCTCTTGCCATGGGGAAATGTTCATGCTTTCCTATCATTGGACATCCCTCAACTATTTTTGTGGTCTCTTATGTTCATAAAAGATCTGTGTCAACAGCATACCAGTTTCATTTTGATTGCAAACAATACATAAATATTGCAAACATATTTCTAACAGGGTGGAGGGAAGCAACTTTTCTGAGAAAGAGCAGAAAGATTCTTGAGGGAAACTTATGACAATGGGGACTTCAGACATAATACATTTTATTTTCGGGTCTTTGGGAAGAAATACAACTACTCTAATTACTAGGCAATATTGCTGCCACTTGATCTGCTTTCAATCCTTGTTTGACAGTTATGTGCCCCATCTGAATTTTATACTACCTTATATATATATATATATATGTTTTTGGTACAGTGGTTCTGGGAGATTCATCCCAATTTTGTCACAGATCAGCTACAAAGTGAATTGGGAAGTGTTGAGTGGCCATTAGAGCTGGAAACCATCGCTTATACATCATGCGAGTTATAACCCCAACCCATAGGAGCATGGAGTACGAGGCACCCAATCTATAATTCCCCAGACCACAGTGCCATTTGATTTTGAAATATTTTTATTTTGGGCTACAATATTTTTATTTTCAATTTGAAATTTTTTTTTGAAAAGCCCCCCTTCAGTTTTCCAACCAGCTCTGATTCCCTATATATATTATTACCTAGGGGTCCTGGTCCTTGTCCCTATCTGCACACAGTAGCACAGGGAGGTCTTCCCTTTTTACAAATACAGTAGCTATATAATGCTTGGTGAGGCTTAATTTATTTACTTTTTTTGTATTCGAAACCTTTGGGGGCAAGTTTTATACCTTCTTTTGTGTTTGTGGGTGCCACCAGAAACTAGGGCATTATTATATTTTAAGAGCTTAACATTTTGAGAATTGACAGAAAAATGTAGATTACTTTTTCCTGTACTAAGCCACATTTTAACACACAACTTTAAAAGAGCAACACTGCCTGTTATTTCCTAATAGCACTACATCTTGGATGCAGTTTGAGGAATAAAGCCAAAGGTTGAATGTTTTCCACTGTCTGAGATATATGGTGATATCCTCAGAGCCTATCATGTCTTATTGCTGAATCAGTTCTTGAAACAAGCCTGGAAATCATAAGACTCAAACTAGTATGAAGCTGGGAATCACATGGCTAATCTACAAAAACTTAAATGTATGTAAAGCAACATGCAAATGATACCTGCTAATTGGAAATTGCAACAGATAAAAGAGGTTTGGCAGCTGAATCACAAATGATTCAGAGTAAATGCTCACACAGATTTAATAGCACAGAAATGGTTCTACGGTTTGAACAGAATTCAGCAGCATCAGGTAAGCAGAAGGAGTGGGCTACCTGGTCTAACAACAAGAACAAAATCTCACTAAGCAAACATTCCTTTTGAGGGCTTTATCCTTTGACTCTCAGCTGCAAGAGTTAAAACAAAAGAGAGAAAGTTTCTATAAGAGCAGAAAAGCAAAGGAAGTAAGGGGACCATATCCCAGGCATCTAAGTATTATGTGTGGCGCTTCAGAGCTGATTTTATAGGCCACAATTCAGCAATGCATTTAAGCACGGGCTTAATTGACTTCGCTAGGACTTAAGCACATACTCAAGTATTCTTTTGAGTCAAAGCCTCACGGAGGAAGAATGACTTCATGGATAATATACTAAATGGGGACTCAAGCAACCTAGGTTCGATGCCTGTCCCTGACTCCCTATGTAGCTGTGGACAAGTTACTTAATGTCTCTGTGCCTCAATGTCCCCATCTGTATAATAGGGATAATACTTCTCTGCCCTCATGGAGGTGTAGTGAGGATAAATCCATGAATTCTGTGGAGGCAGTCAGACACTATGATAATGGGTACTATATAAATACATGGAAATAGTAGGTAATCACTTTCCCTTGTGTGCCTGGCTGGGTCTACAGTCCCTGCTTTCTTTCTTCGCATTGCACACCTGTGGGATAGCTAAGCGGTGAGTTAAATCTCTGTATGCTGGTATTCAGGCAGAGCTTGTGAAAGTTGAAAAAGTAGCTTGCTTCATGCCAGAAAGTGCAGTTCCTATCTTTGCTGAAGGCAAATGAAACTAAGGAAACCTGCTGCAGCCATCTTTGCTATGGGAAGAGCACTGACTCCATGGATTAGAAGCACTTAACAGGGAACAGCTCATAAACTCGGCAGTAACAAAAGTGAATAGAACTAAGGAGGAAACAGCAATAAAATAGATAGAAGCCTTAGAGAAACTATATAAAATCACAGGTAGAGAAAAGTAAGAGCAAAGAGTTAATACAAATGCCCTGCTGCTTTTACTTTTATCTTCATCACTGGCATTTAATATCCAGGAGGTAAGACAGTTGCTCAGCAATGGCAGAAATGGAAAAGTACATTCAGGAATCTGTTCACTGCACTTCGAATTGGAAGTCTAAAATGACAGGGTTCCCACCTGCTACACTAGTTGTCTATTGCAGGGAGGTGAAAGACATTTGAGTTGCTGCCCAACAAAATATCTAGCAAAGATTAAGATCTCCTTGAAAGAAAAATCCCTTAATGTTCTGATTTTCCATTTATCTGTAAAAAGAAGGCGTTAAATAAAATATTTATCTTCAGGCAAGAGAGACAAGAACCAGGGAAGACACTGACCTTAGGCCAAATTCCCCTAACAAGCACTCACACGTGAATTTGTTGACTTGGGTCATGAGCAAGATGCAAATTGTGTAACATTGTTCATCAACCAGCCTTGACAGAATAGCTGTTAGAGAACCAGAGCTTACATTGCACAGACTGTTAGACACAGTTATAGAAATGGCAGAGTCCTAGGCTGTGAGTGTGGAAAAGAATGTAAAATGTGTGTGTATGCTGAAGACATATAAGCCTATGGTCCTCAGCAGGGCAAGCTTCAAGAAATGAGATTAATTTCCAAATCTTTAAAGAACATGCAGTGGATCATATCCCTGCCCAGAGGATACTTGACTTGCCTGGCACTTGGAATAAAATATTGTAAATGGGCAAGACAATAGCACTTCATAACACAATGGCAATCCCAGAGAACAGAATTCAAATGGAAGTTAGGGAAAGGGAGAGCTAGCTGCTATGGACAAAGCAGACATACTGTCAATAAATAAGCAATGATTCCGAGTTGATCAGGGTGTGGCAATAAAGACTATACTGAATCCAGCCCTATCCTCTCCCTTCTAGATCCTGCTCTGTTTTTACCTGAGGCCCTGATTCAGCAAAACACTTAACAGATGCTTAAAGTTAAGAATGCTTTTAAAGTCCATTCCTATTCAGACAAGCAATTCAGACTATTCCTAAAGTTAAGCATATGTTTATGTGTTTTGCGGAATCAGAGCCTGAGTTTCTCTCCAACAGGGTTGAGGGAGCTGGGTAGCAGGACACAAGTAAAGAATAAAAACTCTTTAGCCCAACCAAAATGAACTTTAGATACAAAGATATGACAGCTTATTTTAGAAAATGTGATAAATATATTTAAGAGAACTGTCAAAATGTTTAATTAAACAACAGAGCCCCCTCCCCTTTTCCACCCTTCTGGATCTCCTTGGAGTAAGTTACTTGAAGTCTCATGTTCATTTATTCTTTTTGGGGTATCCTTGACTCCTTAAGGTGCTGCTACTTAGATGAATAGTTAAAGCTGAGCAGAGATCAAATGTGGTGTGCACTCAATTTAAGTGAAGCTGTTGTAAAATTTTCAGTTTGCTGCACAGAGTATCACAGACTCCAGGATTTTGCCATAGACTTAAGGGCCAGCCTGCCACAGAGTAGATGGGGGATTCATTGAGAGTCTCCAGGGAGGAAGAATGGCCAGTGTTTAGGGTGCTAGATTATGATTTGTCAGATGTGGGTTCTGTTCCTTGCTCTGCCACTGACTTCCTGTGTGAGCCTGGGCAAGTCACTTTGCCTCTCTGTGCCACAGTTCCCCACGATAGTAGGATGAAGATAACAATAATGATTAGGGGTCTGGAGCATCTGCCATATGAGGAGAGATTAATAAGACTGGGACTTTTCAGCTTGGAAAAAAGACAACTAAGGGGGGATATGTTAGAAGTCTATAAAAGCATGACTGGTGTGGAGAAAATAAATAAAGCAGTGTTATTTACTCCTTCTCATAACACAAGAACTAGAGGTCACCCAATGAAATTAATAGGGAGCAGGTTTCAAAAACACAGAAGGAAATATTTTTTCACACAAGGCACAGCCAACCTGTGGAACTCCTTGCCAGAGGATGTTGTGAAGGCCAAGACTATAACAGGATTCAAAAAGGAACTAGATAAATTCATGGAGGATAGGTCCATCAATGGCTATTAGCCAGGATGGGCAGGGATTGTGTCCCTAGCCTCTGTTTGCTAGAAGCTGGGAATGGGCAACAGGGGATGGCTCACTCGATGATTACCTGTTCTGTTCATTCCCTCTGGGGCACCTGGCACTGTCCACTGTCGGAAGACAGGATACTGGGCTAGGTGGACCTTTGGTCTGCCCCAGTATGGCCATTCTTATGTTCTTAATACTGCCCTACCTCACATGGATGCTGTGAGGATAAACACACTAATGATGTGAGGTGTTCAGCTACTGCAGCAAAGGGGCATATAAGTACCTAACACAGGCAGATTCATTGGTAGATATGTTCTAAGCTCAGCTGATTGAATGTCACTGAGGTTCCCAAAGGATGAGTCTGTCCTTTGTGAAGGACAAAGCCTGTAACAACAATTATGGAAGATTCCTGCATGCCATGAGGCCAGTAGAATGTGTGTTCTATTCTGCTCTGTGTGGATCTGTTTATGGTTTCCATAACTATGCTTCTGGCAGGGATAGATATGATCTTTTGTGCCTAGCATGTGCCTCATTTTGACCATGTAACCCAAAATTTATTTCCTAGTCCTTTCTTTTTCAGCTGCAGCACAGCTCAACACCAGAGTCACTTTGATTCTATAAATGGTTCCAGTTATTAAACAAATATATTATTTATTTATTTTTATTATAGCCAATCAACCTAATGAATTTGATCACTCTGTATGGTTTCACATTGTTTATAGTGGAGCAAGGAACTCAGAGTGAGACTTCATTCACAATGAGTTTCCAGAAGGGTTGCAAGGTACTGCAATGTACAAATTCAGGACCAGACTTAAAAGAGAAACTGCTGAGCTTCAGTTCATCTGCAAATTTGACACCATCAGCTCAGGATTAAACAAAGACTGTGAATGGCTTGCCAATTACAGAACCAGTTTCTCCTCCCTTGGTTTTCACACCTCTACTGCTAGAACAGGGCCTCATCCTCCCTGATTGAACTAACCTCGTTATATCTAGCTTGCTTCTTGCTTGCATATATATACCTGCCCCTGGAAATTTCCACTACTTGCATCCGACGAAGTGGGTATTCACCCACGAAAGCTCATGCTGCAAAACGTCTGTTAGTCTATAAGGTGCCACAGGATTCTTTGCTGCTTTTACAGATCCAGACTAACATGGCTACCCCTCTGATAATGTACAAATTGTGATGCTGGGGACATGTAATGACTGGAACTGTCCTAAATTGAATATGAAATATGTGGGCAAATACTGTATAGCATATTATATTTCATGCTCATAAATTTGTGTGAGATAAGCTGTTGGGACTCTGCAAATTCAAAATAAGATTGCTTATTTCTTAGAGAGTTCAGGGGAAGTTACAGATGCTCAACAGCTCTCAGGATCAGGCCTACATAATGCTAAAATAGTTAAATGAAATGCAAAATATTTTACACATATGATACTAACTTATTTTAAATATTTGGGTTAATTACTCATTGAAGAATACTGTTTAAATGTTAACATGGATTCTTTTCCCCAATTTATACCTGTCACAACTGGGAAAATCTATGAATGTATGTAATCCATCTGTTGATTTATTGGCCCAACTTCTTTCAGAGTGTGTCACAAATCCACATGCTGTCTCTGGGTGCTGGATTTTGTATTTGGATCTTTGAATAAAAACTCATGTAGACTGAGAGCTCCCTATTGGCTATACATCTGAGGAGCCGCAAGAGTGCCAGTTATTCCAGCAAGGGTCTGGTATAAATTACACCCAGTAAATTGGCTCCAGATAAGTCTATTTTGGATTGTGGAACATGAAGAACTTGTGTGGTGTGCTAAATCCTCCCCACTTTTTCCCAAACAATGTCCCTTTTTGGGGAGCTGCCATCACAGATGTGGAAGACATATTGATGTGGAGACTGGCACAAGTTGGATGGCAAAATCCTAGTGGATCAAATTTTGTGCAAAGGCCTCTGTCACCCCCTTAGACACATAAATTATTTAAAAACTGGGAGACATGCAGTGAGGATCTGAGCATAGAATCTGATCCTTCATTTCACTCTAGTGAGACCATTTTTATATGTCAAATAAGTAGCAATATGTATCTTGATCTCAATATATAGCTGAAGATGTGTAGTTAAATCTCAAAATTTGTTTTAAATCATTTACTGCCATGCATCTAAAATAAAGTGGTTATTCAAAACATATTTATATTTGCAAAAATAGCAGTATGAAAAAATAAATACATATCAATAGTGAAAGACATATTTTGAGGCTTTAAGATGAAATAGATGTGTATAGCTATTCCATAGTGGTAACACCTCAAATGTGTTTTTTAGTAATTCTTTGTGTGTATATATTGAACACAGAAGCATCTTGTTGAATTTGAATTTAGATTTCAACTGTAAGATAGGCAATGTGGGTCAAACTTACAAAAAAATATTGGAAATTTGTACCTGTAGTGTTGCATGCATACACCATTACACATGCACAGTGAGGAGAGGGTAGTGATAACATAGTTCTCCTGATTATAGAACCACTTCCAATGCAGATTGTCCCCCACAGTTGAGTTTGATTTTCTTTAGCTATATTAATTTAGAAATGTTAGGCCAGAATCTCTAGTCTGTTAAGGACAAGCAGCGCTAACTGGCTTTAAAAGGTTGGAGACAGACAATGGAGAATTCCCCGTGAAAATAGGGGAACTCTCCACTGGAGTCATTTCTTATGCCGGTGGCTTCCAAATCTCCAGCATAAGGGCAAGGAGCCATGTGAGGGGCTTTCCAGAGACAGGGTATGGGAGGTGGGATGGAATTCTGTTATGCCCTGATATAAGGGCCAAATTTCATGCCAGCAGGCCCCACTACTTTAATGTAGTGGAGAATTTGGGCCACAATCATTATTGCCAGTGATTCCTAGTTGTATGATCTCTCAATATATATACTTACACATGGTTAGCTACATCTCCTAGTTTAATCGCACATGGGCAAATCCTGCAGTCCTCACTCGGGCAAAGGTCCCACTGACTTCCCACTGGGAGTTTTGTATGAATAAAGCCTACAGAATTTGACCCAAAAACAACATTGTAAGAATATACAACCCGGATCCTTTTATATTATAGCGTGCTACTGGTTGGCTGTAGGCTGTTCCCTTCCTGTAGTAAAAGGGGTGTCATTTGAAATCCCCTTCAGACAATGAAGTTCTTTTCCTATAGAGAGATTGTCTTAAAAACAAAAACAAGAAACAAAACCCCACACAGAAGAGAGGGAGCGAGTACAATGAGCTAATTGTCTTGAGTGTGCACTCTGGGGGTTTCATCCTGACCTCATGCCAGTTTTTCACTGGCATAATCCTACTGTCTTCCATGGAGATATTCCTGTTTTATACTAGTGTGAGATCAAAATCAGGCCCTATACCTCTAAGGCACTTGTCTTCTACAATTTTGCTTCTTTACCTTTCCCTTATTTAGTAGCATGGATATATGGTCTGTTCCTGTAATATGCCCACCCCTGGAATTTTACAATTACAATCTTAGTGTTTCACATTTGACGCTCACTTAGTCTCTTAATGTGATGATGATGTTGGTGTATTTATTCTTAGGAAGCCTCTCAATCCCCACAGTGGAGAAGTTTAGGTGGATATCTATCTTCCACACTATCAGACCCTATTTTGCATGTTTTTGTGAAAAGGGTAATGCAACACAGAATGCTGTACATGGGTTCTTCCAGCTATGAATTAGTCTCTTTTATCTGTCTCTGACCACAACAGAAGTTGGCAGCCTTTCTATTCCATATCCTCAAGTCAGACTAAGAATATCAGTTCCGCTTAGGGAAGCTGTTGGGAAAAGTTTAACCCTTTCAGCAGGTCTTTCCCTAATTTTTTTTTTAGTTCTTGACCTTCCTAGTTTAAAAAGAAAGAAAGAAAGTGTCTGTAAATGTCCACAATGATGAATGCAACTTTAGGAGGTTCCAAGAGTTGGAATTTAATAGGAGCACTTTTTATCATTTTTACATTTGCAGATAGCTTTCTTGCAGTGGGGATGTGTGGAGGGGAGATAGGGGGACTGCTGTACACGTTTCAAATGTACAGTTAGAGAATTTGCATAGAATGACAACAGTACCATAAGCTTTTGAGGGTTATAATGTCCAGCACTTAGAATGTGCTACTGTGCATCGTGGTAGGATATGGGTCTTTTCTGTGGAAAATGAACAGTCATTCCAGTAAGTCTTGGTACAATAAAGCTCTTGAAATGTCATTTGGAGGAAAATGAATTAATGTGAAAGGTACAGGGAGCTTGTATAGGAAGAAGGGAAGGAGAAGAATAGTTCATGAAATTAATCCAAATATTTGAGCACAGCATAAAATTATTTGACCTTATGACAAACAGTAAAATGCAAAGTAACACATTAAAAGCAGACGCAAGAGACAGTTGCAGTGTGTGTACCATGAATGTAATATTCCGGAAGAAGAAAGAACTCTTTAAATAGAGAGGAGGGTGCCAGTTTCTCAGTTCTGGATGTTTGAGTTGTACCCATGTGTGGGAAAGGAAATGGAGAAGTCTGTGAAGGTTTCCTAAATGCTATTGGTATTCTAGGTGATTTTTTTTTCTTTTTTGTATTATTCAAGAAAGCATATTTTGCTGAAATTTCTTTTTAAACTTCTCTTGAACCATTTGGTGAAAGGAAAATGGAAATGCCATGATTACAAGTAATACCTGTTTTTAAAATGGGCTTATTCTGAGTTCTCAGAACCTGGACTCATGAGACGGAGGAAACACCTTTCTCTTTGGCCTACAGGGAACTTGGAGAGTTGCAAGACCGAGCTCTGAGCCACATTGTTAGAATAGTATCAGAGGGGTAGCCATGTTAGTCTGGATCTGTAAAACCAGCAAAGAGTCCTGTGGCACCTTATAGACTAACAGATGTATTGGAGCATGAGCTTTCGTGGGTGAATACCACGTGCATCCGACGAAGTGGGTATTCACCCACGAAAGCTCATGCTCCAATACGTCTGTTAGTCTATAAGGTGCCACAGGACTCTTTGCATTGTTAGAATAAAGATTTCAGATATCTGGGACTGCCAGAAGTTTTAAGGTGGGATAGAGCGGAGGCAAAATCTACCTTCCATCTTTGCCATATTAATGTAGTTTTTATTTTCATAACTTGTTTGTGCCAGTCTTCCCTGATGTGAAAGTATATGATGAAATAACCAGTGATTTTCTTTCCTATATATAGATACCTCAGTCTAATGAAATAATCAGTGATTTAATAGTGACTTGACACATTATTTTAAAGGCTTGACAAGATAATACATATTTTCCCCTATAGGTAGAATTAACAAAAACCTTGCATACCTAGATTCCTTCAGGATAACCTTGGACTACTTACTTTCATCTTAAAACACAAATAAAAACAAGCAAGAAAAAACAAAGCCATGAGTACATAATGATAATTAATTCTGAGTGTACAAACAGTTTATAAATTAAAAATGAGTTAATTTGAAAGCCATAATTAAAAAGCATTCCATAAAAAGCTTGATAATGTGAAGTAATGTATACTTCACAAATTGCACTACATTCATCCTAGTTGTGAGACTCATGATTAACCTCCGCCTCTGAGGTTTCTGGCTAACAGTAAGATTGTATAGTGCAGTGCCAGAAACCAGCCTAGCGGTTCTTCTTACTGTTCACCCACAGTACTCATGCGTTAACTCTGGTCCTTAGAAAGCCTAATGTGCAACTCATTAAATGTCTTCAAGGAAGGGAATGTAAGGATCTAATTTTATTGACTGACTTGGAGTGAAGAAGTATACCCAGCTTGCTCACATCCTCTGTGGGATTGGATGTGGAGACACCTCTTTTTTCCACTGCACAGAGACGCCATCACATATGTTCAGAGGCTGATGAACTGAAAAGATCTGTAGGCCACATGTGTCCAGCGGAACGCGTATCAGCCTGGATAAGAGTTTCTGTGGGAGATGGCTTTTGGGAAAATTCCCACACACAAGCCAGTGTAGCATTTCTGTTCTTCTTGAGCCTGACTCTCCTTCACACTGAGTCAGCCTGATGCTGCTCTGGCAACGTAAGAAGCCCTTTAGTGGACATAAGTGACATTTACAATCATTTTCAGGTTCCTTTATCCTGACAAAAGGGTGTAAAGGGGGCCTTGGTGTAAATGAGAATCAGGCAACTATTTCTTCACACAGTAGCTTCTGCTGAGTCACAGAGTCTGCCTCACAGCCAGTAAAGAGGAAAGGCTTGTTTTAATGAGTGAATATCAGTATTATTCAGTGACTGCAGAGCAGATGGGAGCAGGGTGCGCAGAGGTTCACAGAAGACATTTTGGTACCCTAGAATAAACACATTTCTGAGCGATGGAGGCTTAGATGGAAAGATTATATCTTAAACCAGGGTTCGGCAACCTTTCAGAAGTGGTGTGCCGAGTCTTCATTTATTCACTCTAATTTAAGGTTTCGCGTGCCAGTAATACATTTTAACGTTTTTAGAAGGTCTCTCTCCATAAGTCTATAAACTATTGTTGTATGTAAAGTAAACAAGTTTTTTAAAATGTTTAAGAAGCTTCATTTAAAATTAAATTAAAATGCAGATCTTATCAGTTTAGTGCAGTGGTTCTTAATCTGGGGTGCATGCACCCCCTGGTGCAGGGCCGGCGCAAGGATATTTTGCGCCCTAGGTGAAACTTCCACCTTGTGCCTCTCCCCCCACACTCCCCCACACGTTGGTTCATTGAAGGGCAAATCCCAACGAGCCTTTATAGACCCCAGGGGCCAGCCATGCCCAGGGGCTGCTCCCCAGACCAGGTTCCCCCCTCCCCACCCTTTGAACTCCCCTGGAGGGTGCACAGCCCCCCCCACCGTGAGCTCTCCTCACCCCACCCTGGTGGCCCCCGCCCCTAGTCCACTCACTGGCCTTGACGGGCTTGGGCCGCTGCACCAGCTTGGCAGGGAGGAGCCGCCTTCCAGAGGCACCGGAGAGCCAGAGTGTCCCACTTGTGGCAGCAGCAGCGAGCCCCAGCCATGGAGGAGCCGGCGCGGTGCAGGGGGGCAACAGCCCTGCAAAGGCGACGGTGCTGCTAGTGGGGAGCAGCTGAGCTCCCCCCGCCCCTCCTGCCCAGGCTGCGGCACGGCGCCCACCAGGGGCTCCTGTAGGCTGCAGTGGATGTATGCAGGTGCCAGCCTCCATGTGCCCCCTGGCTCCCCCCTCACCTGGGGTTACCATATTTCAACAATGAAAAAAGAGGGGCGAGCCCTGCCCTAGCCTCGCCCCTATCCACTCCCTCCCACTTCCCACCCCAACTGCCCCTGTCAGAACCCCCAACTCCCCCCTGCTCCTTGTCCCCTGATTGCCCCCTCCTGGGACCCCTGCCCCTAACTGTCCCTCAGAACCCCACCCCCTACTTAAGCCTCCCTGCTCTTTGTCCCCTGACTGCTCCCTCCTGAGACCCCCACATCCTAACCGCCCCCTTAGTACCCTACCCCTGTCCTGTCCCCTGACTGTCCCAACTCTTATCCACACCCCTGCCCTCAGACAGACCCCCAGGACTCCCACTCCTCATCCCCTGACAGGACCCCCAGAATTCCTGACTCATCCAACCCGCCCCCTGCTCCCTGACTGCCCCCTGAGACTCCCCTTACCAGGCCCATGCTGGTCAAACGCTGGCTCCACATGAAGGCAAAACTCCACATGGAGCGCTGAGGCAGCGGGAGAGGGAGAGCTGTGGGAGGGGCAGCGACAGTGGCTCACACTTCCGGGAGCCGCAGAACCCAAGCGCGGTGAGGAGGGAGCCGGGGGGCGCACCTGCCCGGGCTGCGGCCCGGTTCCCCCTCCCCGGGGGCTCCTGCAGTGGATGCATGGGGGCGGCGGTCCCGTGCGCCCCCGGTACCCCCCTCGCCGTGCTTGGGCTCGCCGTGCTTGGGAGCCACAGAACCTGAGTGTGGTGAGGGGGGAGATGGGGGGCATGCTTGCCGCCGGTCTGGGGTCCTGGCCGCCTGCCCCGCTCAGCCTCCTGACAGCCTGGGGTTCCGTTCACTCAACTGGCAGCAGGCTGAGCAGGGCTGGCGGCCGGGACCCCAGCTGGCAGCCATGCGCCAGGCAAAATCCACTCACGTGCCACCTTTGGCACGTGTGCCATTGGTTGCCGACCCCTGTCTTAAACAATAAGGACAAAATTATTTTTGTGGCTTAGCTTCCCACTGTGGATGGTGGGTTGATGTCCCTCCCTGCTTTTGTCCCACTTCTCAGTAAAGAAGGCAGCAAGTGCCTCAGACTGGTGTGCCAACTTCTAGGCATCAGCCTCAAGAACCATGGAGGACACGACAAGCTGGACATTCCAGCCATTTCAGACAAGGAAGTGGAGAAAGTGCTGCTCCTACCAGAGGACCTGCCAACACTCCAGTTCCAGGCTGCTGTGCTTGCAATGTCCAGCCAAGCAACAGCTCAGCAGTTCCCCTGCCCAGCTACCTCCCAGCGTGAGGGGACCAAAACTGGGTAGCTTCACCACACTTTAGAGCTCCCACACAATGTCCATGTCTATGGGCTTACTTGTGTGCCTTCTTACAGGTTGAGTAGGGGATTCACAATCTGGCCTTGGGAATCTTCTTCACTGGGAAGAGATACCTTATGTTTATTGTGCCTCAAGCAAAAAGAAAATCCAGCAATTGCTAAAATAAATTAACATTGTCTTATAAAGAATGCCTGGCCTGTTGGTAAATGTTTCAGGGCCGCCCAGAGGGGGGGGGCAAGAGGGGCAATTTGCCCCAGGCCCCGAGCCCCACAGGGGCCCCCACCAGAGTTTTTCAGGGCCCCTGGAGCGGGGTCCCTCACTCGCTCCGGGGGCCCCAGAAAACTCTTGCGGGGCCGGGCGCAGGAGCTTCTTCTGCTCCCGGTCTTCGCCGGCGGGGGGTCCTTCTGCTCCGGGGCGGAAGGACTCCCCGCTGGCGAATTACCGCCGAAGACAGAGCGGGACCCGCCGCCGAGTTCAGCTCGGTCTTCGGCGGTAATTCGGCGGCGGGGGGCCCTTCCGTTCCGGGACCCGCCGCTGAAGTGCCCCGATGACCCGCGGCGGGGGCCCCCTCCGCCGAATTACCGCTGAAGACCGGGCTGCGCTTCGGCGGCGGGTCCTGCTTCGGTGGTAATTCGGCGGCGGGGGGGCCCCGCCGCGGGTCTTCGGGGCACTTTGGCAGCAGGTCCCGGAACGGAAGGGCCCCCCGCTGCCGAAGACCCCGGGCCCCCGGAATCCTCTGGGCAGCCCTGAAATGTTTTCTAATAAGTGATAGGCAGAGGCTTTTTAAATTTTTTTATTTTTTTTATAAACTTGCTTGCAGTAATGCGGTCTTCCTCTTTGCAGGATAATCAGTCTTTTAAGTGGGATACAACAACTTTCCTCAAAAGAGTGGAACACTAGACTCAGCCAAGAAACACTTTGAAATGATATTTAACCTAAGGCTGCTAGTGTTACAGAACATGAAGGGATAATATTCTCCTTTTCTCTCCTTCAGACTCACATGCACGTGCTTAATTGCATTATTTATCCATATCTAAATACTGTGTAAGGTGCTATCTTTATCCATCTCCATTGCAATTCAGCACTGAGGTATTTTTAGATGCTCCATACTGTATCTGCTCAGTGTTAATCTTTCTATTTCATTCATCTGTAATTTTGCATATGGGTATAATCCTAACGATTCTTCCTTTAGACTTGATAACCATCTGCTAGCTTTGGAAGGGTGTGAAGTGGGGATAATTATTATTTAGGGTAGACCAAATGGTATAACTAAGAGCAATGCATATACTTCCCTGTGGTGTGATCTTTTAGCTTGAGGAAGTCTTGTGAGGGAAATGGTGAAAGCCCTATCTGGGGATATTTAAAACTAGTCTGAATGCAGTACTTGAGAATATACTGAATGGAATAAAGGGATGGACTAGTAAACATGAGGTCTTGTCTTTATGTACATTTTGTGGGCCACATGCTGCTCTCAGATGCCCTGATGTAAATCTGAAATCAGTGTAATTACTTCTGATTTACATTGTTGTTAGTTATTATGTTTATCATAGTAGTGCTTAGGGGCCAGCTCATAATGATTAGGAATCACCATTATGAATGACAAGAGATAGTCTGTGGGCCAGGGGCCTATGATTCAATAGCCTGCTGGTTTGGGTGCTCACCTAGGAGGTAGGAGAGCTGAGTTCAAATCCCTTCTCCACATCAGACAGAGAGGGGAATTAACCCTTGCCTCATAAATTGGTGGTGAGTGTACTGGGTTAGTGCATTCACATGCTTTTGTCAAAGTGCCTGATAATCAAAATTAATTTTTTTGGGTAGTGAAATGTTCTGACTCTTCTGGTTCAATTTAAATGATTTGGCAAATCATGTGACACAAATTCACAAAAAGTTTTGCATTTTTTTTGGTGAATAAACTATTAATTAGAAAAAAAATTGCCTGGTTCTACCAACAGTCACTGTAATTTAAGATACAACAGGTCACACAATTGGCGCAGTTGTAAGTGCATTGGCAAGGGGTTCTAAAACTTATCAGTAGAGCTGGTCAAAAAAACAAAAAAAGGTGCCCGTATTTCTTAGTCTGTTTAGTTTTATTGGATTTTATAAACTGTTCACTTTTTGAAACTTTCCACATGTATTTGGTTTTTTTTTAATTTTTGAAAATGAGCATTTTTTTGTATTTTGAAAAACTCCACCATGTGACTAAGCTTGCCAATTAAAATTGGCAATGCACCCTTCAGTTAAAAAGCACACAGACCCTTGAAGATGAAAACTGATAAAATGAAAACTGATAAAATGTTGCCTAAGACTCTCCCCCACCCAACATAAAATGTTACAAAAAACAATCAATGTTGTCATGCAGGTTACCAATTTTGTTTCGTTTTTTTTAAGGGCCAAATTTAATTCAAAATCATTTGAACAAAAAGACTAGGCTAACTGTAGTTATTGGGCAGCTATTCAATGGGAGTGGCAAAAAGAGAAGCCTACCTGCCCTTAGGGAGAGCGAGAGAGTCTGGACGCGGGAAGCTCAGTTACGCATCAGGCGGATAATGCCACTTCAGCATGTCTAATTGTTTAATGCTGCAGTATGTGTAAACTAGGGCAAGCTGCATATCATATGAATTGAAACAACCCAAGGCTGTTTTTGCATTGCACACACTCTGCTGCTGTTGGAGAGGAGACTTACCATTGACTCTGATGGGAGAAGGAGCTGGTCCTGTGTTGTCTACTTTGTTGATCGATGGTTTCTAACACTAGGAACGTGAGAATGTAATGTGATCATTTTTAGAAAACGAAGTCACATCAGCACCAAGTTAAATTAAAAAAAAACTTCCTGGGATACTGTTTTTTATGGTCCCTGACAGTCCCTCAGATGTATCCTCTGCAGAGGTTCAAATGGGGGAAGTGCCACAGCTCTGCTTTGACTTCCAGCTGCAGGTGAGCACTGGGGTTGGAGTGAGGAGCACCACTCAATGGAAGCCCTGGGAGAGATTGTGCCTGGAGGTCTGCGGAGTGCAACCATTGTGCCAACCTTCCCAAGGATTATTAGAGGCGTGGAAAAACTCATATGAAGAGAGTTTGAAAAGACTGGGCCTGTTTACCTTAAAGCAGTGGTTCTCAAAGTCAGTCCGTCGCTTGTTCAGGGAAAGCCCCTGCCGCCCCTGTTTACCTGCCGCGTCTGCAGGTTTTGCCAATTGTGGCTCCTACTGGCTGCAGTTCGCCGTTCCAGGCCAATGGGGGCTGCGGGAAGCGGCGCAGGCCGAGGGATGTGTTGGCCACCCTTCCCGCAGCCCCTATTGGCCTGAAGCGGCAAACCGCAGCCAGTGGGAGCCGCGATCGTCCGAAACTGTGGACGCAGCAGGTAAACAAACCGACCCGGCCAGCCAGGGTCTTTCCCTGAACAAGTGGTGGACCGACTTTGAGAACCACTGCCTTAAAGAAAAGATGAATAAGCGATTATGATAAAAAGTATACAAAATAATGAAAAAAAATGAGGAGTACTTGTAGCACCTTAGAGACTAACAAATTTATTTGGGCATAAGCTTTTGTGGGCTAACACCCACTTCATCAAGGTTTCGCATGCAGCGAAAAATACAGTAGGAGGAAGATATATATACACAGAAAACATGAAAAAATGAGCGTTGCCATACCAACTTTAACAAGACTAATCAATTAAGGTGGGCTATTATCGGCAGGAGAAAAAAATGTTTGTAGTGATAATAAGGATGGCCCATTTCAGACAGTTGACAAGAAGGTGTGAGTAACAGTAGGAGAAAAATTAACATGGGGAAATAGTTTTTACTTTGTGTAATGACCCATCCACTCCCAGTCTTTATTCAGGCCTAATTTAATGGTGTCCAGTTTGCAAATTAATTCAGTTCTGCAGTTTCTCATTGGAGTCTGTTTTTGAAGTTTTTGTTGTTGGAGAACTGCGATTTTAGGTCTGTGACTGAGTGACCAGGGAGGTTGAAGTGTTCTCCGACTGGTTTTTGAATGTTATAATTCTTGATGTCTGATTTGTGTCCATTCTTTTGCATAGGGACTGTCCAGTTTGGCCAATGTACATGGCAGAGGGGCATTGCTGGCACGTGATGGTATATATCACGTTGTTAGACATGCAGGTGAACGAGGCTCTGATGGTGTGGCTGATATGATTAGGTCCTATGATGGTGTCCCTTGAATAGATATGTGGACAGAGTTGGCAATGGGCTTTGTTGCGAGGATAGGTTCCTGGGTTAGTGTTTTTGTTGTGTGGTGTGTGGTTGCTGGTGAGTATTTGCTTCAGGTTGGGGGGCTGTCTGTAAGCGAGGACTGGCCTGTCTCCCAAGATCTGTGAGAGTGAGGGATCATCCTTCAGGATAGGTTGTAGATCTTGATGATGCTCTGGAAAGGTTTTAGTTGGGGGCTGATGGTGACGGCTAGTGGCATTCTGATACTTTCTTTGTTGGGCCTGTCCTGGAGTAGATGACTTCTGGCTCTGTCAATCTGTTTCTTCACTTCAGCAGGTGGGTATTGTAGTTTTAAGAACGCTTGTATATATATTTTCCTACTGTATTTTCCACTGCATGCATCCGATGAAGTGGGTTTTAGCCCACAGAAGCTTATGCCCAAATAAATTTGTTAGTCTCTAAGGTGCCACAAGTACTCCTCGGTTTTTTTGCTGATACAGACTAACACGGCTACCACTCTGAAACAAAATAATGAATGGCAAAGAGAAGATAGATTGGGAACTTCTGTTCTCCCAGTCTCATAACACACTCCATTCCAAAGTCACTAAGTAACAGGATGACTAGAATTGGCCCGTTTCACTTGTTACTCATCTCGGAGGATTTACTGCCACTAACTGTAGTTCTCTGGATCTTTCCAATCCACCAGCTCTTGGATCCATCTTCTTATCACACTGTAGTTCTTTATAAGTTTTGATTATGCTCAGCTATCTTGTCAATTCTTAATTTAATCCAGAGAAGTCACATTCATTTTCTTGTCACTGTGGCATTGAATGTATTGTAAGTGCTGTTCAGTTAACAAGGAGTTAAAGCGTGAGCTAATTTTGCTAAACAGGGAAGGGTTTGAAAGCTTGTGTCCTGTCACACATTTTTTGGTCTCCTCTCAGTCTGAATGCAGCTAGTCTGGTGGTAACAAGTTACTCTAAAGAGTTCCAGCTAGTTCTAGGGGTGCTGACAGCTGCCTGTCTGGGTGCTAATAAAGCCTCCTGTGTTATACACATGACTGTAAGAAGAGAAATCATTTAGTTCAGAGCTATCATAGCAACCTGTATTATTTTAAAATTTCTTAGAAGAGTAACTTAAATATCTGCAAAAATAAAAATGCTAAATTACAAACAGGACATTTAATATAAGGGCAAGAGGAGACATTTAAAAATATGCAAAGCATCCATTTATGGTATACACATAAAATAAGTGAGTAGGTGTTTCCCTTTGATAACTCTATTTTAATTTGTGGTAGTCTGAAAGCCTTGAAAACACCTCCATGATGTGCCATGATCAGGGGCGGCTCAAGGTATTTTGCCGGCCCAAGCACGGCAGGCAAGCTGCCTTCGGCGGCTTGCCTGCTGGAGGTCCTCGGTTCCGCGGATTCGGCGGCACGCCTACGGGAGGTCCGCCGAAGCCACGGGACCAGCGGACCCTCAACAGGCATGCCGTCGAAGGCAACCTGCCTGCTGCCCTCGCGGTGACCGGCAGAGCACCTCCCATGGCTTGCCGCCCAAGGCACGCGCTTGGCATGCTGGTGCCTGGAGCCGCCCCTGGCCATAATGGTAGATTGCCCAAGTGTAATGAGAAAAGATCAGAGTAGCAACTTGCCTTTCACCTTTGCAGACCTGAGGCTAGATTGTGATCTCAGTTATGCTGCTATAAATCAGGTGTAACTTCCCTGAATTAGGAGAATTACTACAGAATTACAGCAATGTACAAAGACTATAGTACAGGCCCCAAGTTCGTATGCTGCTTAAAGATCTTGTTGGTTTCAGTGTAGTCCACACTTCGCCACATTACAGAAGAAGAACCTAGTATTCTTGGGGAAGGACTAAGGCCCTACTCCTGGTCCCACTGAAGTTAAAGGGAGTTGAGATTTACTTTTCATGTTCAGACCTTTATGCACCTCTTAATTCTGGTTGGGGTTGAAAGTAGAAATGCTGAAAGGGCCTTGTGAGAGGGCTTGTTCTCATGGGCTTTTTTGGTCAGTTTGAAGACTCTAGAGATGTGGATAGTTAAGATAAGTTTTGGGTAAGCAACCAATCTGTAGAGTACTAATTAGAACTGAACCAAAACTTTGAATTGTTTGGGGTTATTCTGTCATTAGTTGCAGGTCACAGTTGAGATTCACTCTCAGGGATGTGTGAGGGACATGTTCACTGCATCCCACTGCACTATATTTGACCAGCCAGTATTATAAACCCTTCACTTTTATGTAGCACATATTGATTTACCAAAAACCTTGGTAGGATCATACTAAAAATTAAAAAGATCCTGATCCAAAACTCTAGATCTCAACACCCCCAAACTTCAGGTTGTTCAAAATTCCGGTATAGATTTGAATTTTGCGTCTAAACCTAAAACAGCTATATGTCTACACAGTCCATGGAAGTGAGCCTCCCAGCCCGGGTCAACAGAACCCTACTAAAGCTCTTAAAATATCTGAGTGGACAGCGCTTTTGAAGTTGTAGCATGGGCTGGAGTTTGGGCTCTGAAGCCCACCCCCCTGCTTATGTTTCAGAGCCCGAGCTCCACCCTAGGCCACAACTTCAATGTGCTGGCCACAAAGCTATTTTTAGAGTGCTAACCCCACTTGCCCTAGTCTGTCGACCTGGGCTGGAAGCTTGGTGCTGCAAACTGTGTAAATGTATCCTATGAATTCAGTGCACTTGTGCTGTTCTCAAGCTAGCCAAGCAACTATCCGGAGAAGTGATTAAAATCTTGATTACTGTGGGGATAAGCGTGAGATGACCCAAGAAATGGTGGCTAATATTTGATGTTATCTTGCAGAAGAACAGCCCTAGATCTTGAATTTGTTCGGTGCTCATTTAGTTTCCCATATATGGATGATATCAGTCATCCCCTGACAAACACCACTGATAATGAAGTGTATGTGTGACGGGTTGGATCACAGAAACCCTCTCAGGGCTGCCAACTGATGTGCCAAGACTACTACTGCCCCTGCTTTCCCTGCCAGCTTGGGACTCCAGCACCCCGTCTTGTTGAGCCAGACACGCCAGTCTGCTCCAACACAGACTCAGGGTCTGAACCATGTGCCCCAAAGCTGCAAACTTAACTAAAAGCAACTTAAGAAGTGTTCCTGTGTTCCTTAACACTCAGATGCCCAACTCTCAATGGGGGTCTAAACCCAAATAAATCCGTTTTACCCTGTATAAAGCGTATACAGGGTAAACTCATAAATTGTTTGCCCTCTATAACACTGATCAAGAGATATGCATAGCTGTCCCCCCTGCAGGTATTAATACATACTCTGGGTTAATTAATAAATAAAAAGTGATTTTATTAAATACAGAAAGTAGAATTTAAGTGGTTCCAAGTAGTAACAGACAGAACAAAGTGAATTACTAAGTAAAATAAAATAAAACACGCAAGTCTGAGTCTAATACAATAAGAAGACTGAATATAGACAAAATCTCAACCTCAGTGGTGTTCCAGTAAGCTTCCTTTTACAGACTAGTCTCCTGCTAGTCTGGATCCAGCAATCACTCACACCCTTGTAGTTACTGTCCTTTGTTCCAGTTTCTTTCAGGCATCCTTGGGGGTGGAGAGGCTCTTTAGCCAGCTGAAGACAAAATGGAGGGGTCTCCCATGGGCTTAGATAGACTTTCTCTTGTGGGTGGAGACCCCCTCCACTCTCCTATGCAAATTCCAGCTCCAAGATGGAGTTTTGGAGTCACATAGGCTAGTCACATGGATGTCCATGGATGACTCTGTTTTTACAGGCAGCAGCCATTGCTTACATGCTACCTTGAATGTCCTCAGTTAGACTTCTTATGTGGATTGGAGCCTTCTGAGATTCATTGTCCTTTAAGTGTTTCTTGATTGGGCACTTAATTTGCACATTCCTTTTCAAGAAGCTTACCAAATGCATTACTAAGGCTACTTAGAAATCAAGCAAGTACAAAGCCAATATTCATAAATTCAATACAACAATGACAAATGCATACAAATAGGATGAATAGATTCAGTAGATCATAACCTTTACAGAGATATGTTACATGGCATATATATATACATATTCATAAGCATATTTCCATAAAGCCGTATGGAGTGCACCATCACAGTATGTGTGGTGTAGGTAGTGATTGTTTTGCTGACGACTGCAAAGCCATTGCATACAAAATGAAAAAGGGCTGCTCGTCAAACACCGAAGGGCTAATTTTTCAGAGATGATGAACACCCGCAGCTCCCAGTGACTTGCTAGGAGTAGGGTGTTAAATATAATTGACCCACTTAGGGCCATCATCAGCATTTGAACCTGGGACCCTCAAGATTAAAAGCATGTGTCTCTTCCACTTGAGTTAAAGAAACAATTAAGTTAACTAGCAGATTCTTAACCCCTTATGTGACCCAGTCACTACAGGGAGGCAAAGACCCATACTGTCCTAATACCTCTTAAAATTAGGCCCTCGACTAGCTATAGTTACACACTGACAAAGAACTCTTGTCCCTTAATTAAACTGTATGTATTAAGAACTTACAAATGGCCGTATTGTGTCAAACCAATGGTCCATCTAGCCCAGTATCCTGCCTCCCGACAGTGGCCAGTGCCAGATGCTTCAGAAGGAATGAACAGAAGAGGGCAATTTATCAAGTGATCCATCCCCTGTTGTCCAGTCCTAGTTTCTGGCAGTCAGAGCTTTAGGGACTTGCAGACCATGGGGTTGCATTCCTGACCATCTTGTCTAATAGCAATTGATGGACCTATCCTCCATGAAATTGTCTAATTCTTTTTTGAATCCAGTTATAGGTTTGGCCTTCACAACATCCAATTGGTTGAATGTGCGTTGTGTGAAAAAGTACTTCCTTATGATTGTTTTAAATGTACTGCCTATTAATTTTATTGGGGGATCCCTGGTTCTTGTGTTATGTGAAGAAGTAAGTACACCTCTACCTCGATATAACGCTGTCATCGGGAGCCAAAAAATCTTACCGTGTTATAGGTGAAACCGTGTTATATTGAACTTGCTTTTATCCTCCGGAGTGCGCAGCTTTACCGCATTATATCAGAATTCGTGTTATATCGGGTCAAGTTATATCGGGGTAGAGGTGTAATACTTCCCTATTCACTTTATCTACACCATTCATGACTTTGTAGATCTCTATCACATTCCTCTTTAGTCGTCTCTTTTCTAAGCTGAACAGTCCCAGCCTTTTTAATCTCCCCTCACATGGAAGCTGTTCCATATCCCAAAACATTTTTATTGCCCTTCTCTGTACCTTTTTCCAATTCTAATATCTTCTTTGAGATGGAATGACCAGAACTGCACACACTATTCAAAGTGTGGGCATATCATAGATTTATTTAGTGGCATTATGATATTTTCTGTCTTATTATCTATCCCTTTCCTAATGGTTCCTGATATTCTGGTAGCTTTTTTGATTGCCACTACACATGGAGCAGCTGTTTTCAGACAACTCTCCACGATACTCTGAGATCTTTCTTGAGTGGTAATAACGAATTTAGACCGCATCATTTTGTATCTATACATGGGATTGTTTTCCAATGTGCATTACTTTGTATTTATCGATATTGAATTTTCTTTGCCATTTTGTTGCCCAGCCACACAGTTTTATGAAATCTCTTTGTAACTCTTGGCAGTCAGCTTTGGACTTAACTATCTTGAGTAATTTTGTATCCTCTGCAAACTTTGCCACCTCACTGTTTACCCCTTTTTCCAGATCACTTATGAGTATGTTGAACAGCACTGCTATTTACCTCTCTGCATTATGGAAACTGATTATTCATTCCTACCCTTTGTTTCCTATCTTTTAACCAGTTACTGATCCATGAGAGGATCTTCTCTCTTATCCGGTGACTGCTTACTTTGCTTAAGAGCCTTTGGGGAGGGACCTTTTAGCCTCTGACACGAAGGCTTTCTGAAAGTCCAAGTACCCCACTGGATCACCCTTGTCCACATACTCCCTCAAAGAATTCTAATAGATTGGTCAGGCATGATTTCCCTTTAAAAAAGCTGTGTTGACTCTTTCCCAACATACGATGTTCATCTATGTCTGATAATTCTTGTTATTTACTATAGTTTCAACCAGTTTGCCTGGTGCTGAAGTTAGGCTTATCAGCCTGTATTTGCCGGATCATCCCTGGAGCCTTTCAAAAATCGGTGTTATATTAGCTATCCACCAGTCATCTGGTACAGAAGCTGGTTACATACCACAGAATTTCTTATTGGAATTCCAGAGAGAACTCTTGAGTGAATAGCATGGTGAATGGTGAATGGTGATTTATTACTGTTTAATTTGTCAATTTGTTCCAAAACCTCTTCTATTGACACCTCAGTCTGGGACAGTTCCTCAGATTTGTCATCTAAAAAGAATGGCTCTGCTGTGGGATTCTCCCTCACCTCCTCTTCAGTGAAGACTGATGCTAAGAAATAATTTACTTTCTCCACAAAGGCCTTGTCTTCCCTGAGTGCTCATTTAGCACCTCAATCGTCCGGTAGCCCAGACTGTTTCTGATGTACTTAAACAAAAATGTTTGCTGTTAGTTTTTGTGTCTTTTGCTAGTTGCTCTTGAAATTCTTTTTTGGCCTGCCTAATTATACTGTTACACTTGACTTGCAAGAGTTCATGCTCCTTTCTATTTTCCTCAGCAGGATTTGACTTCCAGTTTTTAAAAGATGTCTTTTTGTCTTTAACAGCCTCTTTTAGACATGGTGGCATTTTTCTGGTTCTCTTTCTTTTTCGTCTTTGTCTTCATCTTCTTTTTAATTTGAGATATACATATAGTTTAAGCCTCTATTATGATATTTTTTAAAAGTTTCCATGCAGCTTGCAGGCATTTAACTCTTGTGACTGTTCCTTTTAATTTCCATTTAACTAGCCTCCTCATTTTTGTGTAGTTCCTGTTTTTGAAGCTAAATGCTACTCTGGTGGCTTTCTTTGGTATTTCCCCCCTTACAAGGATGTTAAATGTAATTACATTATGTTAGTTATCACTGAGTGGTTCACTTATCTTCACCTCTTGGTATTATTTCTGGTAGTAATTACAATTTTTATTTCAATTGTTTTCATTAAGTTGGACACCAATGACTGATTTAACAGTCTGTCTCAAAGTCATTTTTTTTAACATACAGCTCCCTGCAACCAGAAGGACAAATAGCATGCTCTGCACAGTGAACTCATGTGGTTTTGCAGCTACTACACTTAACAGAGAGATTAGTGTTACTATGATTTTGGAGATTTAGCTGTCGTCTTTCATTTACGTTTAAACCTCATTTTTTCCCCCTTCTTATCCTGGGGGCATTACATAAAGAGTTTCTTGTTAAATTTATGATGGAGTCATCCAAACTGAGAAAAAGAAAATGCTTACCCCACAGTTCCCATGTGAAATGTGGAAAGCAAGGAGGTTAATTTCAGCAAAGCTTTATTGGAAATTATTTTTATTGAGTGAGGAATGAGGAAGGCATGCAGTTTGAGCACATAGATCAAGAAGGCATCCAAAATTGAAAACATTATACAGACTACCCCCTATACTTAGAAGCCAGATCTTTTACTAATATTCTCAGCCTTTTCAGTCAGCATAATCCAAAAAGAGAAGGAAAAACACCCTAAAATTAACTAGTCATTTTTGTAAATGAAAACCATTCTGCAAGAAACAAATCATTATGGATCTGGATCAATCATTCAGTCGGAGCAATACCTGGGCAATGATTAAAGAGATAATTTAATTTAAGTAGGGTCCAGAGGACCCAATCACGATCAGGACTCTATTGTGCTAGTTTCTGCAGCTGCACGTGTCTATACACACACGCTTGCTCACTTGCTCAGACAGTCCCTGTCCCAAAGAGCTTACAAGCTAAAAAGAGGAAGCAAAAGCAAAAAAAGATGTTCTAATTTATTTCTACATTAATTTAACACCTAACTGATGCAATATAAAGTGTTTACATAGTACCAGTTTGTGACTGTTTAATGAGAATACAGTACATGAATGAACGCCATGTTGTCAAAGACCTAGAATCAAGGCTTTCTCAGCTAAGGAAGGGAAAAAAGGGAACATGTCAACGGTTACTATCACATGCAGTAGTCTAGTTCTAGTCCTCCTTAGTTACTTCTGTGTCTCGGAGTAATACACTGGCCTAGTGCATATGATCGTGGCTCCCACTAACAGTTGGTCCCAGAGATATTGGCCAAGATGCTCACTGGTATTTAGGTATCTAACTCCTATTGACTTTAACTCAAGTGGTAAAAGCCTATGCTCTTACTCAAGCATTAACTGCCATTGCTTAGGGACTCAAATTAATTTGCTGGATGATAATTGCCATGATCACTCATTCTTCCTTTAAAATTTTTTTTTTAGTAGATGTGCCCTTTCTCCAGTGCCCTTGTACCTCTCGAGTTCTCCCCAATCTTTTGTCAGAGATTGTTATTTTTTTTGCTGCCATAAGTCCCTTCACCCCTTAAAAGACTTGTTATCTGGACCTCCTTAATTTTCCGAGTATACCCGCACCTGCTTTGTAACCACAACTCTTTTTACAAACCCTATTTCCTAATTGTCCAAGGAATCTAGTATGTCAGCAGTTTCAGAGTTATTCATATCAATCCTCTCCTCTTGTATGAATGACTCCATCTTTGCTCTAAAAATGTTCAGGAGGGGGACCCAAACATGTGTAGAAGCCATCCTAATTCCCCAAGCCCTGTTTGGCTCAAATTAACTTATTTTATTTGCTGCCTTTTATCTTTTCCTTGCAAACCTTAACTGACTGCTGCTCATTTAGTTTCTTCCTCCTCCGTTTCCCATGCAATTTATTCTTTGTCCTCAGAGCTTTGAGCAGCCCCTTGTGAAACCTCATTGGCTGCTGATGTGAGCACTGCAGTTTGCAGGAGAATCAGAAGTGCTTCGGCCTTGATTACCAGAAGGTCCCTCCCCCCCCCCACTTAAAGACTGCCTTGCAAACAATGGCAGGGAGGGGAAACATAAGAGTAGAGCAGATACATTATTACACTTACAACAGCACCAGTTACCCAGGGGTGGCGGGGAAGAACACCTAACTTGAGAACAAAATTCATTTTAAAAATGTAGGTCATATGCTAATATATCTCCCAATGTAACCTGGATAGCACCACCCAGCATGAATGGTAACTGACAGTGCTTTTTTGTGTATTTACTTGCTTGCATTTTCTTTCACCTACTGTATGCATACAACTAAATCATCATTCAAAATTCAGTGGCTGGGTTAAATTATAGACGGTGTGATCAGTTTATGACCAGTAACAAAATGTTTAATCAGACATATTCCCAAGACAAAGCTAAGGATCCAAAACACCCCTAAACTTTGAGGGTGTTCAGAATGCAATCCCAGATCCAGCTCTTGAATATGAAAGTGACACCTAATTTTATAACAGGCCTAAGCCATACGCTAGATCTGAGGTCTGGTTTCAGAGCCAGATTTTTTGGCTTGTAACTGTGTAAGAGAGGGCTACTCAAATCACATGCTTCATGGCAGCAACTGATTGGCACAGGCTTCAGGATGGAGTTTTTCATCCATGATCAACTTTACACAACTGGCCAGGTTTCTCATGGGTAACTGTTGTTTTTGTGTGCGTCTTCCTTTAAAGCCTTAAGTGTATGCCATTAATGAAATCAGGATACTACATTTGTATGACTGATCCGATGTGATAAGGCATTTTTTCTGTTCCCATTACAGTTTTAAGGGAAAATGTTTCTTTACTAGATCTATCAGAAAGTTCAGATTTGGAGCCAGACGCAAATTTTCACAAAGTTCAGGGCGATTTAAATGCTGGCTGTGATGAAGCTGGAGCTGCTGTGTAAGAATTGATGAAAACTATATGTTGACCTTTTTTGGGGGGGAGGGAGGGATGTTTATGTATGATTATGTTGGCTTTGTTTAATATGGGAGCTTGGGGGGGGGGAGGGAAGGCAAGAAGAGAAAGAATGGCTCAAGATAAGCCACTTCTCAGCAAACACTGAATTGTGAAGAGACAATGCTAGGACAGGGAGAGGCCCTGAACACAGGAGATCAAAAGAACTGTAGCAGGTTTTAAAAGGAACACACACTCAAGAGAGGGGGGTAATTGTTTTGGGGAACAAACACAGGCACCTGCTGACGATGTCTGAAGAAGTCAGGTCTGTCTAACCTGGATCAGGGGATGGTAAACTTTTAGTTGAGAGAGACTTGGATGTGGACTGTTTGTTTGTTTTTAAATCCTTTTTCTCTAAATGCTTTGTTCCTATTGTTAAAATAAACAGTATTTTTAAGCATGCTGTTTTATCGCTACACACCATTAGCCCAGGACTCCTGAAAGCAAGAATCTCAGGTCTCCAAACTCAGTTTTGCCTGCTGGGTAAACACGGTTGATGCACAGGGTACGGTAACCCAGAGCCCTGTAGCCCATGGTTGGGATAAGAGTGGGAGAATTGTGGAATTCCACCCCAGTACAGGAGGCATGAGGCCTGACACTAAGGGGGGTACACAGAGAAATTGAACAGAGGTGTAGCTGGCCCTGGATCATGACACAGGCCACTTTAGTGAAAGATTTCTTTATTCCTTCTTTAGTAAAAGGACACACCAAATACTGAGTGCCAGGACTGAATGTATCTTTTATTGAGAAGTTCCTGAAAAAAGAAGGAAGTCTAATTCCTTGAATTAAAGCCCCGTTGTCTCTCTATGGTGAGGACAACAGCAGGGTACAGTACCGGTAGCATTCTTCATGCCACATGTTAAAATCAGATTACATGGGACCAATATGTGACTCTGAGCTATCAGAGACTCCTTATCCTTCTACTTAATATTATGTGTACCATTTCTTACTACTGATGGCTACATGTATTAATCTTTGTCTGCAAAAGCTGTGTGTTTGGGAGGATGGTAGCATGAAGTGATGGGTCATGGCTTTGACATGTTCCACTTGAAGGGTCATCATACTGAACAAATGACTGTCCATTTAAACATTTACTTAATTATTGTGGCACAGGTTTGTCCCACGTTAGTTAAGGTTGTGCCAGCATTTTCACAAATAAACCTTCATTTTCTAAGTTTTATATCTGTCCATAAAAAGTTACGCCAGGGTGATAGAGGGATGTGGCATACAAGATATGGAGATGCTGGTGGGGAGAGGCTAAACACCTGATATGAATTAAATTGCACCAAAATCTGAGGTAAGTATTTGCAGCTAGGTCCTTCATGGGAGCCTGGGATTAGTATTGTATCTGCTGTGAGGGAACCATGGGTTTCATTCATGGTGTAGGTCCCTCATTCTCTTTGGATGAAGAAAGAGCTGAGAGTGCTGTGCTCTGGGGTGGGACACCATGTGTTGCTAACTGTTATCCTTTGAGATGGCGAAGGAAGACTGATGACGAGCCAAAAGATACACACACACGTCGTCAAATCCGTAACTGGCCAGAAGGGTCATGTCTAGAGTGAGAGAATTTAATGGTGAGGAGGAAAGCTGATAGAGTTGTGAAAATGGAATATAAAAATCTCATTCCTCATCTATCAGAAATAAGAGTGCTTTCAAATGCACCTTTCCTGCCTGTAACTCACATATCTGTCTATGTACTTTATATGGCCTCCATCAGAGTATCTCACAATTATTAATGAATTTCACCTCACAACACTTCTGTGAGACAGGGGAGTGCTGTTATCCCCATAGAACAGATGAGGAATGGAGGCACAAAGAACTGAAGTCTGTGGTGGAGCTGGGAATTGAACCCAGATGTCCAGAGTCCTTTGTGTGGAGGCCTTAAGCAACATCCCATCCTTTCTTCCTTCCTGGACAAACCTTTGTTCTTAAACTGAAATTTGTGTAAGTTTTAAATGGAAAAGAAGCTTTAATTCTGCTTCTGGATGAGAATATCCCACTGCGCCTCAGAAAGCCTAAGACCTATGAGTCAAATTTTCAAAGGAGCTTTAGCTCAGTTTCTAAATTTGCACATACAGATTTCACATGTGGTAATGCTCATTTTTGTTTTGTTTGTGCAGATCAGGTAGTTAAATATTTTAAAAAACCACAAAACCCCTGCCTTGACCATGTCTTTGGGTCATTTGCCTTGTGTGTAGGTAATTGCAGGGGTCTCTGATGAGTAAGTATGTTTGTCTTGTTGTTCTCATTAAACATTTGTTCAAAAGAATTGCACTTGGAATCCTTAATTAGAGGGCATGGAGCCATTAAAGAGTAAACCCTTTTGCCCTGGGGCTGATGGAGGACACTGGTATTCAAAGCTACAAGCCCAGCCAGTTTTTCTACTCCCTTCCTTTTTGTCTGTGTAGAAATAGTCCATTTCGTTTGCCCTTCAGACTCAAGGTACTGTCATTTCCCATACCCAAACTGGGGTTGTCCTATTGGAATACTTTTGTATAGTGTCTTCTTTCAATGCAATCTTACAGGCATGTTCAGGGCTGCCATCCATTTCTCTCTGATGCCTGTTAATGGTGGTCTCTGAACAGAATTTATTGTAGAAATGCTCCTTGTAGTACCTCATATGTTTTATTGTTAAAATACGTGTAAGCAAATAAAGCATAATCTACAAATGACACGCACATTTTTAATTGTATAGCAACAGCATAGTACCATCCTTACTTGTGATTTCTCTGTTGTAACATACGTTCTGCCTAAGATCTTGGAACCACTGGCATGTCCTTTACAGTGTGAATCTTCTTTTTGTGGCTTCCAAGGAGCACATCACCAAAGCGAGAAGAAGAAAACAATCTGTGTAGCTTCAAAACAAAACAAAACAAAGAAAAAAGGAGAAAGAAACAAATGAAAAGAAGGAAAATGATGTGTTTTCTCTTGTTGTTATACAAATCCTGCTGTTCTTTATGTGGTGATGAGCCAGATGTCACTGTGCCAGCCCAGGGGAGAATCAGGTTAGGCATCTGGGCATAAAGCCTGAATATTGTAAAGAATAATCATCATGAGGCACATGGTCTGAGACTATTAAGTGAACTTTCACTCACAACTTTGGCTTTTGCCAGGCTGCTTCCCTGTGATGGATGGAGAATGTACAGATGCAAGGAAGATGGAGCAGGCCACAGATGTTAACAGCACAGGAGAAAGGAAGGCAAATAGGGATGAGCTGCTGCTGGGTAAAATATGTAAAGCTAATGTTTCCAGAGAATTTGTGTTTCTGAGTCATTAGGGTATTCTTCCAAGAGGTCAGCTTATGGTTGTGCTCTCCTCTCCTGCCCATGGTAAAGAAAACAAATAAAAGACACTGAAAAGGGATAGCCTCTCCTCTAGGAATGAAAAGTAAGCCAGAGAGATGGGGTATGCAGGCGGCAATCTCACTATTTGAGACCTGCATATTCAAGTGTATCAGCCAGTGAACTCTTAGTCATCTTATCGATTCCTACACTGTGTATATTCTCATGCTTTGCTCAAATGTGAAATTGCAGAACTACTAACTGTAGTCTGTAACCTATCATTTAAATCAGCTTCTGTACCAGATGACTGGAGGATAGCTAATGTGATGCCAATTTTTAAAAAGAGCTCCAGAGGTGATCCTGGTAATTACAGGCCTGGGCTTCAGTACTGGGCAAACTGGTTGAAACTATAATAAAGAACAATATTGTCAGACATATAGATGAACATAATTTGTTGAGGAAGAGTCAACATGGTTTTAGTAAAGGGAAATCATGCCTCACCAATCTACTAGAATTCTTTGAGGGAGTCAACAAGCATGTGGACCAAGGGTAACCAGTAGATATGGTGTACTTAGATTTTCAGAAAGCCTTTGTCAAGGTCCCTCACCAAAGGCTCTTATGCAAAGTAAGCGGCTACGGGATAACTATCTTTAGTAATTTTGTATCATCTGCAGATTTTGCCACCTCGCTGTTTACCCCTTTTTCCAGATCATTTATGAATATGTTGAAAGGACTGGTCCCAGAACAGACCCCTGGGGGACACCACTATTTACCTTTCTCCATTCTGAGAACTGACCATTTATATCTACCCTTTGTTTCCTATATTTTAACCAGTTACCAATCCATGATGCCTGATCTTCCAGTTAGTCAGAGTGCAGGTGACCTGGCAGCTACTGCAGCATCCACATCTCCATCTCAGATGGATGTAACCATGCACATTCCTGAAGAAAAGTGTAGATCAGAGAAGAGTGTGGTGGAGGCATAAGAAACAGCTGCTGCTGAGTTTAGTCCCTTAAGTCTAGATGATCCAGGACTGTGGACCCACTTGAACAGTAGCCTGAGGGACTTCCTTGTACTGCATGGGCCACAGTAAGTGAAAAACTTCATGTTCCCCAAAGACATTGAAAATAGAAGTTTCCATCGAACACATTCCTGGTGTGAAATCCCCACTGGTGACAAAGTGGAGAGGCCATGGCTTATGTACTCGAAAACCCAGAATGCTGCATACTGTTTTTGTTGCAGACTCTTCCAGTCTAACATTCCTGCCACATTGGGTTCTACAGGAACAAAGGACAGGAAAAATATGGCTAGAAATCTGGCATGCCATGAAAAGACAGCAAATCACCAGAAAGCATTCCATAGGTGGAAAGAGCTTGAGATGAGACTAAGGTTAAAGGCCACCATAGATGATCAGCATCAAGAGAAGATTGCGTCAGAGACTCTTTACTAGCAAAATGTTCTGAAAAGGCTCATTGCCATTCTGAGAATGCTTGCTACCCAAAACCTAGCACTACATGGCACTTCAGATCAGCTGTATGTGTCAAACAATGGAAACTTCCTTAAAATTGTGGAGCTGATGGCTGAGTGTGATGTTGTACTTCAAGAGCATCCAAGGAGAGTTACTGCCCAAGAAATGTACACACACCACTACCTTGGAAAAACAATTCAAAATGAGATCAGACAGTTACTGGCAACAAAAGTCAAACAGAAGATTGTGGCAGATCTGAAGTCAGCAAGATATTACTCTGTTATTCTGACATCAGCCATACGGAACAAATGACTTTAATGGTGCATTTTGTAACAACAACAGAACCTAGTGAAGATGTCCCTGCAGTGGTGACTGTCAGAGAGCATTTTCTAGAATTTATTGACATTGATGATATTACTGGAGCTGGTATGATAAATGTGCTTCTTAAAAAGCTGGAAGATATGGGAACTGCGATAGCAGATTTGAGAGGTCAGGGCTACAATAATGGTGCCAACATGAGAGGAAAGAACAGAGGAGTGCAGACACGGATCTGAGAGTTAAACCTTCAAGCTTTTTTTGTCCCAGGCAGTTCTCATTCATTGAACTTGGTGGTCAGTGATGCAGCATCAGCTTCTAGTGAGGCTGTTGAATTTTTTAATGTAATTCAAAGCATCTATGTATTTTTCTCTGCATCAACTCATCGATGGCAAATTTTGAAGCAACATCTGGGAACATCCTCTCTGACACTGAAACCACTGAGTGCCACACGATGGGAAAGTTGAGTGGAGGTGATAAAGCCTATCAAACACCAAATTGGGAAGATAGATGATGCCATAGTTGCCATTATGGATGATAATGCTATGACAGGAACTGTTCATGGGAGAACAGTGGCAAAGGGAAATGGAATCACCAGAAACATACATAACTTCAAATTTCCGTGTGGCTTAGTGTTGTGGCATGACATACTGTTTGAAATAAATGTTGTAAGCAAGAGACTCCAATGAGCAATGGAACAACTGGACAAAGCAAAGTCATACCTATAGTCTTATCGGTCAGATGAGGGATTTCAAAACATTCTGAAGAGTGCACAGAAATTGGCAGAGGAACTTCACACTGAAACTATTTTCCAACCCATTCAAGAATACACGAGTCACTGAAGAAGAAGAGATTTTGATTACGAGGCATGGGATAATCCCATAAGAGACCCCAAACAACAATTCAAAGTTGAATTTTTTAACCAGATGCTAGATTGTGCAATACAGTTAGTTGAAGAACGTTTCATGCAGCAGTATATTTGGGATGTTGTATGATATTCCAAAACTACTCACTATACCTGAAGAAGACCTCCACCAGCAATGCAGGGCACTAGAGACAGTGTTGACATATGATGACATGCATGATATTGATGCGACTGATTTAGATGATGAACTGAAAGCCCTTTCAAGATACATTTCAGCAAGATCAACTCCAAAGGCTGTTCTGGAATATATGTGCACAAATAAGATGACCACCCTCTTTCCAAATGCTTTTGTTGCTCTGCGCATATGTCTAACACTTCCTGTAACAGTTGCCAGTGGAGAACGCAGCTTCTCCAAGTCGAAGTTAATAAAAACACATCTACGCTCCACAATGACACAGGAGAGGCTGGTTGGCCTTGCAACCATCTCAATAGAGCATGAGCTGGCCCAGACTGTGGACCTTCAGGAGGCAGTTCAAATCTTTGCAACCAAGAAGGCACGGAAAGCACCACTTTGATTAGTCAAACAGATAAAAATGCCAGTGTTTACTATGCAGACAAGAAAAGTTACATTTGTTGTTCAGGCATTTGAAAGTTAAGTGTTACTTAAAATTTTTGAACAAGGCATTTCAAGTTGTGAGTTCTCCTTTATTGGAGTAGGGAACAGAGCAGTACCATGAGAGGAGTAGAACAGGAAGAAGGCAGAATTGAGACCTTTCAAAGTTTTGGCCCAAGTGAGGAGGCATGGGGACATCATTTGAGCTCCCTGCCTCAGGTGCCAAAATATTGTGGCCTGGCCCTGTTGGGGGTCATGGTGATAATCAGCTGAACGTGAGCTTCCAGTGCAATGCAGTGGCCAAAAAGACTAATGGGATTCTTAAGTACATAAACAGGGGAATCTTGAATAGGAATAGAGAGACTATCTTACCTCTGTATTTGGTGCTGATGTGACCACTGCTGTAATACTGTATTCAACTCTTGTGTCACAATTCAAGAAGGATTCTGATGAATTGGAGAGGGTTCAGAGAAGAGCCACGAGAATGATTAAAGGATTGGAAAACATGCCTTCTAGTGATAGACTGAGTTCCTTGAGACTATTTAGCTTATCAAAGAGAAGCTTAAGGGGTGACTTGATCACAGTCTATCAGTACCTACATGGAGAACAAATATTTGACAATGGGCTCTAGTAGTTAAAGGTTACAATTCTTGATGTCTGGTTACATGTTACAATTCTTGATGTCTGATTTGTGTCCATTTATTCTTTTGCATAGAGACTGTTTGGTTTGGCCAATGTACATGGCAGCAGTGTCCCTCTGCCATGTACATTGGCCAAACCGGACAGTCTCTATGCAAAAGACATCAAATCAGACATCAAGAATTGTAACATTCAAAAACCAGTAGGAGAGCACTTCAGTCTCCCTGGACACTCAATAACAGACTTAAAAGTGGCAATTCTTCAACAAAAAAACTTCAAAAACCGACTTCAATGAGAAACTGCAGAACTGGAATTAATTTGCAAACTTGACACCATCAAATGGCTTAGGTACAGTCCAGAGAAGACAGAGGTGATATTGGTGGTTCAGAAACCAGAGGAATCTTTGTTTAATCGTGTTGTGTTCTTTCAGACTGAAATCCTGGCCCCAGAGCTCAACATGAGCAGCTGAACTGTGCATTGGGGCTGGGGGCGGCGGGGGGGAATCTTGGCAAAAATTACATCTGTTCCACCAGTTGAAGATGGCTCCCCACCAGCTGACTGGTGGCAGTCTAGCTAGATTCCCAGTTATTGCTGGGTGGCCATCTTTCATCAGTAGCCAATATGACCTTCTAACATTTGCATCTGGTGAGCAGGTCGAAGCCTTTTCTTTCCAAAGCAGACATTGTCGTCAGATGCTACCGGTGTGGTGCTCTGCTCTGTTCAATGTTGATATCAATCGGCTACGTGCGTGTGTTCCCTCTGTGTGCTGCCCCAGCTCTGCGCAGATAGCTGACTCAGCAGATCCCGAGAGAACCCCCAATGACCACAGACTCTAGTAAGGTACGAAGGCACTTCGGCCAGGTTTATTGTCAAACGAAGCACAATAATAGTTCCCTCTAGACTTTACTCTACAGGACTGTAGCAGGGTGGACCCCTGCTCTGGCCCTGAAGGAGTTAAAAACAGCCCTGGGAAGGGGCCAAGGCTTGAGAAAGCAGCTTTTAGGCTGGGCTGATTGGGAAGTGGCTGCAGCTGGGCCACGCCCCAATCAGGCCCAACTGGCCCCTATAAAAGAGGCTGTAAGCCAGAAGCCAAGGCTGTCTCTCTCTGCCTTCAGAGAGAGAAGGGCCTAGCTGCAGGGAGCTTGAGACTGGATACCTGAGTGAAGCAGGGCTGGGGAAAGGCTGAGGAACTGGGGAGCTCCAGCCTGGAAAGCCCCAGGCTGTGGCCTAACATTGGGCTAACAGGTACTGGGGGTTGCAGAGGGCAGCCCAGGGATAGGCCACGGCAGCAGGTCCAAACCCTTCTTGCCAGTGATGAATAGGCTGATACTGCAGTCTGCTCCAGGACATGGGGCTAGACAATGACTGGCAGTAGCCATACACTGAGGCAAGGTGGGGATAGAGGGTGGGGGTTCCCTGAGAGGGGAGACCCAGAGAGAAAGGGGTTACTGCTAGGGGGCAGCACCCCATGTAAAAGGGCACCGGGTCCAGGGAGGGACACGGGGGCCTGAGGACAGGTGGATCACCAGCCTGCAGAGGGCGCTCCAGCGCTGGAACAAGCTAATTCCCGGAGTCACCAGCAGGAGGCGCCGCAGGGGTGAGTCCGACCCGTCTACAAGGCCATACTACAAATATGTGCCCCCTGGCAATGGACTCAGCTCAGTCAGTGGCAGGACTTTCCACTGCCCCCTAGGCTGGATAAAGACACTGCCCCAGAGATGCATTCTTATACACAGGTACAAACAAGTTACACATCACTCCTGATGTATTGAGGTGCAACCCTTCTACGTAGCAAGGTACAACCCCACTATGTAGTAAGGTGCCGCCTCTCACCTTGTACATGTTGGTTCGAACAAAACAACTCTATCCATCATATTACCCTTTTGGCCCTGTCATTGGGATGGGTCAGCTTGTTCCTTGTTATCTGTGTGGAGTTACAAGTATGGGAATGTTCTGATATCTGGTGTCCAGTACCTTTTAGGTATGTCTCTTTTTGCAGCATCAGCCCTTTCCTTGCCAGCTTCTGTGAGCAGGGCCTGCCTCTGGCTCACAGCTTACTTTAGTTCAGGTCTTAGGCCTCATACCAGGCCTCTGATACCAAGGTTTATATCTCAGGGCCTCCTCTTACTACAGACATTGCCACGGTAATTCATATATTTGCGTTGTCACCTTAAGACTAAATTACTATAACGTGTGCTCTACTAGGGGCTACATCTTAAAACCATTTAGAATTGGAAGCCAGTGCAAGACATGAGAGCCTGTGTGGTTAATCAGTGGTCTCACCCTGCGAATATTCAACCAGTGCTCCATGATCCGTCTGGCTGCCTATAACTCTTTTGGACCTTCCTACCTAAGAGACTACCTCTCTCCATCTTCCTGTAGGAGTGGAGGGAGGAGCCATTTATGACCTGGGTGGTAGAGGTGGGTGAAGTAATGTGAAGAAGGCACAATCATGGTTGTAGTGAGTTGTAAGAATTTCAGTGAAGGATTAGCTAGTGATATCCTGGCTCATGATTTTTATGGTTGTGTGGTATTTGCACTTGAGCAACTTTAACTGGTTTTTAACAAATTTTGTTTTTTTTGGGAGGGGGGATGGGAGCAGGTAAGAATAGCAATAATATTCTTAGCAATATGTAATTCCTATGGATTAATACTTGTATGGTGTTAATGGTCATAAGCAGTGCCTTGGGCCACCATCTCTTCTGGACAGTCATTAAACCCCAGCAAATGTCCTGTCACTCAATTTATTACTGCTTAAATATGGCTTTTTGAAATACATTGTCAAACTGGGAAAGATGCAAATTCTCTTTATCCTTTTCTGAAGTTTATATGTTAGTAATGTCATGCCACTTCTTTAAAAAGATTCTACATGTTCCCTACATTCTCTTATAAATTACAGTCATGAATTTAACGTATTTACGTGGGAGTGAAAGAGGGAAGACTTTTGGCCCAAAGGGTTGATTATGGTGAACAGAAACTTTCCATATAGGGATATTTGTAATCTACCACATGGTTTGCATGAATTATGATCACAATTACACCAGTGCAAATCCAGAGTAATTCCACTGAAGTCAATTAATTACTCTACAACAGTGTAAATGAGTTCAGAATTTGTCCAGTGTGGGCTATGGCCTTCCTTGAATCCACATTTCCTTGAACCATGGTTGTGGTTGAACCATAGTTATGGCATCACTCTGACATCATAATTCTAAGTCTTTTCTGCCAAAAGATGAAGATCTGAGCTTTTCTTTGGGAAGAAGTTAAATTAGTTAATTTGTTGAATAAGTATGTGGTTGAGTTTTATGGGTAAGCCTAAGAGAGAAGATTGAAATAAAAAAACACATTGCACATCAGTTTACTGTATGAAAATCAAGACCAGGACAGTAGTAATTTTGTAGTAGATATTTAAGAAAAACTTCCATAATTTTGCATTAAAATTGTAATATTTTAGTACTTGTTTGTATAATGTTAACCTATAGCCCATCTTATATTAAGGTTTGGAGTTAGACGTGTCCTAATCGTCTCAGCAACATTTGTCTATTTGCAGAAAGTGTGGGAATTTTTTTCTCTCCTTTGCTATTTAACACCCAGTCTAGATATCTCCTCACTAGTGCTCTTTTTAATTTTAAAAGTACAATACACCAAGGGAAACTGCAGTCATGATTAACTATAGGTAATTAGATATTGTTTTAAATAAGAATATACTTATACTATATATATAGTGATAATAACTGTGTGATAAATTCTGGAGCCTGGTGATAAATTGCATGTATCATGCACTTTTGAATTTCTCACCTGCCTCCTATCCGTTTCAGCAGGGGTTTCTAATATTCTGCATCTCTGAGCGCATTTCAAACAGCTGCCATTTAAAAAAAGAAATCTGACTGTAAAACTGTTTTGCCAGCCCAACAGCAATGCAGCAGCAAGTAGCTGCTGCAACAGCTGGGTCAGCTAACTAAGCTCCATTGCTCCGTGCAAGTGATGTATCAGGATTTGGGTAAGGAGGAATAGACAGAGATGGGGGAAAAGAGAGAAATGGAGTCAAAGAGAGAATGGAATAACTACAGAGGACGGAGTGATGAGGAACCACAGAGGAAAAGAGGCATCCTTAGGCCCCCAGAGATAGGGATATGCCTCTGAAGTTGCCATGGGGAATTGGTTGAAAGAGATGGGTTAAATTTCCCTTGAATGGCAATTAAAGAAAACTTTTTTCTAATAAATCATGGTTATGTAAATGTTATGCTAATTTATGTAAATTTGATAGCTGGCTTTTACATAGCTCAGTGTAGGTAGGTGTATTCTCAATATGTGTCGAGTCCAGGAAGTGATAACTGAATGCCACATAGCTGCAAATCATCCTTGGAACAAGATAGACATTTAAACTGGGTAGACAGGAGGCTTAAGACAAGTTCCAGTCTCCAATCTCTTTATTCCTTTCCTCAGTCTGTGTTCTAATGGCTGCGTTGTCTTTTCAGTACTTGCTGAATTGGTGAGGTCAGTTTATTCTCAGTTTATGTATATATGTTATTTTCTGAAGTACCCAAATCCAGCATCTAGGATGATACATAAAATCTAAATAGTCAGTAGACCAGAACTCGACTCAATGACCCAGGAAAGCCAGCCACTCTAACAAAACAATTGGGGCATAATCCTACAGCTCATTAAGGGAGGCCACAATGGTTAGTGAAGTCAGACATCAGGAAAAAGTTCTTGAGGGCACAAAGGCTTTTGTTGTTGGTCTGACTGGACAAGAGTGATTCTAGGGGAATACTGGAGGTTTTGGGTTATTCTGATGGCCTGAGGTTTGCACTAGCTCCATTTTGCAGGACTATCTGGTTTCACACTAGTGAAAGAATGATGCTGGATTGGGGCCAAGGTTTTCCAAAATCATTGGGATAGGATGGGCACCTCAACTTTTGGATGCACAAAGTGAGACACCTTAAAGCAGCCTGGTTTTCAGAAGTGCTGAGTGCCCCCCTCCTCTGAAACTCAGGCCCCTTTCAGGTGTTTCAAGCTGGGCACCAAAAAATGGAGGCAACCAAAATCAGTAGTTACTCTTGAAAACTTTGGCCTGGTTTCATAATAATAATTTATACTAAGGATCTCAAAAGTGCTTTACAAGCTTTCAGTATTACCAGCCCCAAGCATTCAAAATCATGAGTCAGACTCTAAAAACATCATGAGATTGGCTTGCAAATCATGAGGTTTGTAAAATAATAAATGCTGGGTTGTTTTTATTTGCCTCTTTGTGTTTGAGCATTTACGGGGGTCATATGTTCACTCTTTTCCTCAACTAAGAGAGAGAGGGAGAGGTCTTTTTTTTTAAATGAAAGCTGAGGTCCTCATGACTCCAGGAGTTGAGGCAATAAGAAAAACACCAAATATGAGACTCACAGTAAAATCATGAGAGTTGGCAACACTGAGTATGAATAAATTCAGCCTCACCACAACCATGAGGTAGGTAAGCAACATCAGCCCCATTTTAATGATGGGTAAACTGAGGCACAGAGCAGTTACTTTATTTGCCCCAAATCACTCAATACAGGAACAGAACCAAGTAGTCTTTACTTTGACTCCTCTGCTCTAACCACTGTGCTACATTGTTCTGCCTTGGTTATAGCTTATTAATGGTGCTTAACGCTGGGCAACTGGAAACTGCTGTGACTTACTTTAGGGTTTGATTTTTGTGGTGACTTTTGTGACTTAATTTATCCAGATTCAGAATCATGTAAGTGGCATTTAGTAACTGAAAGGTACTTTCCATTTTCATCCTTTTCATAGTCCCTGAATTAGGTAATTGTGGAAAGAAGCCAACAATACACCTTTTTTGGCAAATAAATGTTAAAAACTAGATGCCTCAAGCATGTTCCATGCTTTGCAGGAAATTCCCAGACTTTTAGAGAGACAGGCAGATGTAAACTCTGCAGAGCAGATCAACATCACAGCTAGTTGCATAGGTGGCGAAAACTGGAGGAGTTAGATCAGGGGTAGGCAACCTATGGCATGGGTGCCGAAGGCGGCACGCAAGCTGATTTTCAGTGGCATTCACACTGCCCAGGTCCTGGCCACCAGTCTGGGGGCCTCTGCATTTTAATTTAATTTTAAATGAAGCTTCTTAAACATTTAAAAAACCATATTTACTTTACATACAACAATAGTTTAGTTATATATTATAGACTTATAGAAAGAGACCTTCTAAAAAGGTTAAAATGTATTACTGGCACACGAAACCTTAAATTAGAGTGACTAAAAGAAGACTCGGCACATCACTTCTGAAAGGTTGCCAACCCCTGAGTTAGATGGTCAAGCTCGTTTCCCCAAATCTAGGAGTTTTCTATCTAAATGTATCTCCTTTAATAGAGTTCGCTTTTGGAGCAGCCACTTCCAGAGTGAAAAATGTGCTTCTACTGATATTGCATCATGTACCATTTTATTATACAAACCAGGATTTTCATAAGCTCTTGCCTTTTTAACTGGGCTTTTAAAATGCTAAGGAGAGAAAAACAACTAAATCCAAATGCATCTGCATTATCATTGTTTGTTCTGGCTTTCCCAATACCTTAGAGCTGACTTATTATTGACATATTGATGTGTCTTTTCGCCTCTCAATAATACTTAAGGGCACAATTGTGCCTGTGTATGGTAGTACCTGAAGTGTTTGGGGTGATGCCAAATGATCAATTCTCATGTGGCAGTGAGGAAGTAGCTAGACAACTAACTTCCTAATAATAATAGGGTGGTGAAGGGATTAGTATGTGTGACATAGGGAGGTTGAGAACTACTTGGTTGGTTTTGTGTCTGTATAATATAACACTCTTTTAACCTTAACTATCTTTTAATTAAGTGTTTTGTATGGGATAGAACTACATAAAATGAAACTGCACAAGACAAGACACTGAGAGGTTGGAAGACACATTAATTACAGGTCAGTTCTATCATGCTGGGAGAACACAAGCAGATGACGATGATGCATTTGGTTTTGGCTGTTTTCCCTCCTTGCTATCTTGGACATGAACTAAGAACTCATGGACAGTCTAGTTTGTACACCGAAATGGTGCCCAATACAATACAAGACACAATGCGTTTTGAAGTCCTTCCAAACCCAGACTTCTTTTTTTTTTTTTTTATGTTGACATGCACCCAAATGAAACTCCTGGATCTGACCACCCCTGACCTTGGAAAAGTTCAGATAGAAAACCAGACCCACGCTTGCAGCTACTTCTATGTTTTAGAGACAGTAGTTGTTCTCTGATAGCACATGTACCAGGACTCATACTTGAAGTGTGCCACTCACCTTTCTCCCCACACCTGGCTATCCTCACTGCTGCCATGCCTGAAATAAAAGAAAGCTAACACAACCATTAGCTAAAGAAAACAGGTGAGGGTGGCAACTGCTAACTGGGAAGGAAGAGGTTCAGGAGGTGAGGAGGTCACTTGATCCATAATTCTTTTATATCAATAGAAAGTTCCCATTGGCTTCAATGGGATTTGGATCAGACCTTCCCTGCAGAGGAAAGGGATGAAAATAGTGTTAGCTACTGGAGATGCATTTTCAAAAGTGCTGTGACTTAGGTGCCTAGGAGTGAAATTTTTTGGCTCTGTTAAAGTAAATGGCAAAAACTCTATTGACATCAGTGGAGCCAGGATTTCAAGTCCCATTGTTAAAAGTGACTTAGGGCTTGTCTACTCAAACAATTAGACTGCAGCAAGCTGGGGTGTGAACCTGTCCCGCACTACCCTGCTGCAGTCTAGCTGTCCACGTGCACCCTGCTGATGCACATTACCAGTTTGTTAGATCACTCTGAGCTAGTTCTCTTTGCAGTAGAATTAGCTCAAAGCGCTCTAATGAAATGTTAACACATGTCAGCAGGGAATACATGGACAATTAGACTGCAGCAGGCTTGTGCGGGATGGATTCACACCTCAGTTTGCTGTGGTCTAATTGTTCATGTAGAAAAGCCCTTAGGTAGTTGGGAGCTTAAGTCTCATTGGAAGTCAGTGGCACTTAGGCTCCAAGTCACTTGTGAATATGGAACTTAGGCTCCTATGTCACTTAGGCACTTTGGAAAATTATACCCAAGGTCTGTAGGGCAGCACAATTACAAGAAAAGGCTAAGGAATACTTCACAATGAATTTGCTTTTCTTTCCCCTTCATTTTCATTCATTCATCTGACTGCCGAATTTCAGGCATCTAAATTGGAATGTCTCTGAAAGCAGAGCTATGCAAAGTCTGTATAGTCCTGATCCATAACTCTTTCCATGCCAGAAAATGTTCTGCAGCTCAGGAGTTCTGACTCTTGCTGTTACTTAACATTGGCATGTGGTGCCATCAGAGATTTACACAGCAAGGTGATTTACATAGCACGGAAAGACATGGGCTCTGCTCTGGAACTAGAACAGCATTTGAATGAAAAATGAGGCTATATGTACACTAGGAGTTAAGGTCGTGTGATTCCCAGCTCGTGGAGACCTACTTGTGCTAGCTGTCAGAGCCAGCTCAGTAGTGCTAAACAGTAGTGTAGCTACGGTAGCATGGGCAGCAGCAGCGCAGTCTAGCAGCTCTGAATACATACTTCTGGGTGGGTTTGTACTCGGGGTAGCTAACCCATGCCACTATTCGCCCCTGCCCGTTCTACTGTGTCTACACTGCTTTTTTTGGTATGCTAGTTCGATGACAGTGAGCACGAGCATGTCTACATAGCTGGGAATCACACCCGCAGCTGTAAGTGTAGATGTAGCCCTAGAGGAGCACAGGCCATGTAAAAGAACTGAGGGGATCTCCTTTTCTTATAATCTACCTTTTTTTAGATTAAGGATGTACTAAATAATGAAATATAAAATGAGAACCATACCCCTACTTCACTTTGTGAGCCATCAATCATAACTCAAAATGAATCTTCCTGCAGGTTCAACAGAATTACTATTGTTCATTTATAATTACCATGAATTTCACTTTTGGGTCTCTCTGACCTTTGGGATTTTGTCTGGGACTGAAATAGCATGGGAGAGGATATCTTCACAATATTTCTATCCTAGTTTTGCTGGCACAGAAGGCTCAGATAGCTTGGCCATGCTGTAGTTAAACATTCAGACTTTCTTGGGGGTCTTATCCAGGCCAAACCTCCAAAACCTTTGGGCCTGATTCTCAGGTACACTGAGTCCCATTTTCTTTGCTCTGGTAATGTAAGGGGGCGTTAAAACTGATGTTTGTTCAGCCCTTTGAATTTCCTTCTTATACTATTTTTAACCCTCCTTCCTTGCTGTCAGCATATCTTTCTATAGACTTATTCCCTATTCTACTTTAAAGACACTGTCTGCTCCCTGCAGCCCTTCATATCTGTTTTTCACTAATCCTTTGCTCAGCATTTGCTTCCTTTCACTCTTTTTCTGACACCCACTCATGTATTTTCTTCCCCAATTCAAGTTTTTTGTTCTTTCACCATCTCGCATGCCCTATACACTTAAGAAAATTTAAGAGACCTTTCCAGAAGTCCTCACAGTCAAAATGTATCTTTATGTTTACTGCCATCATCCCTACTCCTCATCCAATAGGAATATGCAGAATCACCTGATAGAGCCAAATCTCTTCCTTTAACTAGATTTCTAATCAATCTCTGAAAACAGACCCATTTGAAGTCTTGTCCATCTGATCTTTTATAACCATGTGTGGAACTTTTTACAATTATGTTTATATTGTGTCAAGGGCGGAGCATGATTAGTGTCCTCACACACACACAGTGTGTTACAACCTGAGCCAGTGAGAAATGATTCACCAAAAGAGAATTTACTTGTGGCCAATAAGGCCTGTTCCTCAAAGGATAATCTTTATACAACGAAAGCAAAATAAGTAGAATAAATGTGACAGTGCGCTGGAAATCAGCCACTGAACCAACACTCTAGTCACTCTTTGACCAATTAGGCCCACGGGGAGGGCCTGAATAAGTAGAAGGGTTCCTGATTATCAAGTCAGATTGGGATTGGATAGCTAATGAGCTAACTAGCCCATTAACAAGGAGACTGGATAAAAGAGCACAGGAACCAAATGTGTGTGGGGGGGGGGCGGGGGCACAGAAGAGAGGGAGAGAGAGGAAAGGTGAGGTGGACCTGATGAAGGGAGCTCTTTGTGTAGCAAGACCTTTCCCACCCCTAGGGAGCAGGGGTAGTTAAGCTGAATGAGTCTGTAAATAGTATGACTGCATGAGTATGTAAAAGGTGGGGAGGTGAAGCACTGTAAATAAACTACAAGGTGGTGTCTACAAAAGGAAGGTCTCTGGGCGGTCTGTGTAAGAGCAGAGGGTGTCCCATCACAATAAATAACAAAGGTAATAGAAATCTCCGCAGTATGGGTCCTGCCAAGACCTGCTCTATGATCTTGCTACAGGCGTGTCCCAAATGCATTCACTCTGCTGTCTCCCACCAGATGATCCTGTGTCAATTTTTGCTTCCATACTAGAAACCTATTATTTTCCCAAGCCTGTCTTACATACCCAGTGCTCTGGTCAAATTTCCAGTACTGCACATTCCTGGAGATGGGGTGCTCCCAATTGTTTGACTTCATAGTTTATTAAAGGTGATATGTATGTTTTGGAGCAGAATGCGCCACAAGTAAAATCAGAATTCAAGATTATCTACCCTAGTTTTCTTGTTAATAGAAGTCATTCAAATAGAACATTTCCTATTAGAAGTTGGAATATGTATGGGTATTCTATGTGTGTGCCTCGTTCACCTTAGCAGTCTGTCTTAAGGTAGGGTAGCAGCACTCTTACATTTGTTTTCTTGTTAAAAACAACTACAAAGCAGAATTTATTGTTGAATTGCAATTGGAGTGTTCTCTTATTTTTGGGAAAATAAGTATAACAGGTTCTGAAGTAATTTCCTGCTAAAGGAAACATTTTGGTAGAAATCACAAATTCTCTGTGGAAAAAATAAAATTCTGTGGGGAACATTAATTTTGAGCAAATTCTGCATTGCACAGCAGCGCAGAATTCCAGCAGGAGTATTTTAGCATCTCCTTCTACTAGAGAAGGTACATACAATGTCACAATGATACATACCCAATTGTATTTTTATACAAAGTACTCAAGAGGTATTAATGCTAATTCAATACGGTTTAATTGAGTTCAATAAATTTTATCTTAATTCCATAAGGTTTGTTCAGGATATTGTCAGTCTGTCACAAAGACCAATAGAATGAAGATCATGAGTGAAGGGTAGGATTATTCTTCACGTATGTTGCTTTGAGTTTTGATTTTTCACAGTAGAAGAAAGTGAGTGAGTGAAGTGACACACAGCAACACCCACAACATCTATCCAGCCTTTTACACTGAAGCCAAGGAAGCATCGCTCAGTAATAAGGGCTTGCCCATGAGTCATTTATAACTGAACTGGATAAAGTCTGAGATAATGGGCTATATTCAGCACTCTGATATGTGGACAGATTTTCCATAGAAAATACATAGAAGTTAAATACATAAATCCAAGGGCAGAATTTGGGTCTAATCTCTGAGCATTTGATAACTGAATTGTAATAATAATAAAAAAAGCCACTCAGGGCTGAAATCTCAAATATCTGTATAACCCATTAACTTCAGTGGGTTTGAATGGGTGTGACTAGGACCAGAATTTGGCCTACTTTATTATACCATCCTCAGCAAAGGCTTTTTAGGTGCAGGAAGGAGCCAGTGATCCTAAAATATGAAATATGAGCAGAGCCAGGGTTTTATCCCACTACTGTTTCTGCTTTAAGCCAGGGCAACATCTAGTCCCAACTCACAATTTATGACTGCTCTTTATAGTAATAAAAAGTTTGGAAAGAAGCTTCCTGGCACTGGTTGCTGAAATTTTCTTTCTTTTAACACAGTCAGATGATTCTTAATAGAAAGCGTGAGTGTACTCTGTTTGCTCTGTAGTGGTTACACTGAAACTCATTAAGCACAACTGCATCCAAGTTTACTGTTTTATGTAAATAAGACCTCTGAGAAAGATATAAATGTGCAATAAAGATGAAAAGAAAAGCAACAGACTAATGTTGGGACAAATTAATACCGGCCTTGTCATATTCAAGAAGGGGCCATTTGGGGAACTGGAGTAAAAATCTGGGGATTGGTCCTGCTTTGAGCAGGGGGTTGGACTAGATGACCTCCTGAGGTCCCTTCTAACCCTGATATTCTATGAAGGTGAGAGAGCAGTAGAATTTGAGAGAAGTAAAGATTCATATAGACAGGATTAACTGCAGATGTTACTGGTAGTAAAGTGGGTCAGCTCTAGTTCTGAAGCTATTACAGAGAAAAAGTCAGCAACAAAACAGGCCAGTGTCCTGTTGGCCTACCAGAGGCTTACATTCAGTGTTTTACTTTGTCAGTGCTCTTTGCTGTGACCAAGAGGGGTGGGGTGGTGCACCACATTGAATTCTTGTTATTAAAAGCATAATCCAGCACTGTTCATGCCTCACTTCTCTTATCCAGGGATTTAGGTTACCAGGTGGCTTTAGCTATGGTCTTTGCTGTTTTTAACATATTAAAGAAAAAAGTCATGGTGTGATGATTCACGTCTTCACTATGCCATCCTTTACAAAATAAAGACCTGCAATCATGTAGGGGTAACCAGGGCACTGTTTGAAGGGCTGGGATTGTATGAGGACTAGGAAAGAAGTTCTTGAGATTTGTATGAGCAGGGCTCACAAAACTTGGATGGTTTGGATAATCTGAACTGAACCCATACTTAATTTTCACATGACTGGTTCTGGCTAAGACTAGAAGTGGTGTACCAGAGTATTGCAAGAATGGACATTCCTGTGAAATTTCCAGTTTTGCAAACCAGAGAGATATGGATAGTTCTAATAATTAGGCTTTCTTTATACTAGAAGGTTCCTCAATTCAACTGACTCAATTAAAAAAAAATCATGCCAATAAGTTACCATATAAGCTAAATCGATATAACAAAGGAATAAGAGTTCAGACATTGTCAACACTAGGTACTTTCATTGATTTAACTAGATTGATTTAGTTAAACTGGTGCACTCTGATAGTAAAGACAAGTTCTAAGGCTCAGGAAATCTGGGACAGGTCAGAAGTAATGTGCGATTTCCATCATATAACCCAGCTAAATAGGTTTGAACTCAAAATACATCAACGTCAGTCTGTAAAGATCAGTTATCCAGAAAATTCAAGAAAAAGCATCCATGGAGATTTAATGGACACAAACAAAATTCATGCTGGTTTGAAGATGCAGTTTGAACTGGAACCAGGGAGAATTTAAAGAACAGTTGGGGTGTCAAACTGATTTCGTATGGCAGGCCTGCCACTTGATGCAAGACACATTCAGAAGTTATTCTGACAGAAATGGATAAAGACAAACCATGTTGGTAATTATTTACATTCATCCTTTGATTTATTTTAAGATAATTTTTCTTGGGATATCTACTCTCCAGCTGGAGGGTAAGTGCTCTTCAGTGCCATTTCCCCTTACCCGGACATGTACCCTTATCTAAAGGGGTGTCAAATGTATCCAGCCCACAGAATAGTTTCATCCAGCCTGCAAACTTTCCATGAATATTTGGGCTTGTGTGCATGACCCTGGAGTCCAGACTATTTATGTTGCTCTGTAACTCCCCCGTGAGGACCCTGTTGGCCTGCACTAAATGTTCCTTAGTGCACATTTATATAGTCCTATTTGAAGCAGGACTACATCAATGCACACTAGCAGAGTCTACATGGGGAGTTAGTCAGTAACTACTGTCAGAGTTACTGCTACAACTGGAACATTGACTTCAATATTTTTGATTGACAAAGCTTAAATCAACATATAACTGAAGATATAGACTGCAATAGGTGTTTCTGCAGCATGTGTAGATTACTGAATAATGATTTTCAAAGAGTATGGTATACTCTGTTTAATCAGGATGTGCTTAACAGCCACTTTAAGGGAATTTATGTAACCTAATGATAGTAAATAGCAATGACTGCTAATGAATAGAGCTGGTCAGGCATTTTTTACAATATTTTTCATAAAAAAATACCAATTTATCAAAATGGAAATTGTTTCAGGGTCAGTCTCAACAAATCTCCCACCTCAAAAAATGCTGGGGGGGAAAAAGTTTTCAAAATTGTTGAAATGTTCCATTTTGACATTGTTTGAGACAAATTCTGTTTTTCTAATTCAAAATGACTTAGGCTAAAAAAAAGGTGAAAAAAGATTAAAATGGAAACAAAATGTTTTGATTGACACAAAGTGAAATTTTTTTGGATTTGCTAAATTTTCAAGATTTTGACTTTTGTCTTGATTCAAGATGGGAAAAATCAAACTCTTGAAAATATTTGAAGGATAGGAAACCTGTTTCCCACAGGTTTACTGACAAACAAAAGTCAATCACAGCACAAAGTCTGCTTGATGGAGATAGATTTTCCTGCTTCAAATGGTTAAAGGGAAGTTCTACTTTGAAAAATAGCCTTGTGGGGTCCCATGTTCATTGATCTGGAAATCAGAAAGAGACTTATTTGCTCAGCTTATAGTAAAATGTATAGTAACCAGTATTGCAAACTCACTCTGGAATGTGAAAGCCAAGCGTATTCTGTCATTTCCAGTAAACCTGACTCAACTATGATGTGCAATAGGAATATACACAGTTGCATCTTATCTGCAGTTATATGATACTTCACATAACTTAAATATGAACCAGATTAGGCCAATGTTCAGTGATTTGAAAAACCATCTTAACCCAGGGCTAAGACCACTATTAATTAATTTTTACTCCAAGGAACAATTGGCTTTCAGGGACACTTCTTTTTCTTTTCATTGCTTTTATTACTTCTCTCTTTCTAGTTTGCTTTCTTCCTGTTATGGTAATGATAGTAAATGTCAATGAAACACTGCTTTTGGTCCAAAGTTGGGAAAGTCAATTTTGGTAATTAGTTTGAGTATTTAACACCATGGCCTGGACTTTTTTGGGTTGGTTATTGATGAATTAGGTTATTCAGTTCCCCACAAAGCTATTAGGTATCACTGGTGGTAACTGTAATTTCAACTCTAGCCCATTCCTGAACATAATAAATAAATCATGAGTTACCCAGCTGGAATCTTGCATCAACCAAACATAAACAAATGGGTAGTTGGAAAGGTCATAGATTAAATAGCACCTCCTAGCCAACTGTTATCTGGAAAGCCCCAAAATGTTCATTGTTAATGTGCAAAACTCAAGACAGCTCAGAGTGCCCACAATGACAATGTCCACTGACAGGAGAATTCAGCTGTGGACCATACGCCAATCCATAAGCCTTTCTGGAGAGCTCACCTCAGTCACAAACCATAAAGGTAGGAAAAGAATGAATTCAGAGCCTGTAAAATTTAACCACTTTAGAGTTAACACAGGACTGATTTTATGCTAAACTGTGTTACATCTAAAACCAACATCAGAATTCAAAACCAGCTCTACAATGGGATGTATTAAGGCAGCAGACTGAATGGGATTTTCCCCTTACCCATAGTTAGAGTGTGATATATGTTTCAAAAGACAGATGATCTGCGTTCACCTAACAAATTGCCATTTTGCTTGCCTTTCTTCCTTAATTGACTTTTTTCTGGACATCCAACTTACAAGCAGGTAACCTACTGGCAGCAGGACAGCCATATGTACATATAGGGAAGCACTTCCATAAGTCACATATTAGCTGTTCACCAATGGCAGATGATATAGCCTCTCTCTGTCTTCCTCTAGTGAATATTTCACTATAAAAAATGATCTGCATCCAACAGACTTGAAAACTAAGAGTTGGTATATGCCTGACAGTTATATTACTCTTAAATATGTAGGTTTAACAATCAAAAGGCAGAGGATTATTGGTCCAGTTGTAGAAAAGCAGATAGTGCTTTTTTCAGATACACACTGATTTTTCCACCAGCACAAAAATCCCAACAAGTGAAATGAAAGAACTACTGGCACTGATATATATATATATATATATATATATATTTGCCTGTTAGGGATTTCCCCCACCCTCGCCCCACTTACAAAGCACAGGCCTTAATGAGTTCCAGGGGGACAGTGACCTGTCAATCACAATATACTTTTCAAGTATAGTCATCTTTGCCCCATCACAGAACCACAAGGCATGAAATAATTAGAAAGCCCACAGTAACTGCTCTGTTTTACAAGAGCAAAATCCTTGTGTGGATCATTTACATAAACTTGTCACTTCCCATTATAGTTCTAATGCAGGCTGGGTAATAATCATGGGACCAGAGAGGGAAGGTCAAGGTACAGTGTCCCTCCATGTTTGAAGCGCAAGGTACATATGTGCCCAGCTTTCCATCCCCCCCACTGAATTAATGTAAAGTATCTTTTATTTTCCATTAAAGAAAAACTATTCATGCTGCTATGGCAGCAGACCATGTGCCGCCTCTTCTTCTTAAGAGAGAAAAAAAGGCTTTTGCGTCAAGCCATTGTTAGGGGAGAATTCACTTTGAGGAGCATTTCAAAGCTGATCCGATTGGGGAAAGAATAATGTTAAATGTTTCATATGAAATATTTATAAGACGTGCACATGAGCCTCTGACAATTTTAGCTTTATTTTTTAATGATGGGGTAGAGTGTGTGTGTGTGCACAGGTGGGGGGGGCTGTATATATGTATAAATACATATAAAGGACAGGCAGACACACTCATGCGCAAACAGTTGAATGGGTTGATGGGATTTAAGGCAATCTGCATCTGAATGCTGCTTCCCAAATATGGTAGGAATAAGAGATTGCTGGAGACTGTTTTAATAATTGTGAACGAGAAAGCCCTGCACTAATGCCAGTAGCAAGGGACATCCATGGAGTAACAGAAGCGGCAGTGGCTGCTGCTGTTCTCTGGCAACCATTTTGTTGGTATTCTTCACAGCCATCATAGGGGATCATCCACAGTTCTGCCACAAGAAAGCGAGCCTCTTTGCATTCTGAAGGGGATTGACCTTCCACATAATTTTTTTTAAATGAGTGCCTATAATGATAAGCCAAGAGCAGATTTGCATACAGCCATCCAAACTTCTGAAGTATTTTTTTAACCTTTTCATCTCTTTAGGATGGGGGTGCGGTGGGGGGGGATCTAGCTTTTTGCATGGGTCTGGCAGAGATCTTATAAAATGGGTTGTAATTGCATGTTTTAGTCCTCATGGCAATAGGTAAATACAGATTTTTAATGGCCGGCGCTTCATGACATTTTCAGTGATGTGCATGATATGGCACATGTTACATACACAGAATCAAACAAATCACATTATCTGCTTCTCTTGTAAAATAACCTTCCCCCCAAAGCAGTATTCCCTTTCCCTTTATCTTTTGATGTCTCTCATCTTTGCGTACCCCACCTCTAACTACTGTGGTCTGTTGTCATTTTTTGCTGTGATATCTATCTAATTTAGCCTGCAAGCGACTTGGGGCAAGGACCTCACTTGTCTATTAAACTCCATGCACACCTATAGGGCCATATCATTAAAAGCAATGCTTTTGATGTATGAAAGAGTCATATGTTTCTCTAGGTGGTTTGGAAGAATAGCGCACTATCATTTTTAAAAGTGTTAGAACAGACACATCCAGCAGACTCCATAGATTGTACAACATGTATCAGATGAATGGTCTGAATGATGACAGATGGTATCATTTGCTCTATTTCTGCCAGTATGGCCGTTTTTCTTTTGTCTTTGAGTGGGGTACATGGGGAGATGGGGAGAGGTAGGATATGAACTGTGTCCAGCCTCTTGCTTCTTATCTCCAAGATCACCAAGAGGGAAAGCATTGTTGATGGATTTAGATCAGCTTTTCCCCCTCTTCAGGCACAACAAAAGTCTAAATCCCTTTTCAGGCCAGATTGCTCCATTTCACTGCATGGGCTAGGCAGATTGGAAACATGTTTGTCATTCAGCTTTACTCCCAATGTAATCAGTAGACACTGGGGTGGTGGGATTTCAATGTTCAGTGTATCGCCCTTTAATCTATGGAGTCTGCCTTTAAAAGCTGCTGCTGCCATCACTGCTATGTGCGAGCTGCTTCTGTCTGTCATCTCTGGAGACAGCTATAAAAATAATGTTAACCATGAGCATAAGCAGAGGATTTAGCAGGGATTTGAATCTAAAATGCGATACTTCACACAGACCAACCTGATGTGGTCCAGCAGAGCTGAACCCCTTGTTCTGTTCTAACAAAGTGAGTCATATAATAGAGGAAATTGCAGTGGGATTTATTGCTTCTCTGTTTTAGTTCTGCTGCTGAATAGGCCTAAATGGTAAATAAATATTGGTTACAATGAACTATGGTCAGAGCAAAGTGGCTTGGCAGACATGACAATAGATTTCAAAGGTCTCTTTGGTAACGCCACAGGCTCATCAGCTTCTTCAAGTTCACTGGGGTTTAGTGCATGGTGTATCAGCTCCATCTGTGCCAGCGACAGTAGCCTTAAAGAGACATGTCGTTGCACTAAATAGGTGTGAAGGCACAGGCTAGCTTTGTTTTGAGTGTTTGTATTTGTACCCCACTGATGTTTGCACAGGTTAATTTAATCCTGTTTTGTTGTGTGTATGTCTGGTGAGAAATTGTATTAAAAATAATTAGGTAGACTGTGTTGATGAATATATGCTGGCTATCATATCATATTAATAACATCTGTTATCTGCACCATATTTATATATTAGTAACATTAAGCACAAATATTGTAACAATGATATAGCCTAAACTGGCCTATATCCTAATCCTGTTCCTGTATGCTAAGAATCCCATAACTCCTTGCATTTGCTGAAGAAAGCATTTGACATAAGCAGATCAGAAACTTGTCAGAATCAAGTTACATTCATTCTATGTCTTAGAACAAGCAGGGGAAGTACCTTCACGGACCAGTATCTGGATTGCTAATATCCAAAACAAAGGTAAAGGAGGAACAGAACAACAAGTTAGGGATCTGGGACAAACTGATAGGTTGGATTTTAGTGATGTGGGAAGAGATGTGTAACTTGTAAAATTATATTAATAATAGCAGCTGAAATGTGTAACTTGGGGAATGCACCTTCTGCAGAAGGTGAATGTACCATTTCTATATGGGATAGCTCCTTGGAGACTGGTATCGAACAGAACCTTTTTCCTGTCCCTATTAATAAACCTGACTGACAATGGATATTGGTCTCTTGAGCATATTTTTTTAATGAACCAAAATGTTGTCCAGAAATTGATTATATAATTGATCAACAACTGTAAATTCTTCAGGACAAGGATTGTCTCTTATGATGCGTATGTCCAACCCCTAGCACAATGGGGTCTCAGTCCTGGCTCAGACCTCTAGATGCTCCCATAATACAGTAATAAAAAAATGATGTGATTCTTGGGTGAGATGTTTTGCACCTTCTGGATGTGCAGTAAAATTTCAAATCTTACCTGCTGTTACACAAATATGTTATGGATGTATGCAGTACCTTAGCAAAGCCACACCAGTACCCACCCATGTTGGATATAGCCTATCCTTTTCTGTGACATTCAAGGGGATTAGTAAAATAGAGCCATATGTGACAGATTTCCCCAGGGTGCAACTTATAACTGGGGTATTGATGAGCCCTCTGTTTTACCAGTCTGGGTTCCCTCTCACACTGTGATGTCGTGACAAGCTGCCATGCCCTCCAAGTTTGCCCTCACACAAACATCCGCAGTCAGGAACCACACCCAGCTGTGTTCATGAATGCTTTGGCCAGCTACTGCATGAACCAACAATAGAGAGACTACAGCCAATATACCCCCAGCACCCCAGCCTGTGACCCCAGAGCTGTACCATCCTGCCCTGGACAAAAGTTGGACCAGTCTGAAATGATTACCTAGTCCACCACTTCTACAAAGGAAAGTGAACGTGCACCAACTCTTGTTCCTGAGCTGAGATTTTTCCCCAAGCACTTCACTCAAACCACACTGGTTTTGGTAAAATATAAAACAGATTTATTAACTACAGAAAGATAGATTTTAAGTGATTATAAGTGATAGCAAACAGATCAACATAGATTACTTAGCCAATAAACAAAAAACACAATCTAAGCCTAATATACTGGATAGGATTTGAATTAAGCAGTGTCTCAACCTGTTAGATAGTATAAACAGTCCAGCAAGGATTCATTCATTCACACAGGCAGGCTTCCTTCTTTCCTGCCTGGGACCAGCTCTTTCCCCAGTTCAGTCTTTGTTCCTCAGGTGTTTCCAGGGGTTCCTTTGTGTGGGGAGTGAGGCCAGTTGCTGATGTAACATCCCCCTTTTATAGCTTCTTCCATATGGCGGGAACCCTTTGCTCCAAGCCCAGTTTGTGGAAAAATACAGGTACCAACATGGAGTTCAGTATCATGTGATTTAGTCACATGCCCTTCCATACTTCGATGAATCATGGCAGCCATTATCCATAGGCCGACTGAAGAGTCCCCAGGACAGTTCATCAAGCATCAGGTGAAGATATGATTTCCCCATGGCCCATTGTCCTTGATTATAGGCCATTCAACTTGAATAGGCCAATCACAGTGTGCTGGCAGACTGTATGTAAAGCTTTGTGAGTGCTATCCTGGTGCAAGCACATTTGAAATACAAATACATAGTTAATATTCATAACTCCAGGTACAAAAATGATGCATTCATACAAATAAGATAATCATATTCAGAAAACTATAACTTTTACATAGACACCTCACACGGCATATCCTGTACAAGATGCATCATAATTATATCATAATCCTATTACTATGTTGAATAAGGGGTGTGGAGTGTCACACCATATTTACCAGCCTGGCTTTTTTTGTGTCCTATCTGGCACATGTAGGCAATGTGAATTTTGGGGACATGAAGTGGCTGTGAATGGCCAGTTATTTTATTACTTTAAATGTTAAAAGTAACCCCTAGATCAGGGGTAGGCAACCTATGGCACGTGTGCCGAAGGCGGCACGCAAGCTGATTGTCAGTGGCAGTCACACTGCCTGGGTCCTGGTCACCAGTCCGGGGGGCTCTGCATTTTAATTTAATTTTAAATGAAGCTTCTTAAACATTTTAAAAACCTTATTTACTTTGCATACAACAATAGTTTAGTTATATATTATAGACTTATAGAAAGAGCCCTTCTAAAAACGTTAACATGTATTACCGGCACGCGAAACCTTAAATTACAGTGAATAAACGAAGACTCGGCACACCACTTCTGAAAGGTTGCCGACCCCTGCCCTAGATGCTTTTTGTACAAGAACAGTGGGGAAATATCAACCTCATGGTCATAGGGAAAACCACAAATATTGAATTGCTCTCCGGAATACAAGCCTTCAAATCTAGACGATCTCAAATGTAGCATAAATAAGAACATTTTCCTATGGGCATTTTCTATCCTGCAAATTGCTCATCATCCATAATTCCCATTATAGGCTTCAGTTGTGGATGCTCCCAACAGTGACCTGGGTCAAGATCTACGGCTTTTAAATAGACCAGAAGGGCACCATGGAATGAACATGGTATCAGAAACAATCAGGCCATGTAATGGATTACAGCAGCATTTTTAAATTCGGGTATCTAGTGATAGGCATCTAAATAAGAATGGGATGTGGAAATAAATGGGAGTTTAGGGGGCTCAGCAGTTTGAACCACTGAGCCTTAAAAGAGAATCACTAATGACTCTCTCTCTTCAGGAGCAGATGGGAGGACATGGAAAGGAGGTTAAAGTGGAGACAAAAGTATGGAGGACCCTAGGGGTAGGTCTTCACTACCCCTTATGTCGGCAAAAACACACACCCCTGAGCAACATAGGTTTTGCCGACACAAGTGCTCATGTGCACTATGCTATGTCGGTGGGAGACACTCTCTCGCCAACATAGCTACTGCCATTCGTTTAGATTTTTTTTATGTGAACGTGAGAGCTAGTAAGCTTGCTAGTGTAGGCATGGCCTTGAAAAAGTGAAGAAATGTCTAGTTTTTTAAACACAATGGATGACATCCTAGCTCGACTGAAATCAATGGCAAAACCCTTGTTGACTTCAGTGGCTTAAAGGTTGCACTCAATGTTTCTAAATCTCTGACCTGTGTCTCCCCATTGGATTACAGATTGCAGCATATTAACAATGAGAAGCCAAGAGTGGGAGGCTGGGAAGAGAGGTAATCGTCAAGAAGCTCACCCTCCTTCAAAGTGGCCTGCATACATAATCATGTAAAACAGCCAATTTAATTAAAGAAAATTCCTTGCAGGCTGAGACTTCACATGACAAGATTCAACCAGGAATTATTTTTTTTAAAAGCTGCTTTCAGGCATAAACCCATAAAACATAAGGGTTTGATATTGCAACACAAAATCTCTACTAGCCGTTAGCTGGTCAAACATATTGATCAGATTTACAGAAAGATCAGATCTCTGAATGGCTAACAAAACTCCCCCCTTATTGTGGACACCAACCATGGCCATAAGGATTCAGGCTTGTTAGCCACATTAGCCTCTCATTAATTCAGATGCCTGAGAAGGTAAAATTAAACCCAAGAAGTAAAAATCTTGTCTATTTTGAACCTGAACGTGAATAGTGCTGAGCACCCACAGTTCTTGGACGTTGGTGGGTGCTGAGAGCGCTCTGCATTTTTCTAAATCAGGCCCCATTTTTTAAAAAAATAGTGCAAGTAAAATGAATACAGAAGACTAGAGATGAGTAGCAGGATGCAGTATTTCCCCACCAGCACCCATTTCCTGTCCGCTCTGGCCACATCTGAGGTCTCACACATGCAGATTTAAAAGGCACAATAGGTAGCAATGCCATAGGATGGAATTAAAGAAGAAAACTTTTTTAAATTAAGTAAATGCCAGGATACACTTCTCAGTGAGGATACTGATTAGATTAGAATAGTCTCCTATTTATGACAAAAGATTGGAAAAATCACCTGAATTATGGAAAGAACAGTCCTGCATTGAGAGGATTAACCAGATGATTTAGAAGGTCTTTTCTACCTCTAATTTCTTTGATTTGAACTTTTAACTGTTTGCCTCCTCTTCTAGCTTTTTCATTCTCTAGATAAGAGCTAGGTATTATTATTGCTCTCTCACTGCTCTATACTACTTTGTTCTGCTATTGTACATGCTAATACTTATTCTGCTTTAATTGAGGAAAATACCTTCTTTGCACCCAGTCTCCTAAGGCTGTCCCCAGAGACCCTCGTTTATATGGACAGTGGCCAATAGGGGAATATTTGCAAGTGTAGCATGCTACCGTGGAGGTAGGGAAGCAGTGTAAAGACAGAGAAACTGTAAGCCCACTGCCTTGTGAAGTTTCCATCCAGTCCCCTACAAAGTAGTCAGTCATGCACATAGGCTATACATTTCAGTCTGTTCATTCTCTCTTTCTCCATTACTCCCCTCTAAACTGCTTCCATTGGAGCAACAACACAAGCACAATAACTGGCTACTGTGGAAATTATGATGATGATATCACTCGTAGGGTTATGACAACAGCCACCTGAGAAGCAGATGAGCTCTTAACACCTGAAAATCAAGTAAATGTCCTTAAAAATAACAAGAGCAAGGGAGAGAGAAATGCTGAAGAAATGTTCTCTGAGCTATGTTGCTTCTAAACAGGATACTCTTCCAAATTATATACTAGACTTCTTCAGCATTGTAATTTACTTATGAGTCATGTCTCTTTAGCAGAAAGTGGCTTGCTTTTATAATTTCTTTTCCAGGATTATCTTCACTTTAAAGTGAAGGTGAGCATTCAGTCAAAATATTCCAGCTCTCATCCATGGACCTGATAATATGCATAGATCTCTTCCCAAAACACTGCCATCAATAAGTTGTCTGCGTGAGAATGATTCCAAGCCAAACTGTTTGAAGTCCCACCTACTATCAAGAATCCCAGCAAAGACTGAGAAGTTAGTTTTGACAACCACTATGCTACTTAAATTATGTTCTTAGTTCTTTTTCCACTCTACGCCTCTGGATATTTAGACAGATGTATATAGAGACTTGCAAAAATTAAGGGAACAGCCAGGTTACCTCACTTTTTACTGTTTAATAAAAATAAATAAATAAATAAATGCTATCGCCAGAAGTGAATGAGAGGTCAGGGCCTGGCTATTATAGAGTGTATTGGGTTTGTCCTTTGTTTTCACTGATATTGGGTATCAGTCAGTGAAAGTGTGGAGTCTCTTCTGTACTGAATTCCCATTGGTCTTGCTCCCTGATGACAATACTTTAGACCTCTATTGCACCTTCTATCTGAGGTCTCAAAGTGTTTAATAAAGATTAACAAATGAAACCTCACCAGGGGCTTTGAACTGCAGTGGGAATGGGACGCCTAATTCCATTAGACTTTGGTGAAAATCCTACTCTTAATAACTGCAAAAATATGTCATTATAATTTAAGCTTTTGGTGGGAGCAAGGTTCTTTTCTTGAGCGATGGTTATGTTTACTACTACTGCCGCTGCCCAAGGACAGTCTTGTAAATGAAGTATTACACCTAAGTGACTTATCCTGGTGGGGAACAAAAAAAGAATTAATTTCCTTTACAACTCAATGGACCCCAACAAATAAGAAACAAGAGTGTCTGTTTGCAGAGCACCATGAGAGGCAGGTCACCTGGCCTTGTTTGGTTTGGCAGAGCCAGAGCATTAGTATGAAATGAAGCTGCTACAACATGCCTTCCCTTTTCCTAAAGACACTAAGACTCCTTTACCAAGAGGAGCGTTCCAGCACAGCACACGCAGCAGGTAAGTGTCTGCCAAATGACAAAAAAACCACAAAACGCCTAACAAGCATGTGAGGATGGGGTGGGGATTCCAAATAGAGACAAATCTATGTCCCTCAGGGAGTTGGTATTGAGCTGATCAGTGTGAGATATTTCACCACTAATTAAGTCTTGATCCTTTGGCTGCACTTGAAACAGATCAGGAGTATATCAAGTCTGAGAGCAGGTGCTGACTAGTTTGAAAGCACTGGTCCATCAAATCAGGTAAGGGTTTTACATACAGTAACTCCCTTTAAAAGGGAGAATGTAACTTGCTAAGTGATATTTATATACCAGACTCTTTCAAGTATAATACATTATTGACAGAGTTATAATGCCTCTGATTTAGTTTTATTCCCCAGAATGTTTGTAAAATTCCCCTCTGCTGCAAAAGATCTATCTCTGTCTCAGATTCTGTCCTCGTCAGTGTTTTTCTTGTGCTGAATGAGTGCTTAAGGAAGCAGGACCAGGTGCAGCTTAGAAGCCAAGAGAGATTACATTTTTGCACAGGCTGGCTTGGTAGGATCTCAGACTCAAGTAAGAAATTCTGATTTTTATGGGAGATACGTCTGTCATTCAGTTTAAACCCTCAAAGGCTTCAAAGAGCAAGAGCAGAAGAACATGCAATTTATCCATTGATCCATCCTCTGTTGTCCAGTCCCAGCTTTTGGCAGTCAGAGTTTAGGGACACCCAGAGCATAGGGTTGCATCCCCAACCACCTTGGCTAATAGTCATTGATGGACCTATCCTCCATGAACTTATCTAATTCTTTTTTTAACACAGTTATACTTTTGGCCTTGACAATATCCCCTGGAAATGAGTTCCACAGGCTGGCTGTGCGTTGTGTGAAAAAATACTTCCTTATGTTTTTTTCAAACCTGATACCTATAATTTCATGGTGACCCTTGGTTCTTTTGTTACATGAATGGGGGAAATAATACTTTCCTGTTCACTTTCTCCACACGGTTCATGATTTTATAGACCCCTATCATATCCTCCCTAGTCATCTCTTTTCTAAGCAGAAAGATCCAGTATTTTTAATCTCTCCTCATATGGAAGCTGTTCCATACCCCTGATAATCTTCATTGCCCTTCTCTGTACCTTTTCCAATTATTGAGATTGGGCAACCAGAACTACACACAATATTCAAAGTGTGAGCATACTATGGATTTATATAGTGGCATGATATTTTCTGTCTTATTATCTATCCCTTTTCTAATGGTTCCTAACATTCTGTTAGTTTTTTTGACTGCTGCTGCATATTAAGCAGATGTTTTCAGAGAATTATCCACAGTGACTCTAAGACCTGTTTCTTGAGTGGCAATAGCTAATTTAGACTCCATCATTTTGTATGTATAGTTGGGATTATGTTTTCCAATGTGCATTACTTTGGATTTAGCAATATTGGATTTCATCTGCCATTTTGTTGCCCAATCACCCAGTTTTGTGAGATCCCTTTGTAACTCTTTGCATTTAGCTTTGGACTTAACTATCTCTATTTGCCTTCTGGTGTTTGAGAATTACCTTTTTAACCTTTCTCTGCCACCATGAGATCTAGGTATTTACTTTAGTCATAGCAGAGATTCTCACATAATCAAATGGGGATTTAAGAAAAGCACCAAATATCACAAGACTCATGACAAAATTATGAGAATTGTCAACACTGAAAGGTGCAGTACACAGAAAACAACATTCTACAAGTTACCTAGGTATATGCGATCAAAAGTTTCAGTTGTCTCTTCCTTTAATCAACCAGTTCCTTTTAATGTATGACTCCTGCACCACCATCTCTCCACAAGGTAAACAAAAACAAGTTAAATTAAAACAAAACTACATTTACCCTATCTCCATATTAAGTATGTTACACCCCATATAAATATATTTTGTATTTATATAAATCCCTCCAATGATCTCCAAATGCTTTATAAATTTTGTATTTATTCCTCAAAGCCCCCATATTATAGGGCATGTATCATAAGCTACATATTACAAATGAGAAAACTAAGGGTACATCTACAGTACGAAATTAATTCAAACTTATATTATTTGAATTTTTGGAAGCAATTTTATACATTCGGTGTTGTGTGTCCCCACTAAAGCGCATGAATTCGGCGGAGTACATCCACACTGCCGAGGCTAGCATCGAATGTCGGAGCGGTGCACTGTGGGAAGCTATCCCACAGTTCCTGCCGCCCCTTGGAATTGTGGGTTAAGCTCCCAGTGCATGATGGGGCAAAAACATTCTCGCGGGTGTTTCTGGGTTTGTGCCGTCACTCACTCCTCCCTCCATGAAAGCTCCATACTGCAAGCAGATGGTGCAGTACAGTGCACCGCCTGTCTCTTGGTACTATGAATCCACCTCGCATGTCCTCTCGTCTTTCTATCTACTCTTTTATCTAACCATTTCCCGCCTTTTTTCAGCTACCATGAACCAAGCAGCACAGCTTCTGCCACAAACTCTGCTCTCCCGCTCTTGCATCGCTAGCTAATTTTTCCATGTTGTCTGTCCTGGGCTTGTGTGCAAGCTACAGAAGGCAACAATTCCCCGCCGTTTTTTGACCACCGTGAACTGATCTGCACAACTTTTGCCGCTTTTTCCATGTTGTCTGTCCTGGGCTTGCATGCAAGCTACAGAAGGCAACAATTCCCCACCGTTTTTTGGCCATTGTGACCTGAGCTGCACAGCTTCCGCCGCAAACTCTGCTCATGCTTCCACCGCAAACTCTGCTCTCCCACTCTTGCAGCTCTAGTGAGCTTCCCGACTCCGTGAAAGCTACAGAAGACAACCATTTACCGCCTTTTATTGGCCATCTTGAACCAAACAGCTCTCCTACATTTTGCACCCTTTTTCCAGGATTACCCATGCAGGCACCATACCGCAGCAAGCATGGAGCCCATTCAGATCTCCGCTGCAGTTTTGACCATTGTAAATACTTCGCGCATTATCCTGCAGTATGTGCAGTACCTGCAAAACCGGACGAGGAAGCGACGACAGCACAATTACTATACTGATGAGGACATGGACACAGATGTTCCTAGAAGCATGGCATGTGGCGATTGGGAGATCATGGTGGCATTGGGCCAGGTTCATGCCATGGAATGCCAATTCTGGGCCCAGGAAATAAGCACAGACTGGTGGGACTGCATAGTGTTGCAGGTCTGGGATGATTCCCAGTGGTTGTGAAACTTTCGTATTCGTAGGGCCACTTTCATGGAACTTTGTGACTTGCTGTCCCCTGCCCTGAAGCGCAAAGACACCAGAATGAGAGCAGCCCTCACAGTTGAGAAGCAAGTGGCCATAGCACTGTGGAAGCTTGCAATGGCTGACAGCTACCGGTCAGTCGGGAATCAGTTTGGAGTGGACAAATCTATTGTACGGGCTGCTGTGCTGCAAGTAGCCAATGCAATCATTGACCAGCTGCTATCAAGGGTAGTGACTTTGGGAAATGTGCAGACCATTGTGGGTGGCTTTAATGCGCTGGGGTTCCCTAACTGCGGCGGGGCGATAGACGGAACGCATATCCCTATCTTGGCCTATCACCAACATCAACGTGGGATGGCCGGGAAAGGTGCATGACACTCGCATCTTCAGGAATTCTGGTCTATTTGAACAGCTGCAGGAAGGGACTTACTTCTCAGACCAGAAATTTACTGTTGGGGATGTTGAAATGCCTATAATTAGCCTCAGGGACCCAGCCTACCCCTTAATACCATGGCTCATGAAGCCATACACAGGCAGCCTGGACAGTAGTCAGGAGCAGTTCAACTATAGGCTGAGCAAGTGCAGAATGGTGGTAGAATTTGCTTTTGGACATTTGAAAGTGCGCTGGCACAGTTTACTGACTCGGTTAGATCTCAGCACAACCAATATTCCAATTGTAATTGCTGCTTGTTGTGTGCTCCACAATATCTGTGAGAGTAAGGGGGAGATGTTTATGGTGGGGTGGGAGGTTGAAGCAACTTGCCTGGTGGGCAATTTCGCACAGCCAGACAACAGGGCGATTAGAAGAGCGCAGCAGGGTGCGCTGCACATCAGAGAAACTTTGAAAGCCAGTTTCATGACTGGCCAGGGTACGGTGTGACAGTTGTGTTGGTTTCTCTTGAAGTTACCTGCCCCTTATATATATATGAAAGGAAATAAAGTTAAAATTGTTTAAAACCTGTTCTTTATTATTTGTTGCACAACACATTAAGAGAAATCCGAAGGTAGACCGGGGGTGGGGAGGGGTATTGGGTTAGGGGGGTGGAGGAGGAGGGAAGGACAAGTCCAGAAACCAAATCAAAAGTTCGCATATGCCAGCTTTCTGCTGCTTGGGCGATCCTCTAGGGTTGAGTGTGTGGGTCTCCGTAGCCTCCCCCCTCGTGTTCGTGGGCGTCTGGGTGAGGAGGCTCTGGAACTTGGGGAGGAGGGAGGGCGGTTATACAGGGGCTGCAGCAGCAGTCTGTGGTCTTTCTGCCTTTCCCACATTAGATTCACCATACAGCGGAGCATGTCAGTTTGCTCCCCCATAAACTTGACTATAGCATCCTGCCTGCTCTCATCGCACACGTCCCTCCTCTCTTCGTGTTCCTTTAATGCTTTACGGGACTCCGCAATTGTTTGCCTCCACGCATTCAGCTTGGCCCTATCAGTGCGGGAGGACTGCATGAGCTTGGCGAACGTGTCTTGCCGAGTTCATTTTTTCTGCCTTCTAATCTGGACCAGCCTCTAGGACGGACTGATGGGGCCGTGTTGAAACATTTGCACCTGAGGGAGGAGAAAAAGGGAGGGTAGTATTTTAAAAGATCCCTTTGTTCTCTGAAATGTGACACTTTGGTGTGAGTAAGCCATCACACACAGCCGGGCAACAGAATTCAGCTTGCAGGCAGCCTAGGGGCACGCAGGGTTCTGCTGCTTCTACATTCATTTCAGTGCTTTCAAACTGCTGGGTCTCCTTTCCCATAGCAAGCAATGCCTGGTGGGTTTGCCGTATAAAAGGATGGTCTGCGGGCTCTCTGGGATGATCACTTCAGACAACATTCCCCCCCACCCACCCACCCACCGCGTGGCTCCAATCAGGCTCTCATTCACCAGAAGTACCTTTTCCAGGGTCATGGTCCAGGAGCCCGCATTGGGAGTGGGGGAGGCTATTGGCTACAGCGTTAAGAATAGTTCCTGGTTAGGGGGGAAAACGGATTCCCCACTTCCCACCTGTGCACTGTCCTCCTCCTCCTCCTCTTTGTTCTCCAGTGACTCTTCCTCCTCACTCCATGCAACTCCCCCCTTGCAGGTGTCCACAGACAGTGGTTCGGTAGTGGGGGTGTCACCCCCCCATAATTGCATGGAGCTCACGGTAGAAGCGGAATGTATGGGTCTGTGACCCAGAGCGCCCGTTTGCCTCTCTGGCTTTTTGGTATGCTTTCCCAAGCTCCTTGATTTTTGTACGACACTGCTCTGTGTTCCTGGAATAGCCTCTTTCCGTCATGGCCCCGGAGACTTTAGCATACGTATTTGCGTTCCTTTTTTTGGAACATAGTTCTGCCATAACAGACTCATCTCCCCAACATGCGATGAGATCCAGTACCTCTTGTTCAGGCCATGCTGGAGCTCGTCTGCAAATCCGGGGCTGCGTGATCTCTTGTGATGGTGGACTCTGCATGGTCGCCTGTGATGGTGCACTGTGCTGACGGTTACGTGTACTGATGGCGACCAAACAGGAAATGAAATTCAAAAGTTCCTGGGGCTTTTCCTGCCCACCTGGCTAGTGCATCGGAGTTGAGAGTGTTGCCCAGAGCGGTCACAAGGGAGCATTCTGGGATAGCTCCCGGAGGCCAATAATGTCGAATTGTGTCCACAATACCTTTAACCCAGGATTGCGATCTCGATTTAAGCGCTATGCCACTTGCTGAGGTGGAGTACAGAAATTGGATTAAAGAACCCTTTAAGTTGAAAAAAACAGTTTAGTCGTGTGGACGGAATCATTTTTTTTTTCGAATTAACTCAGCTAATTCTGAAATAACAGACTAGTGTAGACCAGGCCTAAGATACAGAGTTGGGAAGTGACTTATACAAGGCAGCACAGGATATGTGTGGCAGTGCCAGGCTTAGAACCTCCTAGTTCTCCCCATTCGCAGTCCTGAGCCTTAACCACAAGGCTCTTCTTTTACTCCACAGTAACATTTAAAAGTCAACTGTTTTCTGAAATGAATGGAAGATGAAGGCTTTCCATATCATTGCAGTGCTTTTCAAAGGAACAACATGGCCTCCATTTATTTTAATGAGTAAGTTAAGCTGTTTTGTTATTGTTAAATACCGTGTTAATTTCAAAAGCCAGCTTTTGAAAGCTCACTAGAGATTCACTTTTAAAAAAGTTACTCATGCTTTGGCAGAAGACGGAAAATCTGCTAGTTGTGGTACTTCAAAAATGGATACATTGAGAAATATTTATGGAATATGAAAGAGTAGAAGTTTTGGAGATAGCATGATGTGACAGGGTATATCAGGCCCTTTGAGGCCCCCTGCTGGAGGCCTCGTGGTCCTACTACACCCTATCCCAGGAAAAGTGAAATAGAGATGAGTCCTCCAGACCAGAGGTCCCTAAAGCGATGCCCGCGGGCACCATGGTGCCCACTGGGGCGTCTAAGTGTGCCCGCATACTGGCCGGCAGACGAGCATTCCCCAAAATGCCGCTGACAAGCTGCGTCATCCAGAGGCATCGCCGCCGAAATGCCGCTGATTTTCGGTGGTATTTCGGCAGCAACGCCTCTGGTTGACGCTGCTCTTTGGCGGCATTTTGGCAGCGATGCCTATTGATGTTGCTGCTTGTCGGTGGAATTTCGGCAGATGCTCGTCCACCGTCACGGTCCTCCATGGCTCGTCGTCTGGCGCCTGCCAGATGAAAAAGGTTGGGGACCACTGCTCCAGACTGCCTAGAGCAGCTGCGGGGAAGCAGCCAATCAGAGTCTAGCAGGTTCATATAAAAGAAGCTGCTGGACAGACCAAAATCAGTTGCTGGCTAGAGTCAGAGGTGCAAGAATGATGCTCCTGGCTGGCTGCAGAGCTGGACAGAGCAGCTGCTGGCAGGGACCAGGGGAGCAAGGAAGGTGCTCCTGGCTGACTGCAGGGACTCAAGCATGACTTCAGCCCTGAGCTAAGGGTAACAGGAAAGGTGAAGGGGCTGCAGGGAAGTGGCCCAGGGAACAGTAGCTGCAGAGTTGGCTGCTATTCACAGGATCCCTGGGTTGGGACATGAAGTACTAGGTGGACCTGGGTCACTGGCCACAGGTGGAGTGTCCAAGGCCTTGAACCAGGGGAATTTAACCAAGCCTAGGGAAGGGGCTGAAGACCCTGAGGAGGGTCAGCATTTGTGGACTTTGAGACACCCCGCAGAAGGAGACTGAACTGAGAAAGGGACTCAGCTGGGGTCAGTTGAGACTTGCCAGAAGCAAAGAGACTCCAGGGAGGGAGCCCTGGGGTGCTGCTCTATCCCAGAGCAGGGACCATTTGAGAAGGACCATTTGAAAGTTAGCCCAGATGGGGACAGAGCACTAAGCCCGGATAGAGGGCTAAAGATACTAACTGAGGGCACTGTGATAGGCCCCATTGGACTGATTGAGGACCGAGTCCAGGGATAGAGCTACAGATAGAGACATAGCTAAGGGCACTGTGATGGGCCCTGCTGGACTGTGTACCCCGGAAGGAGTTTATTTTATTGTACGCCTACAGACTGCGTGTGACTCGGCCGGAGGCTGAGTCACTGAAAAATCTGCCTGAGAAGGTTAACTGTCAGAAGTGGTGACCACAAGCAGCAATGCAGGTGCAGATACACACCCGGCCGACAGGGGTACTCACGAGAGGCAAGTGGGCCACATTACACATGAACAGAGCATTGTACTGGCATAAATGTGAAGTTGTTTAGAGAGTATCAATATAGAGATACTTGAAACTTGCACAGGAAATGTAAGAAAGCAGAACAAATATGCAAAAATGGTGAAAACTGTATTTATTAGGACCTAAAAAACTAGAACTCTGAGTAAAACATGCATACGTCTCATATAACACGGGATACAGTAAAAATGAAAAAGAGTTGGGTGGGATATGTACTTGGATTATTGGTTGCACATATCAAAGAAACATACTAACTAGGCTGCATAAATCCTAGCCATACACTTTGATAGAAGAGATCACAGACTCATAAGATTGGTTTCATATTCTTAAAACAGAAATTTCAAGATAAAGAATACAAAATCTTATTAATGTTTATGGGTAACATTTTCAAAAGTGCCTAAGTGGCTTAGGAGCCTGTGACAGAGTGGGAGTAGCCTAGGGCTGGTTCACCACTCTGTACTTTGTAATCACCCCTGCCTAGGCCAAATTGGGAGATAATTGATTAACCAGTTAATGAGGTAATTCAGCTTATCAGCCGGGGAGGGTTACATGGAAAACAGGAAGGGAGAAAGGGAGGCTGGAAGGAAGGGCAAAGAAGCTCAAGATCACAGAGAAGTGAGTCCTCCTCCCCGTGCCAAAGGGGATATGTTGAAGCTTGGGAAAAGCGTTATCATGATGGGACATGAAGCTGCATAATATACTGTAAAAAAGTACACTATGATGTGTATGTGTGTGTGAGGACTGCTTGCAAAGAGAAATCCAGGGTTGAGGGAGCACGCCCTGTGACACTTGGGGGCTTGTCCAGGACCTTCCTACTCCAGTGTAGGTGAAGGACTGGAGAGGGGAACCAATAAGAAGGCCGATGTGTTTTTGACAAACTCCTGTGTGGGATAGCTGAGCAGCAAAAGGAGTTATAGGAAACACTTCAGGAGTTTCAACAGAGCCAGCTCACAGAGAGACAATCTTTCTTATTCTAGCAAGCAGAGGTGGATTAAGCTTTTGTGGAGCCCTGGGCCAGAGCAAGTGGGGAACCCCTCCACACCCCTTCTGCCTGCAGTCCACCACTCCACCTGGCACTCCTGCTGGGGAAATGGGATTGGGGTGCAAGGGCACCCATTTTTTCAAAGCCCCCCAATTGGCCAGGGCACATGGGCATGGGCCCCAGTGGCTAATCCACCACTGCTAGCAAGCAGAACAACAACAAAGCCTACAGCAATTTATTGCGGGTCAGTCTCAGGTGCAGCAACAGCTCTAGGAGCGGCTGGTCTTGATAGAGAGTGACAAGTTTCAGAGGGGTAGCAGTATTAGGGCAGGTCTACACTAAGGGCGGGGGTCGAACTAGGGTACACAAGTTCAGCTACGTGAATAGCGTAGCTGAATTCGAAGTACCCTAGTTCGAACTACTCACCCATCCAGACGCCGCGGAATTGAAGTCCGCGGCTCCAAGGTCGACTCCACCACTGCCTTTTGCAGTGGTGGAGTACCGGAGTCGACCGCGGCGCTTCCGGAGTTCGAACTATCGCGTCCAGATTAGACGCGATAGTTCGAACTCCGAGAAGTAGAACTCACCGCGTCGACCCGGCTGGTAAGTGTAGACTAGCCCTTAGTCTGTTTCAGCAAAAATAATGAGAAGTCTTGTAGCACCTTAAAGGCTAACACGTTTATTAGAGCATAAGCTTTCGTGGGCTATGACCCACTTCTTCAGATGTATGGAGTGAAAATTACAGTAGGCAGGCATAAATATACAGCACAAGAAAAGATGGGAGTTGCCTTACCAAGTGTGTGGGGGGGTGTCAATGATTCAATCAGTGTGGATGTGTCCCATTCCCAACAGTTAACAAGAAGGCGTGAACGTCAACAGAGTAAAAAATTTTGTAGTGCTAACGAGGCCAATTCCATCATGGTGGATGGTCCATACTCAACAATTGATGGGAGATTACTTCTTGTAGTGACCCAACAATTCCCAGTCATTATTCAGGCCTAATTTGATGGTGTCAAGTTTGCAAATTAATTCCAGCTCTGCCATTTCTCGTTGAAGTCTGTTTTTGAAGGTTTTTTGTTGAAGAATGGCCACTTTTAAGTCTAAAATTGAGTGTCCAGGGAGATTAAAATGTTCTCCCATTGGTTTTTGAATGTTATAATTCTTGATGTCTGCTTTGTGTCCATTTATTCTTTTGCGTAGAGACTGTCCGGTTTGGCCAATGTACATGGCAGAGGGGCATTGCTGGCAAATGATAGCATATATCACATTAGTGGATGTGCAGGTGAACGAGCCTCTGATGGTGTGGCTGATGTGGTTAGGTCCTGTGATGGTGTCACTTGAGTAGATATGTGGACAGAGTTGGCAACATGGTTTGTTGCACGGGATGGTTCCTGGGTTGGTGTTTCTGTTGTGTGGTTGCTGGTGAGTAGTTGCCTCAGGTTGTGGGCTGTCTGTAAGTGAGGACTGGTCTGCCTTCCAAGGTTTGTGAGAGTGAGAGATCGTCTTCCAGGATAGGTTGTAGATCCTTGATGATGTGCTGGAGAGGCTTTAGGTGGGGGCTGTAGGTGATGGCCAGTGGTGTTAGAGAGTGAAAACTGGATGATAGTAATGGAGCTGTGCAAAATGGGCCTGACCTATTGATCCTAAAACCTTTTGTTAATGTTCAAGAGGGTTCAGGAGGGGCCTTGGAAAAGAGGGTATGGGCCATCAGATTGGCTCCCTAACTCTCTGAGAATTTCAAGCTGCTTACATGAATCTGAGTGACAAGCTGTGGATGATGATGCCATAAATACAGCCATTTTAGACTGGATTGCTCTGTGGCAAGAATGATACAGGCAGAAGTTTTGAGCAGCAAGTTGGTCAGAGGGGGCAAGACCTAGGGCCTTTGCACAGAAGTTATCTGATTGGGCCACTACATGGCTGAGACCAGATGGCTGAGGAGCTGAGGAGATCAAGGACAACATTATTTTGGAACAGCTGTTACAGAGTCTCCCTGAGGTCACTAGGGTTTGGGTTTGAAGGCACCAACCTGTTACTTTAGAAGCTGCCGTTAAACTCACAGAGGAATTTGTAGATGCTGGTGTCCCTAGTAAAGCAATCTGTCCATTTAAAGGACATGACACAAGGAGGAAAGGCAGGAAAAGGTCCTGGTAGGAAACCAAAAAAAAAAAAAAAAAGGGGTATGTGTGACAGAGTGGGAGTAGCCTAGGAGTCGTTTGCCGCTCTGTGCACCTTGTAAATGCCCCTGCAAGGTCCAAATTGGGAGATAATTTATTAGGACTGGGCAATTAACCAGTTAATGAGGCGAATCAGCTCATCAGCTAGGGACTGTTAAAGGGAAGACAGGAAGGGAGTGAGGGAGGTTGGAAGGAAGGGTAAAGAAGTATAGTATCTCAGAGATGGGAGACCTCTCTCTTCCCCCTCAGACCCTGTGCCAAAGGAGTATGTTGGAGCTTGGAAAAAGCCTTATGGTGAGGGGACATAAAATACACTATGGTGAATTTACATGAGTCTGTGAGGACTGCTTGCCAAGAGAAATCCAGGGTAAGGGAGCATGCTCTGTGACAGAGCCCAAGTCTGATTTTCAAAAGTGGCTCAAGTAGACCTAGTAAAAATGTTTTCCAGTGGAACAGTTTCCCAGTGGAAAATGCAGATTTGGCAAAATCAAACAGGTTTCATGGGAATGTATCGATTTCATTGAATTTGTTGATAAAAATTATCAAAATGAAACAGTCAAAACAAAGTCAAAATATTATATTAATGTTCCATCAAAAATGTTGATACGGTCATTCTGATATTTCTGAGACAAATTTTTTTCAGAAATTTTGTTTTGTGGGAAGTGTTTTGAAATTTAAACTTTTGTTCCTTTGCAGGATGAAAGGAAATTTCAAAATGTCTGAATTTCCTGTGGACAGAAATTCCAATTTTCAACCAGTTCTAGACTTTGGCATGCAGGAGTCTAAGGCCTGGTCGACACTAGAAAGTTGTACCAGCAAAACTTGCCTTCTGTCCTGACGACAAAACCCTCCACTTTTCCCAGCATATTTATACCCCTTTTCAGCACGACATAAGCCCCCTGTTGCTCTAGGTCTATCAGCACAGCACCAGTGTGGACATACATGAACCTCCTGGTGGAATGAACAGTCCTCCTGATGTAGTCTCACAATGCAACATTTCCTTCAGGAGTGATCTGACTGGTAGCACTTTTGAACTCTAGCTGCACAGGGTTCATAATGTAGCCAATTAGCTCATTTTAATCATTTAATTTTGTTATTGTTGTGGTTAACTCATAGGTAATCAATGTGTGATGAATGGATACAAGTAGGATAGGAATATGAGATTGACAAGTATTTAGTAGTGATGAGTGTATATTAGGTATATAAGTAAGGCCATTATGCAAGATGTATGGGCTAGGGCCTGTAAGATTTCATCTTAGCCACACTAGGTCTCAGGCTTAAGGAGATTGATATGAGTGGGTGAGCCAAGAATGACCCTGTGCCAGTAAGGTTACAAGATTGCTCTGAAGGAAGTGCCAAGAGGTGATGTTCCAGGAAAATGTCACAATGCACCCATCTAGACTACAAGACACATGATTGTAACAACACAGAAAATTCTGCTCTGACTTCAGGTTATCCTGGGATCATGTTTATGAAAAATGTTAATGAGAATAAGGGGAACTAAGAGAACCTATGAAAAGTGGGACACCCCAGCTTTCATGGGGTGTGGAAGTACAAATAAGGAGAAGGAGATTGGGATCCTCTTGTATTTGCATAAGGAGTTAGGCCTGGTCAGAACAAGATAAAAGGAGTTTCCTGGTATGGAGAGGGTGTGAAGACCCCAAGGGAAGACCTCATTGGGAAGATCTGAGCAGGAACCACCCCTCTATCAATGACCACCTACTGAGGAAATCCACCAGACTCTATTATATGTGAGAATGAATACAGCATTGACTGGTGCTTGGGCTGTCTCGGGTTGTCTATAAGTGTAACTTATAAACAAACAAGATTATTTACTTGTAACTGTGTATGTGGTCACCATATTCGTTTTCGTGCACTTCTAGGTGTCTCCCAATTGAAGAGAATTGTACAGGGTATTGTTCACCCTATTGTTCTGAAAACACTAGCAGACAGGAGCTGAGCTCACCCCGAGGGACACTATCATTTAACACAGAACTATCAATTCAATTTTAAATGGAGGCTACCTTAGTGACCATAATTCACTTTACATTCAAATGATCAGCGTGGTCTTCACAGCCACATCTGTTCCTATTACCTGCTGCCATTTTGCTGAGAGCAAGCTCCTCGCTTTGGCTCTGGTGGGGTTGCCTGATCCAGGAGTGAGGTACTTGATTTCCTTCTGCCTGAGGGGAGATGAGTGTGTGCAGGCAAAGCTATGCCACTCCCCCAGTTTATATTGCAAGATGAACACAAACCCAGCTCTAGTGCCTACGTTATCATCAAATCCTCCTCCAGACTGGCAGACAAGCATATGTCTGCAGGAAATTTCTCTTTTCAAATAGCATTTTTATTGCAAAGGCCCTTACTGCATCAATAGTGCAATGCTGATAGCAAATCAAATGAGGCAGCATTAGTAATAAATGGTTTAATGAGGTTTAAATAATAGGGTTGCAGGTGTATATATAGGGTGTGCATACACACATCATGGTTCTCTAAAAGAGCAGTGCTTTTAAGACATTACAGGTAGGTTGGCAAGGCACCATAAATTATGAATAGAAACACATACAGTGCACTTAGAATTAGTAATTCAAGATCACACAACACACTGTACATTTCCTCTTATAGTCGACGTAGCATTGTGACATTGCACTGATATGGAGGCACTGTACACCATCTGGAAAGGCACCAGGACCCTCAACCACAAACTCATACATACACACCGGCGTTAGAAAAATTCCTGGTGAGGCATGGCTGGGGTGGGGACAGAGCACAGAAGTGAGCAAACACACTTAGACTCATAGACTTTAAGGTCAGAAGGGTCCATTATGATCATCTGCTCTGACCTCCTGCACAATGCAGGCCACAGAATCTCACCTTTCACCTGCTGGCCTTTGCAGTGCTACGGCCTCCGGCTGGAGCAGCCTGTTAACTTTTACACATTTAGCTTTCCAGTCTGTTAGTGCAGTTTCCAGACCTTTTCCAGCAAGGAGTATTTAAGCTTTGCCTAGACATTGCAAGGCAGAGCTGCTTTTGCCAGCACACTGTGGTATGACACATTCTCATGCCACTCCACCAGAACCACTGAGGGGGATCAGTGTGGAAAACAGCTTGGCTGCATATGTCTCCAGGCCTCTTGAACAGCTCCTCGCTCTGCCACTCTGGGATCTGTCTGCTGGATAAATCCTTAGGGATCACGACTGCCTGAAATAGGTGCAGCTGTTTTTACTAAACAGTATCCGTTTATATACCACAATAACCTCCTCCTACACCTGTTCCTCTTAAATGGCTTGGTTAAGAACTCCAATATACTCACCCTCTGTGAGATCTAAGACTCATGATACTCTTGTAATTCTGAGGTGGTGCACATATGAATACTGCGTGAGGCGGGAAAATCTGACTAGCTGCAACAGTTATCTGGTGTGAAACACCAGCGCCTACCCAACCTAACCATTGTTCTCTGTTCATCACTGACCTCAGCTGGGAGAATCCTGAGGAGAGCCCCACGTACACCTGTAGAGCATCAGGTCACTCTCAGGGCCAAAAGGAAGTGCACAAAGGAGATCATGTTCTCTGAGACTGTACAGGGCTCCAGGCAAAATGCAGAGGATGCTAGGGAGTGGCATGAACAGCTGCTGGAAGAGACGAAGAAGGACAGACAGGTGCAGAAAGACATACAGCAGCTACTGGGGCTGCAGACCCAGCTGCTTGAATTAATTGTTAACTAGGGAGTACCAAGGACACCACTGTTGTACTTCCACCCACTCCAAAGCCTGGACAATATTGGCGACTGGCAGGGATCATACACCCCAAACTCCTTGAGTCCCCCTGCCCCAGGTCATTTTTCATTGCACTCTACTGCAGGGAACAAAAATAACTGCTTTGATTATAAGTCCTGTCATCTGTGATGCGCTGACAGCCAGTCTGCACATTGCACTTTGTGTGCATAGCTATGGTGTGCAGTTAGTAGAGTCACAGTTGTTTGTAAGTGGCTGCCTCTCTTTTGTGATGCCTGGCATATTGTGTGACTAATACAGTACATGTTGTTTGCATCTTTATTGTGATTGCTAACATTGCAGAGCTGCCTATAGTGCTAGAGAGTAATCTATATGGCCAGAAAGGATTTCATACCTCATTAACTTAATAAACAAATACTTCAAAGTCCATAATCCATATATACTACAGAAACAATTGCCTTTGCTCAGTCTATAAATAACCAACAATTATTTTACTATTGTCAGTCTTCTGTACTCCAGTCAAATACTTCTTAACATTGATTAATTAACGTATGTTACAGAACAAAACAAAAAGACCCACTCAAGCAGTGTACAAATACAATGTACCACTGGTTGCACTAATAATTCCTTGGACAGGGAGTGACAGCCTGCCAATGTTTCTGTAGGTATGTCTACACTAGATCTGGAAGGTATAATTTCCAGCTCAAGGAGACATACCCATGCTAGCTCTTTTCTAGTGTGCTAACTCAATCAGAGCTAGCGTGGGTATGTCTCCTTGAGCTGGAAATTATACCTTCCAGTCTAGTGCAGACATACCCACAGAAACACTGGCAGGCTATTACCCAATGTCCAAATAAGCTTTTAAAGCTTCCCTAACCTGAACTGCACTGGCAGTGGCTGTTAGCTAACCTGCTTTCAGGCTGTTGGAATTCAGCAGACAGTCTGTCCACCTCGCTCATCCACCCCGGGGACAGGGTCTTAGACTTGGTCTCACAGATGTTATGTAATGCAGAGCATGCAGTATTTGGGGGAATATGTTTCCCACTGAGATCAAACCTTTTCATGAGACATCTCCACCTGCCCTTCCATCTGCTCAGGTGGCAAACAAACCTTTCCATGCTTTTCTTTGTTTGTGTCTAGCTCACTGGCATATGAGCCAGGGAAATAAAGGGTAAACTGGGTCATGAATAATAATAATTGGTATATAAACCCCATTAATGTCAATTGGATAATCTGTTGAAAAAGTCCCCACTTTCAGCTTGTTGAAAAGTGCACTGCTTTTAAAAATCTGGGCATCGTGAACTATTCAGACCAGCCAACATTTATGTCAGTAAATTGTCCATGGTGATCTACCAAGGCCTTCATAATCATTGAGCAGTACTCCTTTTTGCTTATGTACTCAGAGTCTAGGGTGTGTGTGTGTACATCTATTATTTCCTGCATGTTGCCTAACCTGACTACCCTGTACAGCCCAAAACTGCCATCCCAGATACAGTTGTTCTGTGGCTAAGGATAAATGTATGATCATGTCAGCACCGTGTGAGTATTCACAAACAAAGCACTCACCAAGGCCTAACTTGTAACCACAATGGGACAAATTCTGCTCTTGGTTAAATTAGTGGGGTTGCCCGGATATAGTTGGGAGCAAAATTTGGCTCAGTGGAGTTACACTAATATGAGTTTAGTCAAATATGCTTTGTACTGTATACATGTTCTGCATACTCCACACACAGTTGTACTAGTGTCACAAGATGGACTGGCCCATTAAGAGGGAACTGGTTCAGCCCACCTGTGCCTCATTAACAGCCTCACAATGGGACCTGACTGAGGGAAGCTGGTTTTCATAAAGAGCCAGACTGAGGCAGAGACTTCAAAAAAGCTGCAGTGAGCAAGTGGCTCCTGCAGGAAACCTCTAACTTGGAGAAGGGAGAAGATTCAAGGAGAAGACTCCTGGTAGGAAGGCCTGAGAATGGCTGCTGAGCAGAGAGTGTTTCAAGGAGCCCAGTCCACCCTGTAACAACTAGCAAGAGGACTTTCAACTTCTAGCGGCAGATCCTCAGCTGGTGTAAATTTTTGTCCATTGCTCCATTGATGGAACCATGACAATTTACACTTATTGAGCATCTTCCCCCCAGTAGGCTCCACACAAGAGGGATTACACAGGTACATTGTCCTGTATGTTACAACGGCAAGAAATAAATGAGATTGAAGGAGAAATCCAAAAGCCCAACAACAAATGCTGAAACAGTATTGGGAAGTCATGACACTTAGAAATAAGTTAAAGACATTCATATTTGAACTGAGTATATTACTGTGCACATGTACAGATAAGAAACACTTCAACATTTAAAAATATATTGTTCTGCTGACAAACCTAATTGCTTTCTGCTACAATTACTTACTGGTTCCTCTGAACAAAGACCAATATCAGCCATTGGAAACTTGAAAGGTAGAAGTTCAAATGACAATACACAATACTTTGAAATGCATTTGCAAAATACTAAGAAAAACTATATAACTCAGAGGCTCCAGACTCAAACCTAGGAATTAAGCAACCAACCAACCCCTCATCCTCAATAACCGTACTTTATCTACACATACATCTAATCAGATCACTAAATACCCAAGAAGTACAAACGTAGACACACTTAAGGTGGAGTTTGCAAAAGTGTTTAGCTTTGACCTAACTCAGCTACCATTGAAGTCAGTGGTAAAACACCCCAAGGCTTCAATAGGAGCAGAGATATGGTGACACTCAGCTGAGTGCTTTTGAAAATCCTAGTCTAAAAGTTTACCCAGGAACAATTCACCTGCTCTAGACTGTTTTCGTAGAGTTTCCTACAAAAAATATCTACAGAGATACATCTCGTCTTTTTTTAATCACATCCTAGAAACACCCTAAGTGTCTCTTCCCACAAGTTCCAGCTATTCCCCGTGTCAGAATGTCCCCTTGGGGCCAGAGACAATATCACAGTTCAAGTTAGAGCATCTTTGAGGCTGTTTTAACCTGCAGCAGAGGCCTCTGCATTTCTGAGCACAGCTCTTCTCCTGAATGCAGTTTTCATAGAGGTTTAGAAATCGCTGTGTTAGACTTTAAACTAGACGGGGCCTACTTCTTTCCCTCCCACATTCCAATCCTTTCCTTGTTTTGATACTAGTGCTAGGCCTTGGATGAACCAAACGAGGCCGATCGAAGTATCACAACCGTTGGCTCCTTTCTAACCTCCATCTTCTAAACGCCACCCCCGCCCGCCCTCAGGATTAATGTACATCACCTCCAAGATATGGCAAACTTCCAGCTGCTTGGGAGCCCATGGCCATGCACTTGAGCTTGGAGCTACCAACTGTCAGAGGAAGTAGCCCTATGTCTTCGGAATGGTTATAACCAGTTTCTTTGAAGTCCTAACCCATCCGTTATCTCCTGTTGCACAGTGCTTATGATACACAAGTCTATTTCATGCAGCTGCCACCATTTAAGTCAGCAGGCATTTGGCGACATACCGGCTACCCCAGTGAAAGAGAGGAGAGTTTAACAAAATGTTCATCTTCAATTAAATTATTTGGATGCTGCATAAGAATAAGATTCCAGGCACGTTTTCCCTATAAAGCCAATGACATGTCAGATCTCTTTAATAATAACAATAATAAAAAGAACTCAGGCAGCTGCCAAGGATTCTGGTAATGGTGAAAAAAGTTAGAACCAAAGCTCTGGATCAATACTGGGACTGATTAATTCACCTGTCAGATGGTGATTTTAGCTGCTCCATGCCTTCTTCTTGCTGCCTTCATAACAGCCAGTGACTCCTTTGCCAGCCCAAGGCTGACAAATTTGCTGTTGAACATATGCTATAGGAATAAGCATAATAATAATACCCAGACATCTGAACCGTGAACACAAACAGTGGGTTTTTAAAAAATGTCCTCACAATGAGCCAAATTCAGCTCTAGAGTAAGGGCAACTGCCACTGATGTCAGGTCCACACATCTCTCATTGAAGCCAAGGTCCAGGTTGTCCTCTCAGACCGGCGTATCTCCACTGATGTCAGTGAAGTTAGTCCTGATTTACAACAGAGCGAAAAGAGAATGTGGCCTTGTTGCCTGTTGCACCAAATTACTCCTGGGCTGAATTTGCCCCAGTGTCTTTCTTTATCACTTAACAAATATGCCATCTGTAGCAACAGACTTCGGCACCTGCGTCTCCCCCACCCTGTGGGCCTCATCGCTCTGAAAATCATTTTATCTACCGCAGCAAGAGAAGACATTCCCTCAGAGGAGATTTCTCAGAATCACAAATGCTGCTTGACAAGAAACAGACACTTCATGTGCATTAACTGTGCAAGTATTTCAAAGCTTGGCTTTCTGGGTTTATTTGTCTGTTACTATGAATTCTACATTCTGGAGAATTTGCTCCCAACTTCTAGAGTGAGTATGATGCAAATTGCATAACAAAACTATTGACAATACACGTTCACATGAGTAAATCCACTTGTGTTCTTTAAGACCTGGCTTTTGCTCTCCCTGACCAGCTGGCCTCCCTTAGCAACTAGTGCACATAGCAATCCTGCTGAGAAATCAAATGTCAGAAAGTAAAATTTCATTTAAAAAAAAAACAAAAAACCGGCAGTAGGGAAAGCTGTAACAGCTAAGTTACAAACTGCTGTCAGGCCAGGATAGCTAGCTTGGCAGTCCATGATCAAACCAGAATTTTTTTGCCATTGATGCAAGTGGGAAATGTTCTTGTCATTCACAGTCAAAGCGTATCAAAGGAATTCATGGTATGAAAGTTGTCTGTCTCCTACTGCTTCTGCATACACCATGTGCTGGGCCACTTGGCAGGCCAGGAGATTACGTAAAAAATCTTGGAAAGTCGGCTGCCTTTGTTTGCTATACCAGAAATGCTTTCCTTCCACAGCAGCAGCCCTGTTACTGGAGATTTCAAACAGAGAAACAGGGCCTACATCCAGGCCAAACCAAAACCTGCCCTTCTCCCATTCATTCCCAGGCCTTCAATAAGGTGCCCTGGGGACAGATTCACAAGAACCATGATGGGCTCCAACATGTGGTGCGATTCCTGTTCCACTCTTCACCCAAAAGAAATGCATTCATGTTTGCCAGGAATTTAGGCAAATCAAAGAAAATCATACTAGCTGTGCTCTGCAGGCAATAACACAGCGGGTGGGCTGGGGGATATAGGGGAATGGTTTTGAAAGCAGTCCAGTGGATTTAGCCACCCCCCCCCAATGATATTAATGCAAGCTGTGTAGCTGAAATCTCCTGGCCTGCTTTGAAAATCTCACCCTAAGCATCTCTTCCCACACAGAGCTGAGCTAGGGTGAACCTGATACTTCCCTTCCCCCACCAAGGGATGGGATCTGAAGGAGGGCTTCTATCAAGTTAAAAATTATATATTTACAATGGATCAGATTTCTTTACCCTATTTAACGAAAACACAATTTTAAAATGACAAATTACTCTTCACTGTTTCTTTTGTTTATTGTTTACATTTAACTAAGCTTGGAAGATGAAAATAGACTAGTCAATTTCCCATGTGCTTCCAGTTGTTTTTCAGTCAATTACAGGTTCAGGTTCTCATGCACTAGCACAATATTATGATTTTGGGCTGCAAACAGAACTGAAGAATACCTGTTTTGTTTTTTTAAAGAAAAGAAACAGTTTCAATTTGGGTTAAAAATAATAGAAATATTGATATTAAGATTTCATCAAAAGTTATTATTTATTTTACTTTGTTTTTCAATAAAGCCTAAATTTTTAAGCAAACTCAACCTAACACTCTCCATTTAAAATAGTCACCATTCCTTGAGAGGTACTTGAAAGATTAAGAAAGAAGTTAAAGGGATAAGTGATCAGAGGGCTTGGCTACACTTACAAGTTGCAGCGCTGGTGGAGGCTTTCCAGCGCTGCAGTTACACCCTGTCCACACTTACAGGGCACAACCAGCGCTGCAACTCCCTGGCTGCAGCGCTGGCTGAAAACCTGGTCGGGTTGGGGTATAAGGAATGCAGCACTGGTGATCCAGCGCTGCTCATCAGGTGTGGACACTCACCAGCGCTTTAATTGGCCTCCAGGGAATAAGGAGTTATCCCAGAATTCCTGTTCAGCCACTCTGCTCATCAGTTTGCACTCTACTGCTCTGGCCTCAGGTGACCCACCCTTTAAATGCCCCGGGAATTTTAAAAAAAATCCCCTTCCTGTTTGCTGCAGCCAGGTGTGGAGTGCAATCAGTTAATCTTTCCAGGTGACTATGCCTCCACGCGGCAAATGAGCCCCAGCATGGAGCAATGGCGAGTTGCTGGACCTCATTAGTGTTTGGGGGGAGGAAGCTGTGCAGTCCCAGCTGCGCTCCAGCCGTAGGAATTAAGGTCCATGCTGGATAGGGGCCATGATCAGGATGCGTTGCAATGCAGGGTTAAAGTAAAGGAGCTGCGGAGTGCCTATTACAAAGCCCGCAAGGGGAACCGGCGATCCGGCGCTGCCCCCACGACCTGCCGTTTTTACAGGGCGATGGACGCGATACTTGGGGGTGACCCCACTGCCAATCCGAGGACCACGATGGACACTTCTGAGCAGGGTGGGGGACAGGAGCAGCAGAAGGAGAAGGAGGAGGAGGAGGAGGAGGCGGGGGGTGTGTGGAAACCGCGAGTGAAGCTACTGGGATGGGGGAAGACACCCCAGAGTCCCAGGAGGCATGCAGCCAGGAGCTCTTTTCAAGCCAGGAGGATGGTAGCCAATCGCAGCAGCCAGCAGTTGCTGAAGGACAAGCAGAGGAGCGGGTTACCGGTAAGCGGCTTTTATTTTCTGGGTGGAAAAGTTTTGGGAGAGGAGAGGGGGTTAGGGCTGCATGCATGCCTGCCTAGATGTGGAATAGCCCATTGATGTGGTCTATCACGTCGCGGTAATCGGCTGCAGTAATCTCCTCAAAAGTTTCAGCCAGAGCGTGGGCAATGTGCCTGTGCAGGTTTATAGGGAGAGCCGCTGTGGTCCTTGTCCCAGTCAGGCTAACGCGTCCGCGCCACTGTGCCGCGAGGGGTGGGGGGACCATTGCTGCACACAGGCAAGCTGCATAGGGGCCAGGGCGGAATCTGCATAGCTGTAGAAGACCTTCCCGCTCTTCCCTAGTGACCCGCAGCAGGGAGATATCCTCCAGGAGTAACTCCTGTGGAAAATGTTGGGAGACTGTTTAGTGCAGATCCCCCCTGTAGCTGTTTGCTGTCCCCAATGCACAGAAAGCCCTCCACAGCCATGAAGCACCCAGTACCCCTCACTCACCATTTCGTGGCTTCTGTTGTGTTATGTGTGTGGGAAAAGTATGCTAAGGTGCGGACTGAAAACTCCTTCAGTGTGTGGGAATTACTGTCTGGATGAGATAATGAAAACAATGCTACCCTGTTAACTGTTGCCATTTTTGCCTTCCAAAAGTGACCTTGACTGCTGGACTGACCAGATCTACCACTGCACAGAGATTGCAGAATCTGAGGAAAAAGCCCCGAAAGACCAAGGAAGACATGCTGAAAACAGTTATTGATCACTCTGCTAGAGAGAGTAAACAGCTGCAGCAGTGGAGAGAAAGGGAAAGCATGATCCGCCAGAGACATTGGCGGAGAAACGCTGTGGCAAAGAGGAAAAGCACAAACCAGCTGCTAGACATCCTGTCGCGCCAAGTGGACTCTCTCCAGGCTCTCGTAGCCATGCAGGCAGAGCAGTCCCGTGCTGCCCCACAGCGCCCCCCGTCCCAAACTTTTTTCTCTTCTGCCCCAATGTCAGCTCCAAACCCCCTTCCCCAGCATCCAGGTTCTTACCACCACCAGCTGCCTCCAACACCTGTACGTTCACCAACCAGCCCTGAGAACTACGACCCTTACCCTCTGCACTCAACCCCCATCACCATGAAGTATATGCACCCTGAAGTGCAGCAGCCATTGCACAGCACTGCAGACAGGACATATGCACAATTGTGACTGTACAGTTCACCAACCCACCCCCCTGCCCTTTTAGGTTCCTGAAATGTTGTGTGTCTGTCAATGAAGTTTTTTTCTTTTCAATAAAATAAATCTTGGCTTTGAAAACAGTCTTTATTATTGCAGATAGTGAAAGATACCTTATCCCAGTAAAGAAACAGTCACTGCAAATCATGTTACGGAATAATAGAATCCTAACAGTGTAACCACTGCACTTCACTCCCATGCAAGGCTGCAAACATTACTGTTGGCTTTCAGCCTCAAATTCTTCCCTCAAGGCATCCCTAATCCTTGTAGCCCTGTGCCGGGCCTCTCTAGTAGCCCTGCTCTCTGGCTGTGCAAATTCAGCCTTCAGGACTTGAACCTCGGTGGTCCATGCCTGACTGAATGTTTCACCCTTCCCTTCACAAATATTATGGAGAGTACAGCATGTGGATATAACCGCGGGGATGCTGCTTTCCCCCAAGTCTAGCTTCCCATACAAGGACCTCCAGCGGGCTTTTAAATGCCCAAAAGCACACTCCACAGTCATTCGGCACCGGCTCAGCCTGTAGTTGAACCGGTCCTTGCTCCTGTCAAGCTTCCCTGTATAGGGTTTCATGAGCCAAGGCAGTAACGGGTAAGCGGGGTCTCCAAGGATCACAATGGGCATTTCGACGTCCCCTACTGTGATCTTCCTGTCTGGGAAATAAGTCCCTGCCTGCATCTTCCTGAACAGGCCACTGTTCCGAAAGATGCGTGCATCATGCACCTTTCCAGGCCAGCCTGTGTAAATGTCAATGAAACGCCCACGGTGATCCACAAGCGCCTGGAGAACCATAGAGAAATACCCCTTACGATTAACGTACTCTGATGCTAGGTGGGGGGGTGCCAGAATAGGAATATGCGTCCCATCTATCGCCCCTCCACAGTTAGGGAAACCCATTTGTGCAAAGCCATCCACAATGTCCTGCACGTTCCCCAGAGTCACGGTCCTTCTTAGCAGGATGCGATTAATTGCCCTGCAAACTTGCATCAACACGATTCCAACGGTCGACTTTCCCACTCCAAACTGGTTCCCGACCGACCGGTAGCTGTCTGGAGTTGCCAGCTTCCAGATTGCAATAGCCACCCGCTTTTCCACCGTCAGGGCAGCTCTCAATCTTGTGTCCTTGCGCCGCAGGGTGGGGGCTAGCACAGCACACAGTCCCATGAAAGTGGCTTTTCTCATACGAAAGTTCTGCAGCCACTGCTCGTCATCCCAGACTTCCATGACGATGTGATCCCACCACTCAGTGCTTGTTTCCCGAGCCCAAAAGCGGCATTCAACGGTGCTGAGCATTTCCGTGAATGCCACAAGCACTGTAGTGTCACACGCGGCAGGCGAGTCAATATCATCGTCGGACTCCTCACTGTCACTTTGGAGCTGAAGGAATAGCTCAACTGCCAAACGTGTTGTGCTGGCGACACTCATCAGCACAGTCCTCAGCAGCTCGGGCTCCATTTCCCACAGAAATCACGATTCACAGACAGAGAGTAAAAAACAGAAAGAGACTCACAATGGCGCCAAATGTGGCCGGAAAGACTGTGAATGCTGGGATGTGAAGCGATGCACCACGGGGCGTTGGCACAGGAAGCAGAATGAGCCACACACTTCCTTCCCCTTCCCTCAATACTCAGCGCCAAAATGGGACGAGGTGCTCTGTGGGATAGCTGCTCACAATGCACCTCTCAATACAGCGCTGGAAATGCTGCAAGTGTGGCCACACTGCAGCGCTGGTAGCTGTCAGTGTGGCCACACGCCAGCGCTGGCCCTACACAGCTGCATGACCAGCGCTGTAACTCCCAGCGCTGCAACTTGTAAGTGTAGCCAAGCCCAGAGAAATTTCTGTAGAATTTAATTGGCTTTATCACAACTAAATTTTTTAGGACTTTTATGTATAGGAATGGCTGTGAAACATCATGTCACAGAGGAAAGGGACTTTTCTATTTGAGCTATTTTCCTTCAGAGCTGGTTCAAACTTGCATAGTGCTATGAACCTACCCTTTGTAAAATACCGTTCTTGACCGTGTTTAGCTCTAATTTATCAGTTGGTCTGGCTCATTTCTCATGAGCAGTTGTGATGAGAGTCGTGCAGTTGCCTCTGGGTCTGTCATGAGGCTAGGCTGCTGATTAATTTTCTGAGAATTGGTACAACATACTTTCACATGCTGGAAAAGTATCTTCTTGTACTAATGCCTGTGGCATTTACATATTATACAGGCCCCTTTTTATGGCAGAAAAAACAGTGTTTTCCCATGAACATAGTTAATGTGCTGTAAATCTATGAACTGTTTGGATTCCAGGGCCACCTCTCAATATACATATGTACTGAGAATACACTTTCCTCTGGAAAAGACTTGACATACCAGTATACTATGAATTTTTCATCCAGAGTGGCTAGGGCTTTAGCCTTGGACTTGGGATACCTGGGCTCAAGTCCTACCTCCTCCACAGATTCTCTGTGTGACCCAAAGTTGCTAACACCAGTCAAGATAATCTGGTTCAAAACGGGGTTCAAAAGGAAGCTAGATAGATTCATAGAAGATAGGTCCATCAATGGCTATTAGCCAGGATGGGCAGGAATGGTGTCCTTAGCCTCTGTTTGCCAGAAGCTGGGACTGGGTGACAGGGCATGGATCACTTGTTGATAACCTGTCTGTTCATTCCCTTTGGGGCACCTGCCATTGGCCGTTGTCAGAGGATAGGATACTGGGCTTGATAGACCTTTGGTCTGACCCAGTATGGCTGTTCTTATGTTGACAGGGGCTTAGGGTGAAACTGCTCAGTCATTATACAGTAGGAGCTAGAGAAGATGGAGGCAGTTCCCTCCTGTGAGAGAAAAGAGCAGCTATGTGCAATGGTGACAGGTGAATGGACGTTGCTGGTATGGGAGCTGAACTCTGCACCAGCAGCAGCACAGCAGAATCCTGTTTAGAAGGGTTTTTGTTGGTGGGGGACAGGGGGCAGTGTACGGCCGATTGGCCAGTTATGCAGATGTAGTGACCAAAACCTCTTATTCAGATAGTATACAATGGTCAACGTTCTTATTCCATACAAAATCTAGAATAGTAGCTGTCAATGGGTTGCTCCCACACCCTGACATTTAGTTAGCAGGAGTGCATGTGTGTTTCACTTTCAGTGGCCTTAGGACAACAGATGGGTCCAGCTGTTGAATACACAAGTGTGTCAGGGCCCCAATGTTGAATGTTAAAATTAGCCTTTTTAAATGCATAAAACAAAAGATTTTTTTAAAACCCAAAATAATTCATGCAACTGCCTTTTGACACGTATTCATCATACCCAGCAAAAAGAGATCAAGACACATTGCATCAGCAGGGACCAAAACACTTCTACACTAAGAGCGGAGTAACCAACTAACTCCTCTGCATTAAGCAGCCTTTTATATAACCCTGGGAGAGTTCCCATAAATCCCTTCATTCTTGGGCATAGATTCACTCTGCTGCAGGCATCCAATTTGTTTTAAGAGCACTCCCTTTCTCTGAGGTTTCTAAGTCACCAGGAAATTTAATTCAGAAGCCGAACAACAAAATGATAGATCTTCACAGGTTCATCCTCTTGGTAAGTAATCTGCCTCAAAGAGGCTGGCAGCTCATCTGTGATCAGAGAAGTCCCTTTCTGGGAGGAAAATTTGGTATAAAATGAAGGGAAAGAGTTGTTGGCCAGCTAGAGAGCTACAAAAGGGAAAGGCATTTGCTCAGAGCCAGGAGGTTTCTCTCCATTGCAACTAGATTCATTCCCCAGCAGGTAAGTAAAGGAATGTGGAGAGAGGGAAGCATGAACCTTATAAGGAGGGAGTCTTGCTTGAATCTTTCACCTTCTCTGGGAAAGGAAGAGGAAACTCCTGCCCATATACTCCCCACTCATCACAGTTCTGTCTTGGAAGTCCTTGAACAGAGAGGTGCAAAGATACCAGAGTACTGACTCTCTACCTGTGACTGAGCACTGAGCCCCTCTGTCCAGCATAGCCCAAAGCCCAATACCAGAGGACTATTCCAAACAACAAGGACCCCTCTAAAAAACAAAGAGCCCCTATACTAATAAACTGGAGGTCTATCTTACAAAATAGTTTTCGGCAGTTGGCTTTGTTTCCCTTTAACTCTTAGCCCTAATCAATATAAAAATGGTCTTAGCTGAGGTAATACTACTCTCTCCCATTGCCTGTTGCTTAGCTTGCCTTTAGATTTTCTGCTTCCTCCTACAGCAGTTTAACAGCAACCCAGTGTCTGACTGCTAGAGTTGGTAGAACAGTACTTAAAGTCTCCCATTTCCATTGCTGGGCTCTCTTTTGCTTCTTCCCTCCTCCAGATTGTGGAACATGTTTAATTAAATTTTGAAACTTCAGTATGAAGATTAGGAGAAAATAACGATACCGTTATGGGGGAGAAAAATAAAAATTTTTAAAGTCAGCTTCATTAACTGCCAGGCTATTAGAACGAGGGTCACTTTGCCCAGATTGAAATAACTGCATATCCCTAACTGCATTTTATTTAAGTAATTTCTTGTTAGCAATTTAATATGGCTGGAAGCACAAATTAATTATACCTGGCAGCTAGCGGCAGGAAAGTCATACTGATCAATGTTTAGGCTGTTTGGCTTTTTTTAAATGTTTACCTTTAGTTTATATACTTGGGTCAGTTTCTTTCAGTCATGTATAAATGTTTACAGCTCATCTGTTGCCATGAAAATGGGATTCATTTTACCATATTCATGGGAGAGAGACACCACCACCTATCCTCAGTGTTAAGCTGGTGGAATAAGGAATGAAATTTTTTTAGTAGTGAATGAGCTAGATAGGCAAAAAAATCCAGCATAAGCCTTCTTATCCAAACGAGCTTGGGGGCGTCCAAAGTATTTGGATAAATGAGGGGTTAGAGCAATTGGGGGAGTGCTAGGGAAAGTGACCCCCAGCTGGGGCACCTACGCTTTAAAATGGACTTGTAGTTAAATAGTGCTTGGGTAAGCAGGTTGTAAAAGGGGTTAGATTTTGGATATGGTCACAATTCTGCTCTTACCTACATTTCTGCTCTTATAACATTATATACCCTTTCTTACCACTTACACTCCTTTATGTCTTTTTTCTGGACTCACCCACTGGGATAGAATGCACCCCTATATTCACACCCTACATACTCCTGTAATAATCTTTGTACAAGGTATGCCTTGTGAGGTATCATTTGAAAACTCATAACTTGCTGAGCAGTAATATGGTAAAATTCATGTAGCAACATTATGTGTAAAGTTATGAACATAAGCTGAAATCATGACAAAAGTGTGTTTCCCAGATAAATCTAGGGAGTGGCTAAACCAGTTTCTCCAAGATAAAGGGCAAATTTACACCTCAGCCAGGTGTCAACAAAGCTGACGGACCTATCAAGTGACCATCCATTGGCAAGAACATGGGGCAGGGACAAGAGATCTGCATTTTAGCATAGAAACAGCATGAAGTCTCCTTCCTTTCCCAGCCCCCCGTCTCTTGGTTCTCAGCTGGAAATGCTTTTCAAAGAGGGACTGAAACATAAAAACGAGGGGCAAACACCCCAAGATATCCCTCCTTTCTCTCCCCGTCCATCTCACTCTTTGAATCTGAGAAGACAAAGGAAACAGCTGTTGGATTCTGAGGGAGATGTCCTGACCTGAAGAGATTGGTCAGTAATGCTGTTGGACACATGTGGTGAGAAACTTTGCTTGAATCTAATATAGTTTAAGTTTAGCACTAGAAAGTGTTTTAACTTTATTTTTCTTGTAACTATTTCTTACTCTTATGCCTCATTGCTTGTACTCACTTAAAATCTAACTTTTTGTAGTTTATAAACTTGTTTTATTGTTTTATCTAATCAAGTGTGTTTAAGTTAAAGTGGCTGGGCAACTGCATTTAAGATGGCAAGTTGTTGTATATTGTTCACTTAAAGGAATAAAGGACTTAATATATTTGGACTATCCAGGAGCAGGCAGGGGAGTACAAGACATATGTTTATGAAGGAAAATCTGGGACTCGGGAGTGTGTTGGGGTCGCCCTGAAGTATAATCAAGGCTGGTGAGAGCCAGGATATGATTGGCAGGCTGTAGTTACACCAACCCATCTGGGAGTGACCTGCATGCTAGCAAGCCATTTGTGAGTGGTCCAGGTTGGGATCTACAACAGCAAGACCTTGTGAGGCACCCCAGGTTGCAGGGCAAAGGTGACACAGTGCCTCACTGGTCTGGATTGCACCCTGGTATGTCACACCCACTTAGGAGAGAGGCTGTTTTTTTTTATTAAAGCACTGGACTGGGACTTAGGAGATCTGTGTTCAGTCCTGCATCTTCCATGGACTTCCTGAGATTAATTTCTTGGTGCTTCAATCCCGCCTCTGTAACCTGGGGATAATAATACTTCCCTACCTCACAGGGACTTTCCCTAATGATTGTGATGCACTCAGATACTTCAGTGATGAGGCCATGTAACTACACAGGTATAATCAATAGCTAGATTGCACTCAGTGCCTTCGGCTCCCATTAATTTTAATGAGCTGAGAAATCAATGCCTTGGAAGACTGAACCTCCTCTCTCCTCCTTTTTTTTGTGCATTTGTTTTCATGCCGCCTCTTACCCTTTTGTACAGCATTCCATTTCCTGAGTGCCAAGCATCCAGCCTTTCTTTCTTCAAATCTGTCCTTCAACCCCATTTCTTCTGTGGAGACTTCCTATGGCAATCACCTTGCCAACCATGCCCACAAGCCTTCTTGCAACTGCACTGTGCTGCCGTGTACATTCCTTTTCTGTGCAATAGCAAGATCCTTGGGACAGTGATCTAGCTGTTTATATTTTTTGTAATGTCCCATGCAGACTTATGGGGAACTGTGAACAATAAACAACAACATGTGATATCGAAACTACTGGAAAAGACAGGAAATTGTCTTGCCTCTTGGGCAAGTCACTTCATATATCTGTCTCTATTTACCCCTTTGCAAAACGGGCTTTTCTTTAACTATCACAGAGGGGGTTGTGAGAATTAGATAATAATCTTAGTGCACTTCTTTGAAACTATGCAGGAAATCTTGTGTATTGTTGTTGTTTATTAGCTAAGGAACAGGTCAATTATCAGCTGAGGAACTGGTCAGTCAGTTCCCAAAGGGTCAAAGCAAAACCAGCTGGCAAAATATATCTGAGAGCTCAGGGAATCAGGACCAAAAGCTGGATTCTTCCTGTCTCTATGGTATTAGAGAGCCCCTTGGTGAGCTCTGGAAGGCATAATTACTCTCAGATGATGATCTCCCAGGTGTGCAGGGAACGCATACTGCCTGCACGGCCCCTTAGGATGGTGCAGCATGTGTTCACATCTGCAGCTAGTCAGCTCCAGTGGGTAGTACATAGGGAGGGATGATGCCTTCTCCTCCTCATCCCACCAGCTGGCACCTGAGGTGTGCCAGGAAGGTGCAGTCCTTGCACTCAGGACAGCATGGGGACTCTGACTGTGCCATACTCCTTGTGCCCACCCCACCCACATACTGCACACAAACTTGTAGGCCAGGCGCAGTCCTGCCCAATGCGATTCTTGTGCACTTCTTGCAAATATTGGTAATGGTTGGGTTTCTAATCACATTGCTGTACTCAGAGGTTGCCCTCTCAATGCAGAGATGAACCTTTTCAGAGGATTGTTTCTCTTTTCCCAGCTTTCACAGCAATGAGGGTGGGTCGTCTCTTACAGAAAACCACACTGCTGAAAAATGTTCATTGGTGGAGTGAAAAACCTTTTTAGTTGGGGATGTGACCCTTTTAGATTTTTCAGCAGATGAACTGGTTGTGGAAATGCGGTTCCTTTTGAGGTGACAAGTTGCTGAGGGTCTATGCTTTGTTTTTGTGCCATAATACAGTATCAGGACCAAGAGCATTCCTCCAGGAAATAAAGGCACAGAACTTATGTAGTGCTGAAGCCAGAAAGCTGGGATCACTTCAGTAATGCAGTGGCTCTCAAACTTTTTCAAATTGTGGACTGTTCCTATGGGAGGTTATTTTGTGAGAGTTGGTTGGTGCTTGCCACTTCCAAAAATCAGGCTGCTTATTTAGGCATCTACATGAGGAATTAAGAGCTTAACTTTCAGCTCCAGGGTTGTAAATCTCATCCACAATGCTAAAAGGGCAAAACCCCCTCGTTCATGACTCATCAGCCCAGGCCACTCCCTTCACTGTGTGCAGTTATTAAAGGATTCCTATACATGTTGTATCTGCCTGTTGTCTCTTGTCTTAGTCTGTGCTCCAAATAGGGTTATGTAGTCTATCTTTTTGTTATGTGCACACAGAGCCCCAGTCCTTAGGCCTCGATCCTTGATTGAGGCCACTAGGTTCTACCACAATATAAAAAATAATACACAGTAAGGGCCTGGACCTGTTCCAGCAAACTCTATGAGAATTTTTTCAAAGTATGGCTATGCAGTTCACTTATGAAATTATCAAATGTCTTTTAAAGATCTAGCTTATTAGGGGTGTGAGTATAAAATGACTCTGTGTAAAGTGGACTGAAAAAGAGAAATACAGCTTCTCACTGGAACCTCAGTCCTTTGGAAGACTTGCAGTCTTGCATCCTCACAAGTTTCTTTTATCAACATTTTTAGCTGCTGAGAGCAGTAGATTTGCAATAAGCGCAATATGTTCTTGTGTTTCTATTTTGTGTTCCATGATGCTCTGAGTTTTCTGGCACACGGTTTAAATTGAGCTGCCGCCTTAATATCAACAGCATTCTTTGTATTTTTGAAGGGGTGTCCTAGTCAAACATTATTTAAGAATGACTTCTAATGGGTATGGTCAAGTTACTGTCCCGAGTTGTTTCCCGTGAATCCCATGAACATGCTGGTGAAACGTTTCACACCTAGATGCTATGGGCAGTGTCTTTCTTTTTAGGCCAGTAGAGGCTCTAGAGCAGAATTTTAAGTGGGGCATTGTAATTACATATTCATTACTTAAATGCAGTTTTGAAGATGCCCTGCAGAGCTCTGATGTGACTGATAGGCTGTGCAGTACTGCTTTGCACCCCCCTACTGGAAAGTCTGCATCAAGCATGGAACATTGGAGTGGTGTTATCCAATATGGAACCTTCATGGAAGAGCTATTCTGTTAACAGCTGTGAATGGTGCAAATGAAAGGAGTTGAAGGGAAGCTTATTTTATCATGATATTTCTCAGTTGCTCCCTCAGGTAGGTGCCCTATTAATAGAGCTTCCATTAACTTAAGCCTTTTTTTTTTAAGTTGGAGTAATTCTTTTGGAAGCAAAACCAATTGTGGGCTCATTATGTAACAGAACCAAATCTGCTTTGTAAGGGTATTGGCAGTCATTTTTAAGTATTTTATTTGGAACAAAGTAATCCTAGATAAGAATGTTTCTTATCAGTTACTTTGCCTTTTCCGCTGTTTTAATGGATTTTGCTTCAGATAGCTATTTAGTTGGCTCACATACTTGGGTGTTGGTGGGGATTCATGGCTTTCATCCAGCAGGCACGCATGTCAATTATGGTAGGCATTCCACAAGAACCCTGCCAGTGGAGGTTGCCCAGATGGTCTGTTCATGCTGCCTTCTTGGCCAGTGCTGCCTATTTTTGGCTGGCTGGCTATTGGACCTTCAGTGGAGCAAAGTTGTGCACATCCCCCTTTAGGTGGAATTTGTCTCTAGGTTACAGAGTAGAAGATGGTGTAACCATGGGATGAATGAAGCCTGCAGTCCTTTTGCTATAACTCTCTAAGTAGCGTGGTTACCAAACCACTGACATTTGTGGCATACTTTGGAAAAGTTCATAAGCATTCCTAAGTATGTCTATAATTCCTATTATTCTGAGATACCACCACTTTCCTGGTAACTTTGAAGTTCTCAAATTTAATGCCTTTTTTGGATAATATGTTTCTCAGCTGTTTAAGCTCTGGTGTTTTGAAGTTTTCCTTTATTAAATCTGAAACCCTCTTTTCATTCCAGTCAGAGCTTTTCTTAATCTAATCTATCATAGGGTATGTCTACACTACGAAATTACCGGTAGGTCGAATTTATAGAAGTCGATTTTTTAGAAATCGATTTTATACAGTCGATTGTGTGTGTTCCCACTTAAGATCATTAACTTGGCGGAGTGTGTCCACAGTACCGAGGCTAGCTTTGACTTCCGGAGCGTTGCACTGTGGTAGCTATCTGACAGTTCCCGCAGTCTCCGCCACCCATTGGAATTCTGGGTTGAGATCCCAATGCCTGATGGCTCAAAAACATTGTCACGGGTGGTTCTGGGTACATGTCGTCAGGCCCCCACTTCCTCCCTCCCTCCTTGAAAGCAATGGCAGACAACCGTTTTGAGCCTTATTTCCTGGGTTACCCGTGCACATGCCATACCATGGCAAGCACGGAGCCCACTCAGTTCACTGTCACCGTACGTCTCCTGGGTGCTGGCAGACATGGCACTGCATTGCTACAAGCAGCAGCTCATTGCCTTTTGGCAGCAGATGGTGCATTATGACTGGTAGCCATCATTGTTGTCTCCTGGGTGCTCTTTTAGCTGACCTTGGTGAGGTCAGTCAGGGGCGCCTGGGCAGACATAGGTGCTCCTAGCAGACTTTGGTGAGGTCTGTCAGGGGAACCTGGACATAAATGGGAGTGACTCCAGGTCATTCTCTTTTTAAGTTTCATCTCATGGAGATACAGTCCTGCCTGCAGTCATACTGCACTGTCTTCTGGCGAGCACCCAGGAGACGATGATGGCTAGCAATCGTACTGCACCATCTGCTGCCAGCATAAGAGAGATGGAGTGGATCAAAACAAGAAAGAGACCAGATTTGTTTTGTATTCATTTGCTCCCCCATCCCTCCCTCTGTGAATAGTGTGGGGAGGAATAGCTTAGTGGTTTGAGCATTGGCCTGCTAAACTCAGGGTTTTGAGATCAATCTTTGAGGGGGCCATTCTGTGTGACAGTTGTGTGTGTTTCTCCTTGATGCAAACCCACCCCCTTTGTTGATTTAATTCCCTGTAAGCCAAGTCACCCCTCCCTCCATCAGAGCAACAGCAGACAATCGTTTTGCACCTTTTTTCAGCGCAGACACCATAGCACGGGAAGCATGGAGTCTGCTCAGATCACTGTGGCAATTATGAGCACTGTAAACACCATGCGAGTGGCGATAGCCCTGTGGAACCTTGTAATGCCAGACAGCTACCGGTCAGTCGGGCATCAATTGGAGTGAGAAAATCTACTGTGGGGGCTGCTGTGATCCAAGTAGTGAATGCAATCAAAGGGCTGCTGATATCAAGGGTAGTGAAATGTGCAGGTCATAGTGGATGGCTTTGCTGCAATGGGATTCCCTAACTGTGGTGGGGCGATAGACGGAAACCATATCCCTATCTTGGCACTGGAGCACCAAGGCAGCGAGTACATAAACCGCAAAGGGTACTTTTCAGTGGTGCTGCAAGCACTGGTAGATCTCAAGGGACGTTTAACCAATATCAGTGTGGGATGGCCAGGAAAGGTACATGACGCTCGCATCTTCAGGAATTCTGGTCTGTTTCAAATCTGCAGCAAGGGACTTTTTTCCCAGACCAGAAAATAACTGTTGGGGATGTTGAAATGCCTATAGTTATCCTTGGGGACCCAGCCTACCCCTTAATGCCATGGCTCATGAAGCCGTACACAGGCAGCTGGACAGTAGTTAGGAGCTGTTCAAATATAGGCTGAGCAAGTGCAGAATGGTGGTAGAATGTGCATTTGGACATTTAAAAGTGCGCTGGCACAGTTTACTGACTTGGATAGACCTCAGTGAAACCAATATTCCCATTGTTATTACTGTTTATTGTGCGCTGCACAATATCTGTGAGAGTAAGGGGGAGATGTTTATGGCACGGTGGGAGGTTGAGGCAAATCGCCTGGCCGCTGATTACGTGCAACCAGACACTAGGGCGGTTAGCAGAGTACAGGAGGGCACGGTGCACATCAGAGAAGCTTTGAAAACCAGTTTCTTGACTGGCCAGGCTACAGTGTGAAAGTTCTGTTTGTTTCTCCTTGATGAACCCCCCCTCCTTGGTTCACTCTACTTCCCTGTAAGCCAACCACCCTACCCTCCACCCTTCAATCACTGCTTGCAGAGGCAATAAAGTCATTGTTGCTTCACGTTCTTGCATTCTTTATTAATTCATCACACAAATAGGGGGATAACTGCCAAGGTAGCCCAGGAGGAGGGAAGCACCGGGTGGGGTCGGGGAGGAGGGAAGGACAAGGCCACAGTGCACTTTAAAACTTATTGAATGCCAGCTTTCTGTTGCTTGGGCAGTCCTCTGGGGTGGAGTGGTTGGGTGCCCAGAGGCCTCCCCATCGCGTTCTTGGGCACTTGGGTGAGAGGCTATGGAACTTGGGGAGGAGGCCAGCTGGGGAGGAGGCAGAGGTTAGCTGCCTGTGTATGCCTGTGTATGGCTGTAGCGGCGGTCTGTGCTCATGCTGCCTTTCTTGAACCTCAACCGGAGCATATCAGTTTGTTCCTCCAGCAGCCTCAGCATTGCCTCTTGCCTTCTGTCACAAAGCTGATGCCACTTATCATCTTCAGCCCACCACCTGTCCTCGCATTCATATTGTGCTTTCCTGGACTCTGACAGTGTCTGCCTCCACGCATTCTGCTGGGCTCTTTCAGCATGGGAGGCCTGCATGAGCTCAGAGAACATTTCATCGCGAGTGTGGATTTTTTCCCTTCTAATCTTTGCTGGCCTCTGGGAAGGAGAAGATAGCGTGAGCGTTGAAACATTTGCAGCTGGTGGAGGAAAAAAAAGGGAGAGTGGTAGTTAAAAAGACACATTTTAGAGAACAATGGGTAGACTCTTTCACGGTAAACCTTGCTGTTAATATTACATAGCACATGTGCTTTCAATACAAGGTCGCATTTTGCCTCTTATTGAGGATATGCCAGTTTGGTGTGAGAGATCACTCATGCAGGGCCGGGCAACAGAATTCAGCTTGCAAACAGCCATGTTAAGATACAGTCTTTTGGCTTCTTTAACCTTCATAACATGTGGGAATGGTTTCAAACAGCAGCGCCCTCATTTCCCATACCAAGCAGCCATTGGGTTGGCCATTTAAAATGGGTTGGCAATTTAAAAGGAGGGGCTGCAGTTTTCGGGTTAACGTACAGCACAAATCCAACTAACTCCCCCACCCCCAATTTTCTGGGATGATCGCTTCACCCCTCCCCCCACTGCGTGGCTAACAGCGGGGAACATTTCTGTTCAGCAACAGGCAAACAGCCCAGCAGGAATGGGCACTTCTGAATGTCCCCTTAATAAAAGCACCCTATTTCAACCAGGTGACCATGAATGCTATCACTCTTCTGAAGATAACACAGAGAGATAAAGAACGGATGTTGTTTGAATGCCAGCAAACACCGGGACTATATGCTGTGTTATGCAATGATTCCAGACTATGTGCTACTGGCCTGGAGTGGTAAAGTGTCCTACCATGGTAGGACGGAATAAGGCTGCCCTCCCCAGAAACCTTTTGCAAAGGCTTTGGGAGTACATCCAGGAGAGCTTTATGGAGATGTCCCTGGAGGATTTCTGCTCCTTCCTCAGACACGTTAACAGACTTTTCCAGTAGCTGTACTGGCTGCGAATGCCAGGGCAAATTAATCATTAAACATGCTTGCTTTTAAAGCATGTATAATATTTACAAAGGTACACTCACCAGAGGTCCTGTCTCTGCCTTGGGTGGGTTTGGGGGGTACTGACTCCAGGTCCAGGTGAGAAACAGTTCCTGGCTGTTGAGGAAAATGATTTCTCCGTTTGCTTGCTGTGAGCTATCTTCCTCATCCCCAAAACCTGCATCCCTGTTGCGTGCTACTCAATTGACGGAATCAAAGCACAGGAGTGGGGTAGTTGTAGGGGCACCTACTAGAATGGCATGCAGCTCATCATAGAAGCGGCATGTCTGGGGCTCTGACCCGGAGTGGCTGTTTGCCTCTCTGTTTTTTTGGTAGGCTTGCCTCAGCTCCTTAAGTTTCACACGGCACTGCTGCGGGTCCCTGTTATAGTCTCTGTCCTTCATGCCCTTGGAGATTTTTTCAAATGTTTGGGCATTTCGTCTTTTGGAACGGAGTTCTGTTAGCACGGATTCTTCTCCCCATACAGTGATCAGATCCCATACCTCCCGTTCAGTCCATGCTGGGGCTCTTTTGCAATTCTGGGACTCCATTATGGTCACCTTTGCTGATGAGATCTGCACTCACCTGCAGATTGCCATGCTGGCCAAACAGGAAATGAGATTCAAAAGTTTGCAGGCCTTTTCCTGTCTATCTGGCCAGTGCATCTGGTCATTACGGGGCACTCTGGGATAGCTCCCGGAGGGCAAAACCGTCGAATTGTGACCACACTACCCCACACTACCCCAAATTCAACTCGGCAAGGTCAATTTCAGCACTAATCCCTTCGTCAGGGGAGGTGTACAGAAATTGATTTTAAGAGCCCTTTAAGTAGGAAAAATGGCTTGTGTGGATGGATGCAGGGTTAAATCAATGTAACGCTGCTAAATTCAACCTAAACTCGTAGTGTAGACCAGGGCATATATTCCTCTCTGGTTTTGCCCTAGGTCACCACATCCGAGGTACAACTCTGCTCAGTTCTAGTGCAACAGAGTTAAGACATGATAGTAGTAAGATGCAGTATCTCGCCGATGTGTGGCGTGCCTAGAATTCTCCTGGTCAGATTTGCTTAACTCCACTGGATGCATCTACAACAGTGAAGTATTCAGTTCCATCAAGAGTGCTACTTATTTCTTCCCCAATGGGAGCTTTATTGTTTTCTATAGCTTTATTTAATCTATTTAGATTTCAGACACTTTTTTTAGTACTACTGCTATTGGAAGTCCTATTGGTGAGGAGAGTAGCAGTTTAAACCAGCCCAAGAAAAGTAAATATGATGATGACTGATATGAAAATAATACTCAGGAGAAAATGGATGGGAAAATTAGCCTACATAGATGGAAAGGTTGTTTTCTGCCTCTGTAGGGACACCACCCACTCAAGTGATGGTAGGTAGGTCAATGGAATCATTTTAGCTGCGTCTACTTTGGGGACTACATAGTATGCTCTTCTGGTATAAACAGATATTGCACGTTGTCTTCTAAGTGACTGTAAAAATGCTTTGAAAAGTGACTGTCAACATCATATACTAAGATCAATATACTAAGTTTTTTGCATTTCAGCGACTCTATAAAATTTTCATAGTTTACAAATAAAAAGATATTTTTTACTAATCACTGTCCTTACAAATTGAGCCTAGGATCTGAATGTCAGAAAGATTTTTGCATCTATAATGTAGTTCACAACTCTGATCATGATACCTAAACCAGAAAAAAATCCAGTTTATTCTCCCATTGCTGTTTAGTCCTGCAGTGTGAAATGGAACAGGGAGGAGTACAAAAGTGGTGTTTTTTTGTTGTCACTGTAGTAATTAGGGATGACTCCATGTGCATGGAGAACAAATCCACTGGATAAAATGATGCCAGTGCTCTTTTTTGTAGGCAATTTTCTAATGCCAGCCAGGCTTTGAGCGGTTTGAAACCGAAAAGTTTAATATATTCTCAGAGTCTTGATTCTATTGCCCAGACACTATCAACAAGCAATAAATAATGTTAGTATTTTTAGGTACTGGATTCCCCTACTGGTGCAGTTGGCAACTTTATTTGCTTTTTGGTGCATTGTCACTGCTGACAGGCTGCATTTGGATTCCGTTCTCCACAGAGGACTCTTGTTCCAGTATTGTAAAGGGCACAGAATTAGACAGTCCACTATACCTGCTGCAGGACCTTGTTTTGCTGTCCTGAGGGTGAATAGTCTATGACAGGTTGCTATTACAGTACTACCAGCACCAACTGTTCAAAGAGTGGGTTAAAATCATGAGATTTTTAGAAAGTAATACTTTTGGGGATCTTTCCATTTGCCTCCTAGTTTTTGAGCCTTTATGGTTCACATTTTGAAACTTTTCTCCACAATAACGAGGGCTAGGAACTTTTTTTTTTAAGTGAAAGCTGAGATTCTCACATAATCACATGACTCCAGAAGCTAGAGTATTAAGAAAAGCACCAAGTATCATGAGAGCCATAATAAAATTGTGAGAGTTGGCAACACTATTGCTATTCTAGCTCTTATCACAGCAGCTGCTTGTGTGGCTGGTGGGTGCCAGAAAGAACTGTAATTTTTATAACACTGGTGATGCTGCCTTTTACCCAGGTTTAGGCATAGGCCATATCTGTTCCCCCTGCCACGTACTGTCTTTGCACGTGGGTAACTAAATTCTTTCCATAGGAACAGCACAGGGTGGAATTTTGCTCCACTATTTTGATGTATTGTTGAGTGTATTCTGTTCCCATGTGAATATTGTGCTACAGGGGCTATTTATGCCCTAGCTGTATAAGAGAATAGAGACAAACCACAACAGCAAGGAGAGGGTGTGATTTTTACTTTTGTGTTTTTCCTATTTATATACTTGCCCGTCAGATAGGATTCACCAAGTCTGGACTGAATCCATTGTTCTCCTTTACTGTATAGCCAATTCAGTAGCTAATGCTAGCAAAAGATGAAAGGTAAAATAAATACTGCTGGCAGATACAATATATGTTATAGTGCTCTGCAAGGTTTCAAGAAACACAGCTTTATAGAGCATTTGAGTCTCTGCTCTGCTTAGAAGTTACCACTGTATGTCTCACTGCCAAGGGTCAGCCCTTTTAATCTTCCACAATAATAAGAGCTACTTGGGCCCTTACAAGAACAAAGGGACACATAATTTTGCCCACTAAATGAGCTTTAAAACTGATCAAGTCCAGCTCATTGTTAGCACCTGGACACACAGCAAGCCGTGAAATTAAAATTTTAATATATACCATTGAATCTACATGAATGAAGGAGAAAACAAAAGCAGGCAAAAATAAATTAACTATCAAATGGGAAGTACTTGAGGACAGAGTTCATGATGTTTCAAAGCATGAATTGTAATATGTGTTTAAAACATGACTGAGTCTTTATTCTCAGCACATGCGTTATACTTAGAATATGGAACAAGAATAGAGCTCTTTTTCAGGAGCTGCATTCTTAACAAGTTTTTCTTAAAATGAAACTGTTTAATAAACCTGCTTTTTAACTGCTGTAGGAAACCATGCATTATTAACAGACAACTATACATAATACAGTACAGCACTCTGCAAAGTTACAATGATTCGGCTAACTCATTCATTACACAGTTTTGAACCTTGTAACTTTTTATTTTAGAAGATATTGGGTATTGATTTTACAAATGATCAGGAGACTAGCGCACAGGACAGTTAAACTGGCACAACGTCAGCTCTGGAAAGTTCATGATGGTTTGCAGACAGCAGGTGGGTGAGAGACCTACACTGCAGGGCAGATTGTGCAGCTGTGATATGTGGAATTCCCCTTAAAAGGATCGGCACGCCTTTGAAAATAAATTCATCATTAAAATAAAAGAGATTTCTGAAGCTGTGGAGGAAAATAGGTGCTTGATTAGTTTCAAATTAACTCTTTTTGCATTTCTTTTGCCTTCCTCTTTTTTTTTAATTACTGTGGTTTTCAAGAGAGAATGCAAGAGATTTTTTTTGACAGCTTTTAAAATATTATACTGAAATGTTGCAAGACATTCTTTAGTGCAGCTTGATTCACTGCAAACACATGGAATGGTGGAAGCTGGTTATATTCAGGAAATTTGCTTTAGGAATTCATTGAGTTTACCCTAGTGTCTGGTAGGGTGTGCATTCATGGACTTTTCCCTGTAGACGCTTAAAATGTCTGTTTGTGAAGAATTATTTTCTACTGTATATTTTTCTGGGTGATAATAACAAACCACAAAGATTAGCAGAGTACCTGACAGGTACACAGTATTTTATGCTCCAAAGATTTTGGGTCTGATTCTGCAAGGTGCTGGCTTGAGTGGGAGGTAAGGATGTTCAGCACCTGACAGCTAGGACCCGAGGGTGCTATATAATGATGAGCAGTGGTAGTATTTATTTCTTGGCTGCAGGAATGAAAACCCTCATATTTCAACACCAGATTTCTCCTCTTATGTTCTTGATGGACTTTGAACACTGGTTGTCTTTATAGTTATAAATAGCTTAAGCATCAGTAAGGATTCAAATGTATGAGCTATGTCTTTGCCAGTGAAGGTGTCCTACCATCAGGAGGATCTGTTGTAGGTTATGGCTGGTGGCATCAGACCACAAGAAAACAAATGTCAAATCAGCTGCAAAACACATGAAAAAGTGTTTTGTTTTATTTTGCAATATCAGCATTTTCTATTGCTGATCAACATTTTACTATTAATGTTTTCATGACTGTGAATCTGGGTTAAAAAAAACAAAAAAACCCCAAAAAAATCAAAAAACCCCAAACTGTTGCATCTGATAACATTTTTATTGTGATATCATGCTCCAAATAACATGCTCCAAGCAATTCCTGGAAAAAGATACATTAACTTGGGTTTGAATAATACTCTCAAATATTAAAGCTGCCAACTGAAAAGAGAACAGATAATTAGAAAATGACAACAGAGAGCACAAAGCCAATGGAGGAAAAACTGGAACACAGCTAGACAGCAACACGACCATCTAATCCATTAATGGCATACTATAATTATATTTTGCTCTGGCATTAAACTGGTATGAAGCACAAAGAAGATATTACTGAAGTTTTAATCTCTAGAAAAAGAAAACTCATCCTGCCTAACAGCAAGCAGCACACACAGAAATGCGACTTCAATTAGCACTACTGTAAATGTTAATTTAGCACTTGGTAGGAGCATTCAACTAATATATTCAAATAAAGGGGGGCATGATGTTCCTTTAAAGGTGTTCTGTGCTATTATTCTATTGATCCACTGCTCTCTCCAGTTCCTTTTATTGAGATGGAGGGAGGAGGGTTTAGAAAAATAACTCATGAAAGATGCCCAGTTTTTTTTTCTATCCACACTGCACCTATCTTGATATTCATACCCTGGTTCCTTGAATATAGCTGATAGCTGACATCTCTCAAAACTGAAGTCTTCTGTTTTATGTTCAGAAAAGGATAGCATGTTTAGCAGCAGTGCAAGTTTCTTCACTCTGCCCCACCTATGGGCTTTTTCAACCTTGTTGCAGAGGGACCAGCTATAGGAATCTCTGAGACCTCTTTACTGTCAGTGCCAATTATTGCCCATTATTATGTTGGCTTTCGGGCAGTGGACACCTATCTACTGTGAACAGGAGTGAGACCACCAAACTCCTTTTGTCTAGTCATTTTTATTTTATTTCATATGTTTGACTGGAAAAGTGGCGACAGCCCAATGGGTTAATAGTTAGCAACTGTGTATGTTTAAATGCTGCACAGTGATGTGTTTTCTGGTTGTTGCCATTCAAAGAAGACTTGCAAATTTGCTCCAGTCAAGCTTTAGTATTCAGTTCAGTCATGGTGCACATAGCTCTTCTTTTTACAGGATTATCTTGTGTGAGCAGCATGCAGGTTTAGTTCTAGTAGTCAACTGCAATATTTGAGTTTGGTTTAGCATATTAAAGTAAGTACTTCTTTTAGTTGTTTAAAATTATTCCCTGGTGGCAGTGCTTATTTGTGTTTAAACCACACACACCTATATTTATGCATTTAAATTGTGTAAAATGTCACAATTATTTGTTTAAAAATTATGCTAGGGTTGCCGCAAAGTCTAGTGTGGTTTACTGTACAGCCCCATACTATGTCATTTTAGTAAGAATCTTTAACAGGGCTCATGGATTGCCCCCGCCCCCCTTTTTTTTCTGTTTGTTCTGCTCTTTAATTACATTCATATCAGCTACTTTGAAGTTAATGAGACTGTTGGGATATGTAAAAGAGAATCCTGTATTGATTTCACTCCTAATATCTTATCTTGGCATCTTTATTTGGTGCACGTAATGTGTTACTGACTGAGTCACATTTACTGACATGTTGTGATGGGTATAAAAAATTTGGTCTTTATCATGTAAAATAGAAAAACCTGAAAAACGCCATACAAAACCTCCAAATTCCATCTCCAGCCTTCTGATTGGTTAACGGGATTTGAAATGTACAGGTTGTAATTCATTAAAGCCACAAGGGATCCTTTCACATTCAATTTCTAAATTGTCAGAAATATAATCTGCTGATTTTTCCATTATTTTTAAAGAAGAAATTATTTCTAAAGACAGGCCAAAGAGACGCTCAGGTTGGGATGCGCATCAGGGTAGGGCAGCATTCATGGCCAAAGCGGAGCTTGGGTTCAGGTTCAATGGAGATATTTTGTGAGCTGACAGTCACAGTTCAGGGAACTGCATCTGTATTTCCTCCTCCATAATGCCTTTAGGACACCTGCTCTAAACTTGCAGCATCTCCTCAATTGTCACCTCTCTTGGGTGGAGACCCATGTCTCTCTTTCTTGGTTGCACATGTCCCGGCCTACACTGTGATATTCCCAGCAAGCCAGACTGCCTGAACAGGCCAGAGTCTGAACTTTACTTTCTCTCTGAAGTCTACGTAACAATGTAATTGTCAGCAGTTATGAGTTACCACAGACCTCTTTAGAGGCCAACACATTTGTTCTGAAGGTGAAAGCATTACAGAGAAAACGTCTATAAAACAATAAAAGCTTCCTGGAAGTCACCCATCAGTCTTGTGGGGTCTCTGTAGTCCAAAATCCTTCCCACCCTTCCCAGGAAGGACTGGGGCCCCTCTTGGACACACAGTCCTGTCCATTTGCTGGATTAGAAAGAAAGCCATGAGTCGGTTTAAACTCGGGCTATTTATCCAAAAGTCCTTTCTTTGTCTGTTGGTCTCTGAAGACTCTAGTCTGAACTAGTATATGTGAGCCTCTCCAGGTGGTGTTACTACCTGATTGATTTTGCGTTGCTATCCCCCACTGTTTCTAGTTCCTGGTGGAGCTGTTGTCACCCTCCCCAATGGAGTTACATACAATCCCTGGCACAATGATTCATAAACTTCAAACTGCCAGATCTCCCCAAGAAATTGCAGGCAATTGCCATATCTGTCACACTAACCTTGTCAGATGTCCATCATTTAGGGCCAAATTCTTGGGAGATCATGAAAGGCTTCTTTTGTTTTGAGATGATGGAAATCTCCTGCGATCAACTGTCCATAAGAGTGTTCTTCTATCTTGGACAGAAATCTCATAATCATGGCAAAATAACCAGGGGTCATCTACATCCAAGACAAAACCAGTAAATAGGCACAATTGTGGTTTTGGAACAGACTTGGAAGCTTAACCATGAAGACAGGTTCAAGTTCCAGGATTCAGTCCTCATTGAAATTCCAGTAGACTCTTTACATTTGTTTTTGTTGCTTTCTACTGGTCTCTGCTCATTTTGTTTGGTGGCCTAGTAACCAATAGCTCAATAGATCCATGGCTCTGTTCCAGAACCTAGTTGCCCAACTGGAATCTGTAAGAATCAGTTGCACATTTTTAACTGGAATATGCGCCAAGGCACCTCTCCATTTCCCTAGGGTACACTCTGACTGCACGCATCTATTGAAATTTGAAGAGGTGTGATATAAAGTGTCAGTTTTTGACTCAGCTCTTATTAAAATTGTAGCTTTCTCTCAAGTAGACTGTGTTGTTTTGTAGGTGGCATTCATGTGAGAAATCTATATTTTGAATAGGCAGGGATTTGTTCTATCTTCTTATTTGATTTCAGTTTGCCTGGGGTTGCCAAATCCACCCAAAAACTCAGAGTAAAACTTGGTTGACTCCATCAAGGTTCATCTGATTTCCTATCAAAATGTTGAGTTTGTCATGGTTTTGGTCTGAAACCATAAATTGCCCTTTGTTTGCTTGAAAGGCTTCGGGAACTCTAGCAGGTCTTAACCTGTGCTGTCTGAAGTTTGTAAAGAGACCTGAAACCTGGTGAGTTTGTTGCTAATATTATGTACACCCCTACTTACCCTAAGGTTTATTGTACCTCCATAAAATACTAAGCTGCGTTTTCTCTAGTGCAAGCAGGTCCCCAAATTCTTTGATTCATTAAAGAACTCTTCACCTTATGCAATTTAAATAGACTTTTCTTTGGGCCTCAAGAGTTTAATTAGATAATTAAAGTACAACAGTCAGGTTTACAAAGCACCTCCCCCCCCCCACAAATGTGACCCGCTTGCCCAGGGCCTCTGCGTCACACAGATGCATGACCAAAATGGAGCAGAGTGACACCACTACTGGCCTATGGATAGACGCTGTAGGCCCTGGCATCCAATTTAAGAGTGCCTTATTGAAATTGATAGGATTACTCATATGCTTAAAGTTAAGCACAGGCTTAAATGCTTTCCTGGACTTGCACCAATAACAGCGTGACCTCAAAGAGTGCACTATAAAATAATACTTAAGGGGTTAATCTGCTTCACTGTGAAAGTGAGGTCTGTATCTGGGTAAAGACAGCTCCTTTCTGTGAAGCTTTCCGTGGTAATGCCAGGTTTCTTGCCTCTGCTGGGCTGGAAATCTGTGTCCTCATTCCATGTGCATTAAGGAGAGGGTCTCAAAGATGCAGTTGTCATTTTGGATGACCGATCACCTGAAATTGTTATTTTATAGTTCCAAATACGTTCTCTCCAGTTGGCTTTTTTTTTTAACTTAGAACAGTTTATTCCACCCTAGAGATGAGTTGGTGCATTCCATTCTTAGCTTCTTTAAAACAAAATGCTACTGCTACAGAAGCAACCTTGGGCTTCTGTTTGTACAGATTAGAGGAGGAGGGGAAGCCACTTGCTTCTGGTTGAATTTGTCATTACAAAGGCTGTTGCTCACATTTAGAGCCCCATGCCTATCATCCCATAGACTGATCAATGAAGGTCAGGGATGAAGTGCACAACCCAACTGAGTCTTGGCAGGACCTGAAACTTAGGGCTGTTCTACACCCTTTTTAGCCATCTTTTCTCTTTAAAAGCAGTGTTTTATTTACAAAAATGTCTCCTTTAACCACACGCAAATAGCAAAGGCTGCTTCTGGGAAGGAATCACTGGAAAATTTCCAGGCTCTCTGTCTTAAGTTTCACTTTTTGTTTACCAAGTGTTGCCCTCAATATACTTCAGCGTCAGTGGACCAAGACATTTTTAAAGGCCTTGAATAACAAAATAGCACATGACACTCATGCATTGCCTAGTAGTGTCTGGGCTTATCTTTTCCAATCTGCTTCAAGTAGTCAAAACAACAGTCAACTCAAAGGCCTTCAGGTTTCAAGCTCCTACTTGTATGAAGATCAATGGTATAGCTTAAAAAGCCCAGAACATAATATGGCTGAGCTGGTTTCAAAGCCTTGTCAGTTTTAGAAAAATTACTTACACGTGAATTTGTACAAGATACGTGTACAATGTTTGCAATAAGGCTCAAAATTAGATGAAACCCACCTGGTTTTAATGCCAGCATGCAACTTGACTCTCCGTTACAAACCTAGGCACAAGGAAGAAACCACTGAGGTCCCAGTGGTCAGGGTGCTACTCTGGTACTCAGGAGACCCAGATTCAATTCCCTGCTCCTTGCCTAGCCAGTCCCATTCTCCCTTTGGGGGCTCAAAGAGTGGTTCTCCCAGCTCCACCTATAATTGAACATCTACCATCTCACTGCAAATGAAGCGAGGAAATTTCGGCGTATCCAATCTGCTTCACCTGCATGTTGGTCGCGGTGTCTGAGGGAAGAAAGTATTGCTTCTAGCTCAGTGCAGTGGCAACGGTGAGCTCCCATTTGGAGTCCCACTATTGCTGCACTGATGAAACACTGCACACGTCTGATGGGAATGAGGGAAGGAGAGGAGCAGGAGAAGAGGGGAGGGTTCTAAGAGACATCCCTGTCACTTGGCTACATAAAAATGGCTTGGTTGAAGGCTGCAGACTGAACAGGCATTCTATCCTTGTGACTGACTCCCAGAAAAAGCACCCATCCTGTCTCTGTAGCCTCTTTACCAAATAGATTATTATAATACAGCCAAAACTGCCACTCCACTGAAAGGCAAAGGCATCTCATTTAAAACCCCTTTCTCCACTTGCCTCTTCCTCCCCTCTCTGCAATGGGAAAAGCAGCTGCCAGCTCTTCCCAATTCAGCACTGGTAGTAGCTGGACCCCAAATAATATTTATATATGCGGTGTGCTAAATTACAAAGCCACGTGATAAACCGTTTCTCATACTTTTTTTTACTTCACCTGCCCACTGCCCACTAATCTGTCTCTTCCAGGTTTTAGCTGAATCCTCTAAACCCCGGAGTAACTTCAAACCTGCCACAAAACCCATCCTCCTTCCCCTCCCCGCTCTCCCCAAATGTGAGATCCCTTACATGCAGAACTACACTGCTTCAAAGTGCAGGGTGGGCAACATTCACTATTGGAACAATGACGTGTTAAAGCTCAGTATTTTGTGACTCATCACCTTTTGACACCATTAAAAATAGCAAATGACTAAAAAGTTACCTACATTAATTTTTCTATGCAGAATAACATTGACTATATATTATATTCATACACATTCATTCATCTCAGACTGGAAGTCAGGATATCCATGTTTCTATTCCCAACTCTCTGACTGATTTGTTGTTTGGCCTTAAGTAACTCTCTTCACTTCTGTGCTTCATTTTCCCCACTTGAAATAATGCTTCCCATCTTTCTAAAGCTCTTAGAACTTTTTATTCATACATGTCAATGCCAGTGCTAATATACATGTTTCATTACACAGACACACCCACACACCAGAAATATGTTTAGTTGATGTCCTGTTTTAATGATTTCCTTAATTGTAGATGTCCTTAATTTGTAGATTCCGTAATTGTAGCTTAATTGTGAGCTCCTTGTAATTGCAAAAACTTTGTAATTTGCTACTCGCCAAAAAAACTTCTACCCTCTATGTTTCTGGTAAAAATAAACTATTCTCAAAACTTCTTTTTTACTTAAAATCAGATTATTCTTTCCACAGTCCCATCTGAAAAAAGTATCTTGGTGCAACAAAACTTATTTTTTTTTTTTTGAAAGGGGATATCAGATCTATTAATCATTTCCTAAATTCAATCCTTTTTCACATCATTCTGCGGCGAGGGGGAGCAAATCTTTTAACTCTCAGAAATAAAATTCTCTAAGTACAAAGTGCTAAATTATGTTGTCAAACAATGACAGCAAAAGAAATTCCCAAAATAGACTGAAACACTGCAATGGTCAAATTTATTTCTATTCTAAAAATATGGATTTTACTAATCCTTAATCATAACTTTGTTATAGGACTGTAAGAAAATGATATAATATAAAATGTCCCGTATCATTTAAATAATCATAACAGTTCAATCTACTCTTGTTTGAGCAGTTTAGATTTTGGATTCCCATACTATGAACATGAGAAGTGGCAGGCAAGGACAATTATGACATAATGAGCAAAAGTCCATGATTCAGATCCAGCATAGTAAGGGGAATGAATAAAATAAGTGCAACTGTCTCATTGCTCCACCCCAATACACTTCTTGCATTAAGCAGGAGAGTTGAAGGTTCTGTATTAGAACTGAACTCTTTACTGAAACTTGCAGCAATTTCAGCAGGGCATGTTCTTGAAATTGCATAAAGCAGCAATCACTCATTATTATTTATTAGTAATATTATTATAGTGCTTAGGAGCCCAAGTAATGAACAGGACCCCATTATGCTGGATGCTGTACAAACAGAACGAAAAGATGGTCCCTGCCCCAAGGAGCTAATCACTAGGAGACTGGTGTGGTCTGGGGTGCAATCCAGACCACTGAGGGATTGTGTCACTGCTTGTCTCTGTGCTAGAGAGTCCTGGTTCAGCAGCTCTGGCCCCTGCAGCCTGTCTACAGCTCCACAGCCCAACTCTGGCTTCCAGCAATCTTGGTTACTACTTGCAAGGTTATCCCCAACACACCCCCAGTCCTGAATTTTCCCAAAAGTGTATGCTCTGCAACATCCAGCCCTCTCCTGGACAGTTCAGAGAAACAGTAGGGGTCGTTTTCTCCTTTAAGGAGACAAAACATACCAGTTTGCCACATTAACTGGAGTTGACATTCCCTTTAATACAAACTCAGCACGGTAGGTTAGATTAATAGTAAAATAAGTTTATTAACAAAAGAAGTGAGTTCAAGTACAAGAGATGAAGTTAGAAATGGTTACAAGCAAATAAAAGTGCAAACACACCTAAAAGTCTAAAACTGAACCTAGCAAGTGTTGGTTCAAGGCTTTCTTCAAGGTAGCCTTTCTCATCCAGGGCCTTTTAGCAAGGTGGTGGCTGACCCTCTCCTCAATCAGGATGTCTTCCAGAGACCCAGTGGTGCTGGTGCCCTTGTCTTTTTAGGGGAAAGAGAGAAGTTGGCATTCTCTGCCCCTTTCTTTTATAGTCCATTGAATCTCTGAGGTAGATTCTTCTGAAGGCTAACCCTCAATTAGAGCTTATTCAAGTAGGGAGGAAGGTGACATGGAGTCTCGAGGTAAAGGAGGCTCCAGGCTCTTTTCTCCCCATGTGTATTTGCTGAAATGCAAATTGTTCTGTTCCCTGCCATCTTCTCCCCCTGCTCCCTTGCTGACCCTGTTCTCTACCTATATGTAATTTGAGGTAAACACACATTCCTTTGTTTAGGATAGGCCTGTTTAACAACTTTTGCTTGGGCAGGGCTGTCTGGTTTTGAACAAATACCACCATAGAGCGGGAATTCATAACTTTACATAAAATGTTGCTACATACACTTCAACATGATATTATTGACCAGCGAGTTATTAGTTTTCAAAAGATACTTCACAAGGCATATTTTGTACAAAAATTATTCCAATAGCATGTAGGGTATGAATTCAGGGGTGCATTGGGTTACAGAGATAAATGCCTTCTGTTATTTCCTGGCACTGCTTTCTCTCCCCCTTTTCTGTCTTAGGTACTGAAATCTATAGATATGCTCTAAGAATTATTTTGCCCTGATCCTTCAATCATTCTCCTTCCCTTACCCAGCAGCTTCCCTCCCATATGAAAATCTTTGGACACATGTGACCAAACTTTCAGGATGCACAGTCATTTGCAAGCACAACCCCATAGAGGTGAAATTAAGGAGGCCTGCTAAAATATTAGTTTGCTGTCTTTTGGATCCCCTTCTAACATATTTTTTGGAATGACTGTCCCAGTCAGATAAACCATTTTATGTTTTGGGGATCAGCTTAAAATGGTCAAAATTCTGCAGGTTGGAAAATTTTAGAAACATTCAACATTCCAATGGAAAATTTCCCATTATAACTGCAGAATTTTTTCCTCCAATTTTTTGATCACGTGTAATATTAAGCAGCCAAGACAAAAGAGGCAGATTTAGGAGTATTAAGGCTCCATTAATGTCCTTAACAGCAATAAAACACCTTTAAACAGCTGTGTTTACCAAGTCTCTCCTCCCTATGCAAATACAAAAGGCTATGCCTGCCCCAATCCGATCATTACAAGATACAATAACTGGAAAGGTCTGTTTTAAAGATCGTAGTTCTCCCTGAGCTCTACCTATGCCCACACTGGGATGCTGAAAGATAATGTTCAGTTCCTAGTAGTTTTTCCACTGCCTAGTGATGTACTTCTATGGAAACCAAGCAGTAAAGTTTGAAGAGTTTGTGGTAGTGCATAGCATGAGGATTTCCGTGGTTTCAAAGAGTTAAATCAATAACTTATCTGGATCCGTACATGTGTGCACATATAAAGAAGTTATTCCTTCACATACATGCTGCTGCTCTGGTCTTACTAGCAGGCACTAATGCTAGGGGGAGCCATAAATTGTCCCCCCAATTGATACTATTCTTATACTACTATCGTGACAGTTTTGGTGGTGGATACATTAATTGGGGTTTAAAAAGCAAGCCCTGCTCACTGCCCTCCTCCCCCCAGACTCCTTCCCCAAAGTATCAACATTTTGGGTCTATTGATGAGCTTCCAAACTGAAGGTTTGATGTTACTGTACTTTGTCTGCAAGTAGCAGGGGGCTGGGCTCCTGTGCAATTCTGTTTCCATCTCCTGCTTTCATGTGGTGAGGAGAGTAATGGTTTTTGTTGTTGTTGTTGTTGCTTGTTCTCTCCTGAGGTGTGATACTTTGGGTGTGGGGGAAAGGGAGGGCTGTGGTAGGTTCTGTATGCTCCATTCTGGCAGCTTTCCAACGCACCTGTAAGTGATATGCTTGTCTGCAGCCTCCCCAGTCATGGTTCTGTCCTTGGGGAACACAGGAATTGCCATACCAGATTAGACCAATAATCCACTAATTCCGGTATCCTATTTCTGACGGTGGCCAGAGCTGAAGAAGGGGATGGTGGAGAAATTGTTCTGAGCTCAGAGGGCCTCCCAAAACATCTGCAACATCTGTGTAAATACACTGAAATAAGAGGGGAAGGTGCTTCAGTCAACATGATGTACCATGACCCCAAATTTCTCTCAATGGGCCTGACAGTTGCCAATACTTGATGATTCAGAGAAAGGCACAAGAACCCATACTGTGGGTGATTATGGGCTAAACCAGGGGTCGGCAACCTTTCAGAAGTGGTGTGCCGAGTCTTCATTTATTCACTCTCATTTAAGGTTTCGCGTGCTGGTAATACATGTTTACGTTTTTAGAAGGTCTCTTTCTATAAGTCTATGATATATAACTAAGCTATTGTTGTGTGTAAAGTAAATAAGGTTTGTAAAATGTTTAAGAAGCTTCATTTAAAATTAAATTAAAATGTGGAGTCCCCTGGACCGGTGGCCAGGACCCGGGCAGCGTGAGTGCCTCTGAAAATGAGCTTGTGTGCCGCAGGTTGCTAAACCACCCACAGACAGTTTCTACCTGACCGTACTTGTTAGAGGTTGCCTTATGCCCTGATGCATGAGGTTCTATATCCTTTCCAAAAGTCTGTTTTGTAAATTATTTTTATTTCTTGCTGTTGTAATTCTTGTTAACCATAGAAATGTGTGATCCTTTTTTTTTAAATCCTATTAAACTTTTGAGCTCTTGATGAGTAAAGTGGGGGAACAGAACACTCTTCTTCTGAAGTCCCTATTACCTTTGTGCAGCTCTGAAGAGAAATCATTTTCACCTTATCCAATGGCTGGCATTTCTCAGCCACCCACAGTCTTGTTTTAGGAATTTTATTTTTACACGGTAACTCAGAACACTTGCAAAAGGGGAGAGCTAATAGACAATGTTCTGGCTAAGCAGGACTTCCAAACATTTGATCTGCATTGTCACATAACCCTGATCAGGGATATATATAACAATGCCAAGGCAGTCCTGCAGCCTGACACCCTTGTTATAATTCTAATAAACTCTTTGAGATCTGTTATACTTTTCCTGAAAAGCATTTATTTATCAAAGAGGAAAAACGTGAAAGTGCAAGTGAGGTTAGCAAACAATCCTACATGCAAGTTTTCTCATTTGTTGGGTTTTGGAGGTGACAGGGTGGGTGGCTGATCCTTCAGAAAAGAGGTCCTGTCTGTTTCTTTTAAATGTTTTAAATCAGCCACATATAAGTCAAATTCTCCTGTGCTTTGTAGATTGACTCCCTCCTGGGCCACATAATAGTGCTTAGCACTTCTAGAACACACATCTTCAAAAGCACTGTACAAATATGAATTGTCAATTGCCTTGCCAGAATCACTTGACCCTGGTGCTTTTAGGTCTAAAGCTGATGCTCTTGTTGAATGAGATTCAGGCTGTACAATTAAAAAAAAAAAAAAAAAGGCAGGAGTACGACCCAATGAGCTCTATCCAACTACAGGTTGTCTGGAGTTTAGTGTGTGTGTGTGATTAGTGGAACAACAGGAAACTGTACACAATTAACCTACCAACTGCTCGGAGCAGGTAAAGAGGGAACAGAATGATTTTTCCATTTGCAAGGTGAAGTGATACTAATAACTCCTTTGCTGAGTCACTGCCACAGAGTTCAGGTCTGTTGTTAGAGGCTCTCTTTGAAGAACCAAACCAGAAACGACGTCACTTAAAACATCAGCGATCTTGGGGAGGAGAAAACAATTTTAGTCCTGTTTGAGGGTGGAAATGCCTGCTTGGTTTTTGTTTGATAATTTTTTTTCCCCAATGCCATTTGAGCACTCCAGAAAGGGGTTAGCTTACTAACCTCATGACCAAAGTCCTTTTTCCTGAGAATAGCACAGGAAGTGGTAGTGTTAGCGTCTATATCCTTCCTTGTGAATGAGCCTCACCTGAAGAAATCCTCTTGGAGGGGGGGGACAGTTTATTCTCCAGCCCTTTGCCCCTCTTGCCTCCCTCATGAGACTTTACCAACAATTAGTGCTAAGTGTGATTGTTTAGAGCTGGTCAAAACATTCGGGTTATTTTACATTTTCTGCAATCTTTTCATGTTCGTTTTGGTTTTTCATCAAAACTTCCCCCCTTTTCTCCCCCCCCCTCCATTCTTCCCACTCCAGTAGCAAAATGGAAAAAAGGAAGGGGATGGGGTGGGGGAAGGGTGGTAGAGGGGAAGAAAGTGCTGAAAGGAGGAAAAGGCCAGCGCAGTAATGTTTTTGGTTTCCAGTTTTCAAAAATTGAAACACTTTCTTTTTGGTTCTTTGCTGAAAAACTGAGAAACTTCAAATTAAACATATTTTTGGTGAAAAGTTTCATTTAGAAAAAAGTACCCAAAACTTTTTTGCCAGCTGTAGTGGTGACAGCTTTTCTGATGGGTTCACCTTGTCATTTGGAAGGGATGAAAGCCGCCAAAATCACTTCCCATAGACTGAGCAACCATCAGTAGCAGCTTTCGTTCCCAACACAGTCAGAATTTAACCGGTACCTAAGAGATTAAAGGATCTTTATTTCATTACTCATCCCTAAAAGCTATTTAGTCCCCCATAATCCCTTTTTTTTTTACAAACCATGTGTTCAAAGGCTCCATTTTATGTTTTTGTGATACTATATGTTAAGAATGCTACATAATAATATGTATTTACATTTAATGTAAATTTTGCATGTCATATATGACACTACTAAGCACTACCATAAAATAGAAAAATAATAGTTCTGGTGAGATACTAAATGCTATATATATATATATATATATAGCATTTAGTATCTCACCAGAACTATTATTTTTCTATTTTATGGTAGTGCTTAGGAGCCCCAATAATGGCCCAGGACACCATTGTGCTTAGCACTGTACAGACACAGAACAAACACATGGTTCCTGCCCATCCCTCCCCTCCCCCTGAAAAAAAAAATCTTACAGTCTAGTTAGAAGACAAGAAACAACAGCTGGATACAGACAGAGGCACGAGCACAAGAAAACAACTAGACAATGCTGGTCAATGTGATAAGCAGCAGTCTCAGCACAGCAGCTGCCTGACCATTGCTGATTGCTGCTTAATGCTTTTGCCACCATGGTCTCATTGGATTTCATGGCTAATGTAGCAACTTCTTTCAAAACTCTCTGCAATCAGTAATCGGCATAATTTAAAGAATTACCCAAATCTCCCCCTGTGCTATAAAATAATTACTGCAATTTTCTTTCAGAATTTTAAACTTGAATGCTTAAACCCTAATATTCCTTGTAAGGTAAAACTAATGCTGAATGTTTAGACTGTCGAAAAGAGTCACGGATCTCTTGTAGGGAGGCTGCACTGACAAACCCAAACAAGAGGACTCTGTGAGACATTTGCCTGTGTGGTCAGGGGCTAGTTTACTGATTAATGACTTTTTTGTAGCCTCCCCAGAATTGTGAGCCTGGGCTCCCCCTTCCTGAGGGCATATGCTAAGAATCCTCTGATCTCAAGGCAACTCTCAGGAAATGGGTGAGTCAAGGGGTACAGGCCTCAAATGAATTTTTGTTTTACAAGAGATTCTGAAATTAATACTGACAAAACTCCAGTTGGAATGAATGGAGCCATTCATGTCAATGGGATGTGGGTGGGTGGAGGCTGCCATCAGAGAGAACCTGCTAGACTTTAAAAAGCCCAACAATCTATTTATATACTGTATGTCTCACAACTCTGACCAGTTTCACTCATGATAATCCTGTCCCAGCAATGCATCCTTGTTTGCCATGTCTCTGCCCCTTGCTCAGGTTTCTCCCTGCTCCTCTAGACACAGTATCAGCATGGATCACTTTTTTTTCATCACACCCTTATCTTCAGTGAGTTTGATGACTTCTCCTTTTGCACTGACGTCTTGCCTGACCCTTTAGCCTCCTACCTCTGCTCCCTCACCTCTTCATTTGACCTTCAGCCCTGGATCAACAATCTCACTCACCAAAATGGCCTTTCACTCTTGTCTTTCCTAAACACTGCTCCTATTCTGATCATTCTAGCACCAAATTCCCTTTCTCTGACTATCACTTCATTTGCTTCAACAAAGCAAATTTACCCTCTGACTCTCCACACTGCCCTTTAAGGCTTCCAATCCATTAGTACATCACTTATCCGCCACTCTCAGCACTTTCTTTTCTCTCACTCTGCTCCCTCAAGGGACCTACTTATTGATTCTCTCCACTTCACTCTTTCCTTCACCTTTGGTTCTTTTGTCACTCTATCCAATCACACAACCCACCCCCTCTCCTCCAGCCCTGGTTCACCTCCACCATTGGATTCCTCCAACAATGCTACGTTTGATCCCATGTTTCTGTTTATCCTATCTACTTGTGTGCTTGCGTCTGTACCACTTCTTACCAAGGAACACCCTCCCTGAATTAGTCTATCAGTCCACTACTCTGTCCTCCTTCAAATCCCTCTTTGAGACCTATGCCTACCATGATATTTAAAGGTAACACCTGGGTAGAGGGCCAGTTTAGAAAAGTTGATACCAATTTAAAACAAACATATTACTTTGATTGTATATTTTATTCCTCTCCTTCGCCTGTTGTTTGTTTTAATTAAATTGTGAGCTCTTTGGTGCCTTCCTATAGGTTTGGGCAGTACCTACCACAAAACAAATAATAATAGTTGGCCCTTATGAACAAGGGGCATCAACAATGTGTCCCTGAGCCCTTTCCTCAGCTGTGGACAAACATGGTCTTGCTCCCAGGACAGACAAAGCACAGTTCCTAGAATGTGAATTAATCACTGCATGGTCACCCCAGTTTGGTACTACTTTTGTTGCTGGGGACAGCTCTACTCCACTATGGCTCTCAATCCTATGGTAGCATAGTCACAAACTGCAATTGTAACAAACAATCGCTTTGTGCTCTATATTTTGATTAAATATTCTGTTTATCAGACTGAGCACATATATATCTGAAGAGTGGGATTTGTCCACATCAGTGAGTGTATTTATATAACTAATGGAGACTGATTTCTGAAGGAGCAAGGCCAAGCATGGCAGATGTTACTATTGAATTGCTATCTTTATCTCTATTATTTTTAAATATCAAGAAATTATGAAACATGGCAACAATATCTAGCAAAAAGACCCCAAGAAACAACAAAAATATCAACCTTTGCCTCTTCCTCCCCCCAAAAAATAAAAAGAAGAAACAACAAAACACATGAAATACCCACAAATCCTTAAGAAGGACCCTGTAACTAGGGACCAGAGAAGAGCAGAAAACTCCATGAAATCCACTAGGAACTACGTCTTGCCAATCTAATTCAAGTGGGAGGCAATCAGATGCTACAGTAATGGGTGCTAGCACAAAACCCTAAGATAGAGAGAAAAATACTGGACCAGCCCATGAAAAGAAAACACTGACACTATACTTCAGAGGATAAATGTGCCTAGGCTTTAATTGTTCATTAAATAATTTAATAGCCAAATCTTCTGCACCTTAACACGTTAATTAAATCAAGAGTGACCATATAGACAACAATCATTTGAACAGCTGCAGCTACCAAACAAAAGAGGCTGCAGAAGAGACTAAGCCATGAACTCTTAGTTTAGTCTCCCACCCAAAAATCCCCAAACCAACCTTGGTTTTGGTGTTGCAAAACAAATCCCCAATCGATGATGATCTGCAAACACAAAATGTTGTTGTTCATCACTACTTATGAAAAGCTTGAGATGCTGGTAGAAAGACTCTGGTTACAAGGACTGGTGGGATGGAATACAGGGACAGAGAATCCATCATGAGCCCAGTTAAAATTGACAAATGTATGTTTACTTTTCTGTTTTGCAGTCAATTTAACTTATTTTCCATATGCCACTGTAGTGGCAGGCATGGTAGTTTCATTTCTTACAGGCATGGCTGGCTAGGGTGACCAGATAGTAAGTGTGAAAAATTGGGACAAAGGGTGGGGGGTAATAGGTGCCTATATAAGAAAAAGCCCCAAATATCAGGACTGTCCCTATAAAATCAGGACATCTGGTCACCCCACAGCTGGCAGAAGTCTTGGTATCCATTAATGGACTATACCAAAGCCTGTTATCAACCAGCCTAACAGTCACCTTTCCCAGGACCTGATTTTTCTTTGCTAAGAGTGTCACACTCCAGAGTATAGGGTATCATATCACAGAACAGAACTGGGTTTATGGCATCTTTTAGGGAATACAGGTGCTCAGAGGGAACTACAGAATTACAGCATTTGGAAGGGAAAAGAAATGTATTCGGGGAAACGTTTTTATGTTTTTTTCCATACACAGTGAGCAATCAGAATGATTAAGAGAACAGGACAAGAAAGAACAAAAGTCTCCAGGAAAAAGCACGGTGTGTGTGTCTCTTCACACTCCGGCTGTATGGAGCTTCGAGAAAAAAATGGCAGCAGAATTCTGTACACTCGAAGAATGCCTAGAAATGTAAAGGTGCACTACACCAAGCACAGCTTCATAGAAACATACGCAACAACTATGAAAACTCTCCTGAATTTATATATAAAAAAGCAGTTCGGTTTTCTGAATTCAAAGCTGAGGGACTGGACTTTTCATGAAAGTTGCGTTATTTCTCTTCACTGTGGTAAATCTTATTGATGGGTGAATTGGTTGAAATAAAAATAAAAACAAATAAAATAAACAAGACTTCCTGTCCCTGAGAGAACCAGAAGTGGAAGCTCTCATTATTGTTACAGTATGGAGTGCTAGCTGTTGGGATCTCTTCAGCTGTCTTTGCTGGCTATGAGATTAGGCATTAATTTTTAAGCAGAGAGCTATTTCTGTTTGTGTTGGGCATTGGGTAAAGCTTGGTTTTGCTCTGTTGAATTTATCAGGCCATCAACTTTTCTGCTTTACTGAGTTTGGGAACTACCAGAATTCTGCTGATTATTGAGTTAAGATCAGCTGCACACTATCTAATTTGTTCTGGTCTGAGGCTTGATTTTTAAGTCTGGTTGATAATACCACTTTAATTGTCTTTGGCCTCAGTTGAGCTCATATGGGGTTTATATACCTTCTGGAGTTAGTTTGGGAATTTCGAATCTTTAACTTGTTGAATGTTGTTGATCCTATTTCCCATGGAAAGTCACAGGATGGCTTATAAGCTTCAACCTAAAGCCAGTAGGAGACAGGTTTGTTGAAGAAATCTTTAACTTTTGACCTACCCCCAGATCAATAGGGAACAGGAACCTAAGGGAGAAATTCTTATTCCTAGGTGTTGTCTCTGTAGAGACAATGTATCGACGGAGCTTTCCTAAGCTGCACAGGCAACGTTGTCTACATTCAAAGCTGGTCATGGCTAATTACATTAGATTGTACTGAATAGTATTTTTGATGCAATAGTGAACTTGAAAAGAAAGCTTACTCTTCTATTGAGTCCTTGTCTTGTTACTAATGATGCAAAATCTGAACAGGTAGAAAATAATACTGATGTGCCAAGATTGTGAAATAATCTGGAGAAATCCAAAATTCTGACAAGATTCTTGATTAAAGACCATGCTAGACTCTGGAAAAATTGAGAATTGAAAAATTTTTCAAAACTTATAGCCTGAAAAGGGATGGAAGAAGCTGATGATGTTTGACTTGACCCTGAATGAAAAATATGAGTCCCCTCTAAATCTGATTAAAGCTTTCTGAATTCTCCTGAAATTCTGTGATTGCACTTAAACGTTTTCTTTAGTTTTGAAACATCTTCCTGGTTACTTCCCATTGTAATTACAGGGCAGTGGTTCTTAGCTTCTCAGACTGTGATCCTATGTTACAACAGAAGGAAGTTTTGGGACCTTCCATCCATTTAGCCAGAAAGAAAGAAAGATCCCCACCTGCCAGGAAAAGGGTAAAGAGCACTTCTGGGCACAATTGACCCAACCCCCATGCACCTGTGAGGTCTGTCAAGCCTGGAGATGGGCTTGTCCTTAATGGGAGGATCACTGCTCAATGGAGGACAGTGCTCTGAAGGAGGACTGCGAGTCAGAGTTCCCTGGAAGAAAGAGTTGCTGAGTGGTGAAATAGCTTGAGAGCCTTGGCTGCCCAGCTCCTCCTGGCAGAAAGGTAAAGGGCTGGTACTTTTCCTTTTTCCTTTCTTTTGGCTTCCTGAAAGCCTAGGCTCTGCTTTTTGTGTGCTGCTGAAGCATATATTAACTTTTTGTTTGGACTGTTTAACTTCCCCTCAAAAGGGGTTGGAGATGCTGAATAGTATAGCCAGAGGGACTGTACTGTGGATTCTGTGACGGGAGCAGTGCCCACCCCTCTCCCCAAGGGGGCAATGGAGAGGTATAGCCTGCTACAGTGGTCCTGACTGGAGCTGGATGAAACCCTTTTTTGAGAAAATAAATCCAAATTTGAGTTGACCAAAACAGTTCAAGAACTTGGGTCCAGTTTGGCAAATTATTTTGGTTGGGGGTGGAAAAAGAGAAATGTTTTGAAAATGTTGGAACAGCTTGCTCTGGCACTTCCAGAATGAAACTTTTTTTTTTTGGAAAAAGGTTTCATTTTAGAATTTCCCTCAGTTTTATTTAAAAATATGTTTTAAAACATCTTAAAAACCTCAATCAAAACTAAACTTTTTTTTTTGGACACTTTGGTATGCTGAAAAATTTGAAACATTTTTGGGTTGACTCGAGATGAATTCGCCTCTCTCTCCCTAGTGTTTTTGGATCTGCACCTTAGCCAAATATTCAGTTACTTCCACGGCGGTGGTCCTGACTGCTAGGCTGAAAACCCAGGTGACAGGGAATTTCTCACAAACAGCTAAAATCTTTCAGAACAGGAGAAACTGAGAACTGGTTTCTAAATGAAGCAGATTACATGTCCCTTACTTCATGAATCTAGGCCTCATTTGGGGCCTGCCAGGACAGGAGTCATTTCTACAAAGTCACTTTTATCATTCTGGCACCTGTGGCCATAGTACCTGCTATGGTCACTGCAGCCAAACAAACCCAACTCCTGAGGTTTTGGGAGCAGTTCTGAGGGCTTGGGAACCCCTAAAAGCCTAATCCCTAAATCCAAAGTTTTGGGACAGGAAAATATGTCTCTTTGCCATCTTCTATTCTCTTCTATAAACCTCTCTGTTTCATCTGTCCAAACAGCGGTTATGCCTAGCATTCCTTCGGCCTGATCCTGTAGTCCTATACTCACAGGGCGTACTGCCTGAGTAAGGACTGTAGGATTGGGCCTCTTGTCTGTTATCTGCATTATATCTAGTTGGACCTTAGTGAACTTTTCAGGGTACAGTTTCAGTCTCTGCTATATGTTTTGGGATGGTTTAAAAATCTGTCAGATGCAGATCACTGCAGAAGTGACACCGCTACCAGCAAGCATGTGGTCTCCTCCTCCCATCCCTGATGAGCTTTCACTGTCTTTGTGCTCAGCTGAGTAAAGGGCCCTGAAGACATCCCCCACTTGTTTTTTTGTTTGTTCCCTCCTTCCTCCCTGTAGAGAGTCTCTGTGCCAATACTTCCTCCAGCCAGGAGGGCTGGCTAGGGCTTCCTGCAGAATCTGTCCAGGACCAATCTGTAATGGCTGCTCTGAGAGTGTTCCGAGGCTACCCCCAAAGCAGAACACATTGCCTCCCACTCCCTCAGGTCTGCCAAGCAGGATGACAAATCTGAAATTAAAGTGCTGCAGAAAGAGGCCATGCGGGCTGGCTGTAAACAGAGAATCGCAAATCACAGTCCTCAGCATTGCTTTTCCATTGACGTAGAACAAAAATCTAAAAAACAGATCCTGTAGACTGCGGGGTATAGAAAATACACTCTCATATTGTGTAGTGCTGATATATTTTCTGTGCTGAACAAATAGGACTGAATTCTGGTCCCCTGGCTTATGAGTAGCACTGTGCTTTATAAGTATTTGTTATGGGCCATTTTGTGATAATCTTTCTTCTGTTGGACAGCACCACTCATCATCTGCCCTGGGATAAACAACAACAGCCCTCTCTTCCCCCCGCTCCCCCACCAAAAAAGTGTGTGTTTTTTTTGTTCATGTCCACTTCACCTCCAGCTACTGGAGATGATACCAAGATTGGATCCGAACCTTGTCAAGTTTGGATCCAAATTCAGTTTGCTATAACAGTTTGGATTGTAGAAAATCAACACAGATTTTGGATGGGGTTTATTTTTTCTTTCAACACAATTATGCAAACATTTACTACTGTAGGGTGTGCTTTTTATCAGGAGAAACCACTACAGCCAGTAGTAAGTGTTTATGGGGTTGGACTATTGCACAGGAAGTAGGTAAAGAGATTAAATGAAGGTAAAACATGGAATTTTGAAAGTCTTACCTCTCTTTAATAAAAATCTTTTCCCTGAAAAGAAGCACTGCAAATCAAGATAAGATGTCACATTAGGTCAAAGAAACGTCCTTCACGCCAAACTAGTCATGGTCATGAACACAGCCGTCAGAAAATTCTCCCAAATGTGGATTGTGTGTCTGCTGTCCAGATTGATTCACTAGCGTCAAAGGGTTATCTGCACGGAAACAAGGAAGGAAGTGAATGTGAAAATAGCATTGAAACTTGTACACAATGTCTGATGGGGTTTGATCCATTGACAAACTGTTGACAGTTTTTCCACTGAAGTCTGTGTGAAAGCTTCCAGTGATGCGGGAGGAGGAAATACAGCAAGAAACCAAGACCAAAGCTTAATTTGCGCTGGTCACATAATATGAAAATAAAGAGAGCTAAATAAATGGGCCCCCCACCCCCATCACAACCACCTCCTGCAGATATTGATGTGGATTACATTTACTGGTTCCACACCAGTGGGTCTCAAACTTTTTTACTGGTGACCCCTTTGACATTGCAAGCCTCTGAGTGTGACCCCCCCCCAATAAATTAAACACAGTTTTTAATATATTTAACACCATTATAAATGCTGGAGGCAAAGTGGGGTTTGGGGTGGAGGCTGACAGCTCACGACCCCGCATGTAATGACCTCGCAACCCCCTGAGGGGTCCTGACCCCCAGTTTGAGAACCCGTTTGTATCGGATGGGGAAACAGAGGCACAAAGAGGGGAAATGACGTGCCTAAAACCACCCAGAAAATCAGGAACAGAGCTGGGACCATGGGCGGCTCTAGGCACATTGCCGCCCCAAGCACGGCGGCTTGCCTGTGGAGGGTCTGCTGGTCCCACTGCTTCGGCGGACCCTCTGCAGGGACGCCTGCGGGAGGTCCGCTGAAGCCGCAGGACCAGCGGACCCTCCGCAGGCAAGCCACCGAAGGCAACCTGCCTGCCGCCCTTGCGGCGACCGGCAGAGCGCCCCCAGTGGCTTGCCACCCCAAGCACGCTCTTGGTGTGCTGGGGCCTGGAGCCACCCCTGGCTGGGACTAAATCCAATCAATTCTATGTCCTGGATTGCTGCTGTAACCTTTGGCTTACACTCAGCCAGCCTGTGGACAGCACAGGAAACAGAATATTCTTCAGAATTTTTTTTTTATTTTTTTTACTGACCAGAGAGGATGGGTGGGTCAGTGATTAGGGCACAAACCTGGAGCTTAGAGACTCAGCTCCACTACAAACTTCCTATGTGATCTTGAGCAAGTCACTTGGTTTAGTTGGGAGCTAAGCACCGAAATACCTTTGAGAACCTTGGGTGTAGTCTCTCTGTGCTTCATTTTTACACCTGTAAAATGGGGGAAATAGCACTGCCTTACCTCACAGGGGGGTTGTGAGGGTAAATACATCAAAGACTGGGAAGTTCTACAGTTGTGCGGGATATATAAGCGCCTCAGATAGAACAAGCTGTTTCTCTTCCCTTATACCATTTGCACAACTTTAAGTTGCAAATTAGTCCAAAAATTAATCCAAAATAGCTCCTAACATCCCTTGAAATGCTTTTATTAAGGAGTTTATGTGAGCTAATTTAGTATTTTTTGCCACTTTTCTTCTTCAGTCACAATCCATGTAGCATTGTCTGAGAATCCGGGATAAAATGGGACAGAGATGCTGAGCATGCAGATACCAAGGAGATGGTTTCTTACCACCAGTAACCATGTGAAAGCTTCCAGAACTTTCTCCTCTTTCTCATGACATCCTTTTTGTCTTACTTTTTAGAATTGTGACAAGTAAAGTAATCCAGATGTGGAATTCCTTATTGTAAATCTTCTTAGAGTATGCACAACGTGCCTCAGGTGGCATGTGACCAATTAAATCTTTAATAGCTAACACCTGGGAGTGCATGTATACTTTTAAATGGATGGTTCAGTCTTTGCTAGTTTGCACTGAACTTAATCTTACACCGGTGTGAAATGCAGACACGAGTTAGAGCCAGGGCCAGCTCTAGCTTTTTTGCCGCTCCAAGCAAAAAAATAAACAAAACAAAAAACCAACAAAAAACCCCCTCCTAGTGCCTGCCGGACTGCCGAAGGGAAAAAATAAAATAAGGCAGCCTCAGGGAGCGCGTGGAGGGCGGTCAAGGCGGCTCGCAGGGTGGTGAAGGGCAGCTCTGCAGCTCACTCACAGCCGGGCAAGAGGAGTTCCCCTCTCCAGCCTTGGGGTGCTTCTCCCAGCCGGGCAGGCGAAGCCCCCAGGGGCTGCAGGAGGTGCTGGCTCAGCCACTCCTTTAAAGACAGCTGGGCCGGGCTGGGCTCAGAGCGGTGCGGGAGGTGGAGGCCGGTGCAGGCAGTGGGGAATGGCATGTCCCGGGTAGCCCAGCGGCACGGTGAGCAGCAGGGATTGCTAGTTCCTGCCCCCCCGGGCCGGGGTCTGTGCTCCAGCTGGGCTGGGACTGGCAGAGCGTGGGGAGCCAGCTGGGGGCTCCGGAGCTGCGGACCAGGCTGCCAAAGCAAAAAAAAAAAAAAAAGAACCACGGCAGGGCGGCCGGAATGTGCTGCCCTAACATTGGCTGGAATACTGCCCCTTACAATGTGCCGCCCCAGGCAAGTGCTTTCTCGCCTGGTGCCTGGAGCTGGCCCTGGTCAGAGCAGCTGCTTCTTGGACTGGAGAAGTTTAGAATAGTGGAGAACACCACGTTTTCTAGCAGGGAGCCACCACGGAGAGAAGTCAGAGTAAAGTGGAAGGAAAGACAGTCCTGAAGATCTTAAGAAAGTCCTTCTAAGAAACATTAGCTGGGAGCCTCGAGTGGAGGAAAGGGATTAAGTGGAAAGGTAGGCCCAAGCCAATGTTCTCAATCTGAGAGCAAAACGATAATGAGCCACTTGGCAGAATGGGAAAGTTCTGATTTTGATCCAGACAACAAGCCCCTATGCTCAGCAGTACTTGGATCAGGAGTTTGAGTGCAGGCTCAGAAATACAAGGGCTTATCTGGCTGACTTATGCTTCTCACAGGACCTGGGAAGTAGGGGACAAAGATAGCTTTTCACCACCTTTGCACCCACATATGCTAGAGCTGGCTTTCTGTATAAATCAGGTAAACCTGATGGATCTTCTAATTTAAGCTGTGGCCCCAAGGAATTATTCTGGCTACATCCCATTTCCCATGGATATGTTCCTTGATGTTAGCTTTTCACCTAAGGAAACCCCTTATATCAAGTAACTGTATCCACTGACTTTATGGCTCCTTTTGCACTAATGGAAAAGCATAAACAGACCATAGTGTAGCTGACAACTGAGCATATAGGCTTCACCTTAGTCTTAGAGTTTAGATCCAGAATTTTGGTTCAAGTCCATAATCTGCTTTTAGGGCTTTTCTGCATTGGGGACATTAACCAGAATAGCTCCCCATGGGGGACACTCTTACTCAAAATAAGAGCACTATGACTTCTGGAAGATCATAATAATAAAAATAAGGCTTTGCTTATTAATTGTTGGTTATATATATTATCTGCTAGGTATTTGTAATCAACACTCCTAGCTCACTGACCTGTACAAATAAAAGAGAGCCTGCAGTAAGGATTTTATCTTGAACCAAGTCTAGCTTGTTAAATTTAAGGTGCTAGAAAACATTATATCTCTATTTTTCTTGTAACCCATTCTGACTCTAATACCTTATACTTGTACTCAGTAAAAACCTATAGTTTTGTAGTTAAATGAACTTGTTTTATTTTTAATCTAAACTAATCCAGTGTTGTGTTTAAACAGGACTGTTTGTAACTCCACTTAAAGTAGCCAACTATAGAATATTGTCCCTTTACGGAGCACTGGACCTTTAATATCTGGAGAGTGCTGGACAATGCAGAACACACGTTTTGGGAAAATTTGGGACTGGGAGTATGTTGGTTTATACTTGCAGGGTGACCCTAAGGCTGCTGGAAGCCAGAGTGTGACTGGAGCATTGCTGACAGGATGCTGAGCTCAGCGTTGTTGGACCAGGGCTCCAGTTATACACAGACTCTCTGGGTGTGACTGGTATGCTGTTAAGCTGTTTGTGAGTGGCCCTGGTTAGGAGCTACAACAGCAAAGTATTGTGAGGCATCCAACATTGAGGAGTAAGTGGTGACACAACTCCTCACTGGTCTGGATTGCACCCCCGGATGTGACAAAGACCTAGCTACAAAAGGACCCTCAAAATGAGATGAAGTAGACAGCTGTCTCCACCTCTGACAGCCAGGGCCGGCTTTATGAACTGCAGGGCCCGATTCGAATACCTGGTGGCAGTCCGGGGCTTTGGCGGCACTTCAGAGGTGGGGGGTCAGCTCCGGGTCTTCCGTGGCAGCGAAGGACTCCCCGTTGCCAAAGACCCGGAGCGGACCCCCCCCCCCCACTGCTGAAATGCCACCAAAAACCTGGAGCGGACCATGTGAGTAAAAAAAAAAATTAAAAAGGCGCCTAAGGCTCAGGGCCCTCTTAGGCGCGGGCATGGGGCCTTCTTAGGCACGGGGCCCGATTCCGGGGAATTGAGGGAATCGGCCTAAAGCTGGCCCTGCTGACAGCAGGAATGGAAGTGATTGCAGGGATAGCCTGAGAATTCTTCTGCTATGGTGCAGTACCCACTTATTTGGTTTGTCTGAAGCCACCCTGTTCATCCTTAGCTCTGTTTCTGATTTTTAGTCCTACCTCAAGGGCCAGGGCTTAGTGGTATCAGGGCAGCGCTAAGTCTGTGTCACTGCTCTGTTGTGGAATTTCATTTATTTACAATAGAACTTAAGGGCTGGGACAGCTTCTATGAATACATAGCTAGTGCTCCACCTCCAGCAGCCTTTCAGAGAGCGAGGGAAGCACTTTTAATCCTAGAGAGCAGAAAAATAATAGAGACCAATGTGAGGTGGTTTGGATGTTATCTGATATGGGCTACCTTAGCTTACACAGAGGTTCACTGAGGATGGACCCAGAGCAGAGGTACCAGATTCTGACATGCTGTTGAATGCTGCCAAATGCAAGAATTAGGACAGAAGACAAACCAAAATATACCAAAGAGATTTATTTCCAATCAAATAAACCCTGTAGCCAGCATTCTTGAGACTCAGCCCCTTATATGCATCACAGAACCATCATTAGTAGTTTGCACCTACTTTTTCAAGAGAGACTGGTGATTTTGAGCATCTATCTTAAGACACCTCAAAGGAGCCTGACTGAAAATCAAACTCCTTTAAGGTGTCTCAAGCTGGGCAGACAATATCACTAGTTGCTTTTGAAAATATAGACATTTATGTCCCAAAAAGAGCAGGAAAATACCCTAGGGTGGGGGTTGTTGCTGCTGATGTATTTATTCCTTGTTCCTTGAAAAGTGTGTTTTATATACAGCTGCATCACCCCTGCCAGCCTCACCAGTAACAAATCCCTCACACTTACTTCAGAGCTCTTTTGTTTCCTTTAGGTGACCCAGTCCACTGTAATGGGCTTGCTTACAGCTTTAGGGCATATCTATATGGGCAGTGGTGAAGCTGTACTGATACGCTGTACTGATACTGCTGCAGCATGTCTGGTGAAGAAGCTGTATGCCGACAGGAGAGCTCTCTCCCATGGGCATAAGAAAACCATCTCTGTGAGCAGCATAAGCTATGTCGATGGGAGACATCTATATGGGTAAGGGGTTAACAGGAGCTGAAAAGTAAGTTAATTAAATAGAATAATGGTGTTTGTGACCTCTACCCTCCAAGAAGTGTGCCAACCCCTAAGAGATTGCATGACCTAGAATTTAAGAACCACAGCAGTAAGCTACTTCAGCTACTGTGCCCTCAGGTGCCCCTGAAACACTTGCCACTCCACACAAGGATAAATGGGATCAGACTGAAAGAGAGAGGAATGTCATGCTCTCTGCTGCCAAAGGTTGCACAAGTGGACCGGCCAGGGATGCTTGAGTGTACAGCCAGGGAGACCATAAGGAAGGGGAAAAGGAAGGTGTATTTGCCTCACAACTGAAGTGCTGTTGCATACAGTGCTCAAGCAGGAAACTAGGTGTATGTTGGACACAACTGTAAATACCTGTGGTGTTTTAGGTTGTCAGGAGGGATAAGAATCAAAACTTGATAAATCTGGCAGAAGAAGAAGATGCCTTTGATGTGGAAGCGGTTCTGGGCTGTAGCAGGGCTGTCGTCTTTTGTGGTTTCCAAAATCAGCTTTTTACTAATAATGTTTTGGGGTAGTCTATGGGGGAAAATACCTTCAGCGTTTTAATATTCCAGGAAAGAAATACCTGCAACCAGACTCTTCAAGTGAATGTAGGCTGCTAGTGCAAACTCTCATCCAGTGACTGGACTTGCTCTAATACTGTAGCAGACGAGACTCCAACCAGGATGTTTTTGAGCCCCAGGTACCTACTGTACCAAGTTCCTGACCTTGCCTCCATTGAAACCTATAGCAGAACTCTCACAGACATCAGTGGTGGGGGAATTGAGCCCCAAGTGAGCAAAAGGGAGTCTGCCAACTAGAGGGAGCTACACTAAGATTGTCTCAGGGCCTGTCCCCACCAGCAGGATAACAAAGTGTCAAACCTTGCATAATCACCAGTCCAACTCACTTGTGGCCAAAAGTGTCTCTAACTATGTTTGGATGGATAACGTGGATGGGGTCAAGTCATTATGGAAAAATATTCAAACACTATGCTCTAGCAGTTGCCTAAGTTAGAGTACAGCTGTTCTAACATGAGGCCAGATCCTGCTCCCCATCCACATCAAGTAATTCCACTGACTCCTGAGTAAGAAACACAAGTAGGATTTGGCACAGTACAACATCAATTCCTTTTCTGAGTGAACATCAGTGGCTCCAGTGTGCGGCTCCAGAATGTGCCCAGGGCTTCAACAGAGAGAAAAAGTCATGTTGGGGTTTTACTGATGGCTTAAAGATGTTATACTGGTATTTAAAACAGAAACAAATGTCCGCTGCAAAACAGAAGCTGTGACCAGGGGTTTTCAACTGAGCTTCTCATTTATCTTTCAATAGAGTCCTAGATGCACTGCAACACTGCGATGTTAGTTTTGCATTTTTTATAAAAAACGTCTGTATAGGGAGCAGGTTCAGTTTTCTTAATTAATATAAAAAGGGAGAAGATAGCAGTTTTGGAACCCACAACACTGGCACTGTTGTATTTACTGTTGAGGAGCTCTTCCTGCAGAGCATAGAGAACTTTTCCTGCAGAGACTTTGACATGAATCCTCTTCTCATTTTATAAATGTCACTTTCTGGTCTGTGATGTTTTGTGTCATGCCTGATTTGGTTTCTGGACACACATGATTGTTGCCTGTGAAATTTATGGGCAATCTTTATCTCCATATTCCACATGACCATGAAATGTCCGAATGTGCCTTGGCTTTCAGGATTTTTTTTCTGTCTTCCTGTCCATCCTGATCTGCAGTTGATTCCTCTCACTGTGAGATGTTCCAGTGGAGTAGGCAGAATGAGTCTCTTCCTGGACAGAGAGGCTGCTATTTTGTCAGAGTGGAAGGTGTCTGGCCCAGGGTGGGGGTGGAGGGAATGGGTCAAGGAGCTTTCCCACCTCACTTGCACGTCTGTGCAGAGGGCAAACATAGTATTGATCCTTGATTCCAGGCAGGACAAGGACTGCTCAAGGCTAGTTAGGAAAGCACTGCTAGCCCCCTATTCCACATGGAGCAGAAGTACTGGTTCCACACAGGCTCAGGAGAAAAAGCTGCAGTCTTTTAAAGGGAATGGCAGGGACTGCTTTGGTCCACGGTCTTCCAACCTCCCTGGAGGAACTATGTTTGCTTTAGATACAATGGGCCTCATTATCCTCTCGTTCCATGAGTGAAGTTACTGCAGTGTAACTGAACTCAGAATCATGGCCAATGCCTCTGGAGGGCCCCAGTGTGGTTGTGTATTTCAGCACTCTCTTGCTGTGGGCTGTGCGTTAGGCAGAGTTTAGCCCCAAGGTAGCTCTCCAAGTCATGTAGTGCTATGCTGCTATTGAAGCAGTTACTTTGGTTTTGGATAACGTCTTCTGACCACTTTTTAAGTCACATTCCAGACCAACTGAATCGCCCACGTAATGACCAGTGTGACTCATGGTGTGTGCACGCTCTTTGTTCTGTCACAGGCTTTTCTTCAAACAGTCATCGGATCCATCTGTCTTCACCCTGATACAATCTTGCCAGAGAATGCTATCGTGTCTGGTCTTTCATCCACCATGGCTCTTTATTCTGTACCAGCGGCACCTGTTCAAGCTAAGGGCTCTTCATGTGACTCATGGGATGCTGTCTGTCTGTCTGATACCTTATTGATTAGCCAGGTTACAAGTGGCAGATGCTGTGAATCAGGAGACTGGAGCCTGATTCTCCACAGCCTTGCAGCCTATGCAGTTGTTTAAACCCGCCTAACTTCTATAGCAATAGTAATTTTGCTGAGGCTGAGGGCATGTCTTTGTTTTGAGCTAGGGTGTGATTCCCAGCCCCCAGGAGACATACTCACCTAGCTCTCCTTGGGCCACTGTGCTAGAAGTAGAATATAGCGATGGGAGTGGCTAGCTTCCCTGAGTACATGCCAAGTGTCTGAGACAGGATCATACTTGGGACAGCTAGTTCTTCCTGCCACTTGTGCCACCACTGCTAGACATTCTTTTTAGCATGTTCACTTGATCAGAGTGAGCATGGGTATGTCTCCTCCAGCTGAAAATGACACTTTCCAGCTCCAAGTGTGGACATACCCTGAGAAACTTTAGCAAGCAGGACTGGAGCTGTCATAGATAAGTTTAAGTAGCTACCTTAAAAGTGCAGTGAAGATATAGTGAACCATAAAGAAGGGTTTATGTAGCTTGCACCACTTGGAAGTTCTTGGCATTATGCAACCAAAAGAATGGTGCCGGGTTAAGGATAGACACTATCAATATGTTTCATAATTTAAAAAGTAATTTTTGTTTATCTGTGGTTAAAAACCCTTTGAAAGCTTGAAATTGAAACTTGTTCCATTGTTGAAATTTATTGTCCTCCTTTCAGCCCGAATGCCAATTTAGTTATCGTAGGGTTGCCCATAAGTAGGGGTCTACCAAATTCATGGCCACGAAAATCGCGTCACGGACTGTGAAATCTGGTCTCTGGCTGCCCAGCTGCGAAGGCAGTTCTGCCAACAGCAGCAACACAGAAGTAAGGCTGGCAATACCATACAATTGCCAACCTTACTTCTGTGCCACTGCTGGCCATGGCACTGCCTTCGGAGCTGGGTGCCTGGCCAGCAGCCACCACTCTCCCACCACCCAGCTTCAAGCAATGCTGCCACCAGCAGCAGCGCAGAAGTAAGTGTGGCAATACCATGAACACCTCCTCCCGACATTAGGTTTGCAGTCCCCCTTTTGGGCCAGGGCCCCCAGTTTGAGAAATGTTGCAGAAAAATCACACATTTTTTGTGGGTTGGTCATGGCATAAATAGCACATTTCTCAGATATGTAACACAATCACAAAATGTGCTGTCTATGTTGTAACCAACCCGCAAAAAATGTGATTTATCTGCAATTTAAGTAGATCCCCTACTCATAAATATTTTATCTTTATCACTGAAATTTTTGGTTTTAAAGAAGAGCTAGGAAACAGTGTCTCTAGCCTGAGAGGGAAATACTTAGAAAATTATTAGGCAGATTTTCCAAACAGATAAGGAGATGGGGGAAATGTCTGGCAGACATTGGGCTTGCTTGTTGCCCTCTACAGTCTATCTAGGAGAGAAAATGAGCCAATTTTTACCCTTAATTATATCTGTGCAACTCTATTGGCTTCTATAAAATTACCTATCCCACAGGTATGCTGTAAAAAGTAACATATGTTTGTAAAGTGCTGTGAGATCCTTGGATGAAAGGTGCTCTAGGCATGCAAAGTTGAGAGGCCAGATCCTCAGCTGATATATATTGGCATTGACTTCAGTGGTATTACATCAGTTTACACCATATCAGAATCTGGCTCTAGGAGGCCAGTTAAAGGGAAAAGAGCAAAAAGCCTGTAAAAGTAGCTGGGAACAAGGAAATCTCAGCCTAGCTGTTTTTACTAAGGGCCGCTGCCTCAGAAGCAGAGCAGGAAGATAGGAGCAGGAATGACCAGCTCCCAGTGTGAGGCGTATCCTAGGGAGAAGAGAGTGAGGCAGTACTGGGAGTGGGAGGGAAAGAGGTACAGACAGCACATCCAGGGACATGGAGAACCAAGAGGCAGGGAAGGGCGTGAAGGAGAGACGTCTAGGTAGCAGGGAAGCAGGTGGAGAAAAGCAACACAGATGGGATGGGGAGGCGAAATGAAGGGCAAAAAGAGACAGTGTGATTAATACGGTCAAAAGTATTACATGATAGAGCAGCCGACAGTAGCTGAATACTGTCCTATTATTACTCTTCTATGTAAGCAGTTGCTTTTGCGGCAATTACAAAGGTATGCACTGGTGGGTGACGCCAAAGGGAGGTGGTCCATGTGATGGTGAATAGGAGGGTGGTAGTCCACACAAAGGTGAATGGCTGGGGAGGTGATTCATGAAAAAGCATCTCTCTCTTAAGATGTGGTCCACTCTCTGAAAAAGCATGAGAAGCCCTGCCGTAGAATACTGCAGTAACGTGGAGTGCTACCTCTCTGCTGGGTGTCTCCATGAAAGAATTGCTTCCTTTTGATGCACCCAATTCAAGGCAGCCCAGGTAAAGGGAAAAAAACAAAATAAAAACAGGAACAGCATTTGAGCTCAGATCCCTGCTATAGGACCACTAGGCCACCCCTCAGAGGAGAAGCAGTGATGTCTAGTCCTTAGAGCATGGGACTGGAGACCAGGAGCTCCCAAGGTCTAAATCTGTGTTGTCTTAGAGCCATTTAACATCTCAGTGGTCTAGGTTCTGTGGTTCAATTGAGGGAGAGCTTTTATTTGTGGGCAGGCATAGGCCCATCCACCCCCGTATCCGTAATGGGTTAACCTCTCTATGCTCCAGTTTCCTTATGTGTAAAATGCAGATGATGATGATAATGAACTACCTAACAGGGGTGTTGTGTTTTAACATTAGTAGAGTGCTTCTGAAGGGGTTAAGCGCTAAGCACTACTGAATCTCTTCAAATGCGGCTGTTTTTCATTGCAGGCATATCATACTGTGATATGTTGGTTTAAAAAAAATATCTGACTCTCTTGATAATTACTGAGTTAGGCAATGGCAATTAATGCTTTTAGACATGGTGCTACTGCTCTTCTCCAAACTATAGCTCATTTAAAATGCTAACCCTGTAATTTATTAGCAATATTTAATACCTCAGTGACCATAAACTTTAGTGTTTTATTACCACTGATTAACATACCTTTGATGTTCTGCCCAGTGTTACACAATCCAAAACAAATTACTTTCAGGAAGCTGGATATTATATAAATACAGGAAAGCAATAAATAATACATAGAAGGAACATTTTTCTGTGGGTTCTGACATGCCAAAGTCATTTGAAGAAATTGTGGCTTCTTAGGTAGTTTCTCAGACCTCCAGGGGTGTCTTCACCTAAGAGTGCACTTCACACCGGGGTGGTGGCGGCTGTTGCTGCTTCTGTCAGGCAGGCAGTGATTACTGATGTTCCATCAACCATTAGTACCATTTTTTTAGACCTGTACCAGAGGAAGCCTGAAGTTGCCTAGTCAAACTGTCTTCTGTTCTGATCGTCTCCCTAATGAGCTACAGATGTACAAGAAACAGAAACTTTCTTTCATTTTTCAGTATGCTTTTTTGCCTCTTTTCAGTATGGCTTGAGGAGAAAGAGGGAAAACTTTATAAAGGAACAAATTAGAAAGCAACTGAAGCAGTTTGCTGCTGGGCCTCACTAGCCATCTTGGAAGCAATTGAGCTCAGGATGGATCTGATTTGGCCCTGGAATTATAAAATTTTAAGACTGAGATTTTCAATTGGTTTGGACCTCTATTGCCCATAGGTTCCTTTGAAAACCCCAACCTAGATCGTTAAGTTTTTATTGACCACACACAAAATGCTCCTGAAAATTCTGTTTCTGGGATCCCAGACAGCTAAAAAATATAAATTGAACTGGTCCAAATTCACTGTTGATTGATACCCTATTGAAACCCTTGGCATAACTCTATTGATATTTGTGAATTTACTCTCAGGACAACTTTGGAACATTGAAATTAAGGGGTTGCATGGGGTTTAAATTAATGCTAAACCTGCCCCTATGGGTCTGAATTTGCAACTCTAAATTTGGTATTAATCGGGCCTGAATTTGACCCTATTATTAGTGCAACTTAATTGGAGCTAAACTTAATTTGTGATATTTAAGATGTTCCAAACCTGTGAAATTCCTCAGGCCAGGGCTAGATTAACCCAGTAGGCCAATGAAGCACATACCTCTCTTTATCAGCCACGGTCTCTGCCTTACTTCATCACTTCCCTCCAGAGGCAGGTTAATCAGTGTTGTGGATTCTTGAATATGTGTTGAGCAGGGAGCCATGCTCAGGTCTTTGGGCTCTTTCTTTCATAGTAAAAATTTCATAGTAAAAACCTCTTAGAGAGCTGACAACTAGAATTGGTGGGAAAATAGGATTTTTGTTTGGCTGGGTTCTTTTTGTGTGTGTGAAAACTTGTCCTTTTTTTTGTTTTGTTTTTTGGAAATATTTTGAAAAATTTTAACCAGCTCTACTAGCAGCAGTGAGTAGGAGATGAATAATTTGGACCTTTGTGAACAGACTGGGAAAACAAGAAAGCAGGCAACACATCAGAGACCGATTTTAATATTATTATTTTATTTTATTATTGATTTGTATTGTGACAGCATCTAGGACAGGGTGACCAGATGTCCCGATTTTATAGGGACAGTCCCAATATTTGGGGCTTTTTCTTATATGGGCATCTATTACCCCCCACTTCTGTCCCAATTTTTCATACTTGCTGTCTGGTCACCCTAATCTAGGAGCCCCAGTCATAGATCAGGACCCCACTGAACTGGGCCCTGTACAGACGCAGAATAGAAAGATGGTCCCTGCCACAAAGAGCTTATGAATTGGCCATTTGGTGTGGGGATGAAGAAGGGCAATGAGGTACTAAGTGAAGGCCCCAGGCTACCATAATCCAGCCTTGGTTCAAACATGGTAAACTTTTCTCTGGATTGCTTTACACTTATATATTCAGCTACATATTATATCTGCTTGGTGGCTGAAGCCTTTGGAAAGAGACTTCTGCACACACACTTCATAGCTATGGTGCAAACTTACTAAGCTGCTGTAGCCTTGTTAAATCTGCTAATTAGTGGTCACATGCAGACTTAACCATGTCTTGCAAAGTTACCATCTGAAACCCTAAACCAGACGCAGTCAATAGGTGGACTGCGGGCCAAATCCAGACCACCAGATGCTTTTGAATGGACTGCAAAATCTTTTTATTTACTTATTATTATTACCATTCTTATTGCAGTGTGAAAAATGTTTAGCTGGAGTCTGGATCTTGATTACACCTTGACCAAGAAATTTGGATCTTGACAAAAAATAACTGATTGCCCCTGGCCTAAACCAACCTAACTCAATTTGGCTCAGGTTCATTCTCACCAATCTCACCCCCAGTTTGCAAATTTTGGCAAACATTTTGTGCAATTGACGTGAGTTTTGGATTCTCAATTACTTGGATTTCATTATAAATGTATTGCACACCTCAACTCTGAAAGCACCGGCTCTCATTCCTGTGTAGGCCATTTATCCCCCAAAAATCTTACCACAATCTCCTGCTGAGTCCTCTGAGAAGCACTGAGCAAATGCTTATGGAATAAGGTTTGTAAAGGTAAAACATCAATAAGGAGAAATACACAAAGTGAATTAATCCTGAAGATTTGCTAGTCCCCCCGCTCAGCATTCATTAAAGTAGGCATGTGAGAATTAGGTGCCAAAAGATATAAGCCTTTGACACTTTGAGATTTATATGCTGAGAAGTTTCTTCCCTTTCCCATTTTATCCCAGTTATCATTCCATTTTTTTAACTCCCCTCAGTCCCACTGCCCTGCAGCAGCATTTTCTGGGAGAGGCTAAATCTAAAGCAACAGCATATTCTCTCATGAGTGCATGTCAGTGCCTGCTCCTTAATTCTACAACATCTGGCATGAGCATGAAGCAGGATGACTCAAAAGCTTGTCTTCATGCTTTGTTTTCCTCTTCCCTCATTTAACAACCACAATATCGTTATCTATATATAGCAAACTTCGTCTTCCTAATCAACTAGCCACTTTCTAATGTAGCCCTAAAATGAATCAATAATGAAATATTAGGGCATGGTTGAAAGAGGAAATCAGATTTATCGTCTGATAATGGATAGACAGGTAGTGAGCTGTGATTGCTGCTATGGAAGGGTTTATTACCTCTGTGTGTCACGACCAGGGCATGGGTTGTCAGGGCCCAGTGCCTGGAGCAGGAGTGAGGAACCAGAGTTGAGGGTCAGCAGCAAGCAGAGCTGGAGCAGGACAAGGATAAGGCTGGGAATTAAGGCAGGCACAGGAGTAATGGCAGCTGCAGACATAAGCCGTGAGCAGCCAGTAACCTGCTGCTGAGCTTAAAAGCAGGTTTGCTGGCTCCCTTCAGCCAATCAGGCAGGTCAGCCAATCAGGCAGTCCAACCATAATCCAGCTCAGCTCATTAACAGGCCTGGAGCCCAGGCTGGCTAGTCCTAAGGCTCAGCTCAAGTGGCTCACTCCTGACATTACGAACTACACACACAGCTAGACTATCCTGAAACATCCATTATTAGCAATAGTCCATTCTCCCTCCCCACCCTGCCTAGCTGGTTTTTCCTTTCCTGTCCCATCTTGTGCTGTAGACTGTAAACTCTTTGGAGACAGGACTATCATTTACTGTGTGTTTGTACAGCTACTAGCACAATGAGACTCTTCCCTGGCTGAGGCCTATTGGTGCTTCCATAGTATAAGTGTTGAATAATAATTAATTTAAACTGGGGGTCCACAGCACTACATCATTTTGTCAAGACTTTAAGTATGACAGATTTTTTTGTTTCCTGGGTTACAGCTGAATGGGCTCCTTGGCACCTTGTCTGATTTCACAAAGAGTTGTACTTGTCTGGGTTCAGAAGAAAAACAGTTCACACTGTTATTGGAAATGCCCATTAATTCGTTTCTTCACTTTTGCCTATCTGTGTGCCTGTTTGTTCTGCATGGAAGCAGGTGCCCCAGTGCAAAGGGGTGGCCATTTAGAAATAAACATTAACCAGAGGTTAGCACTTGGAGGTATCTGAACTGCGGCAGTTAGTTTCCACTCCAAGTAGAGGGGAATAAACACCTAACAAGGATCAATCCTAGGGCTAGCTGAGCTGCACTTAGTGCAGGACCTGATTGTGTGGGGGATGATGCGGGGGGAAAAAGTGGGCCATTTCTCCCCTTCCTGATCTTGGGTGTCAGTAGTAGCTTTTCTAGCTATTGTCCAGCTGCACCACTCCCCCAGAGGCCTGTGTAACAGACAGGGATAGCTGGAGTGAAGCAGTGTTTTAACTTCACCCCCAACATGCCTCTCACGCTAGAAATTTCCTAGGTGAGTGGCATAGGGCTAGCTATGCTGATATAGGCCAATTATTATTATTTTATTGTATGTATTGCCATTAGGATGACCAGACAGCAAGTGTGAAAAATCGGGACGGGGTGGGGGGAATAGGATCCTATATAAGAAAAAGACCCAAAAATCGGGACCGTCGCTATAAAATTGGGACATCTGGTCACCCTAATTGCCATGGCCCTAGTCATGGACTAGGACCTCATTGTGCTAGATGTTGTATAAACACAGAACAAAAAGATGGTCCCTGCCCTAAATCGCTAACAATCTAAGTATAAGACAAGATGCAACAGATGGATACAGACTGACCAACTGAGGAGTACAAGGAAACAATGAGACCGTATTGGTCAACACGTTAGGCAGTGGTCTCAGCACCCTAAATCAGCAGCCTAAATGTTGTCGACTTTTTTGTAGGCATCATGGAAAAGTAGAGTTTTGAGAGGAATGTTGAAGGAGAATAGTGAGTTCGTTTTTCAGATGTTTATGGGGAGTGTGTGAGGCAGCATGGGAGAGAATGTGCTTCTTTGGAAATTTAACAAGTGGACGATGGAGGCTTCCAGCATGGGCTGACTAGAGGCGGGAACTGACATTTCTGCAGTGAATGAAAGATGATCGGTAAGGTGGAAGGGCCATGAAAGGCCTCGAAAGTGAAGACAAGTGGTTTACGTTTGATGAAAGACTGCATATATTAAGGCCAGAGGGAAGGTTGTTGCAGTAATCAAAACACAAGATAAGAGCTTGGATGAGAGTTTTAGCATTGTGCCTGGGTAAGAGAGGCCATATTTTAGAGATGTTATGCAGAAAGAATATGCAAGACTTAGACATAGCCCAGATGTGAGGACCTTGAAAGAGGTCTGAGTTGAAGATGATGCCCAGGTTATATGAGTGACTGACTGGCAATATGGTGGTGTTGCCCACAGCAATTGAGAAAGGGGGTAATGAGGAGGACATGAGGTGGGGAAGATATTAGTAGCTCTGTTTTAGCCATGTTGAGTTTGAGCTGGCAGCTTGTCATCCACAAAGAGATAACAGAGAGAGAGGCTGAGAGATTAGTTTGGACAGAAGAAGACTGGTTTGACATGTAGAGGTGTATTGGTGAATCATCCTCATGGAGATGGTAGTTTAATTTGTGGTTGTGAATGAGATTACCCGGTGATAAATGTTGGAGGGAGAAGAGAAGGGGGAAAAAAGCTGAGCCCTGTGGAACTGCTACAGAAAGTTGGAGTGAAACTTTCTTTGCACTAGGGGAACCCTTATCACATGGGTGGCACATGACTCCTCCATTTGGGGAGGCTGTGTGTACCCAGACTGTGGGCCTGCCATGAGGTCTTCCCCTGCTCAGCTCCTCCCCCAGAAGCCCCACCCAGGCTCCACCTCGGCCCCATTCAGCTCCTTCTCTGAGGCCTCACCCCCACCTGCTGCTCGTGTCTCTTTTTGTTTGTTCCCTTGGCTCCACCCGCTGGCCAGCCACTCACCTCTTGCACACACCTCTTTACCCTCTCCTGCGAGGCCCCCGGGGCACCCACCCTTTCAGCGACAGCGCACTCTGAAGGCAGTGGGCTGGCAGTTTGGGGAGGCTTAACCTCCCCTGGCCACATGTACCTGCTGCCTATACCTTATCAGGCTGTTTGACAGATTTCACTACCACAAACCTTCTCACAAACCCTATGAGAATGGAAATTGTTTTGTATATAGATAGGTAAACTGAAGCAGATTGAGATTAAAGTGATCTGTCCAAGGTCCCTCTTAAAGTCAGTCACAATCTTCTCCAAATGCTAGAAAGCACTCTCTGACATGCTGTTTGCATTGTGACACACAATGGAGGGTTGCCTGATGGCTCTGTTGGATGATGTCATTATTCCCCTATCTGAGGCAGGCCCAAAGGCCTGTTAGGGGATTTGAGGAGCTGCTTTTCTGCCTGTGACTGGCAAACTAAACAAAATCAACTCTCTGCCTGTTGCAGATTTGCAAAGGTAAAAACTATACATGACTCTTCTATGATCCATAAAAGCAGAAAGGCTGCTATTTGTCTCTCATCTAGCGACACAAATCATATTGCCCGTTTGTTTGCCATCCTCCACCCAAATGAGTCATTTGGGAATGAGTCAGGATTAAACCAGGTGCTGACATTTATCTATTCTTGGTATCTCTTTATATACAAATACACACCAAAGGAGAGACTGCCTCAGTAATACTGGCAAAAGAACTAGCTTTGAAAATATTTGACAGGCCATTTCAAAGACGTGTTGTTGGCAATATTGCTAAGGACATGTGTTCTGTGAGAACTTGATGCTGTATGCTACACCCAGCACAGATGTGGACCTCTGGTAGGATGTTCTCATAAACAATGGGCTGCGGGGTATGTCCTCTCCCAGGTGCAATGCTTAATTAGTCTCATGATAAAACACGGTGTTCACACATGCTTGGAACATCCCAGTGTGTGAAAAATAAAAAGCTAGCCAATACCTGAAAATGGCAGTAAAAAGTTAATTGCCATCTGTAGCACTAGTGCAAATCTAGTGTGCTACAGACTTCATGAAAATAACCCTAAAACCCACAACCACCAGAAAATTCTAAGTTTAGGCTAAATCTCCTTCCTACGCTTACCCCCAGTGTGCGCGCATGTATGAGACTGCACATTGTTCAGTGACAAGCATATTGTCTTGCAGTACCCAGGCACAATGGCACCCAGGCACAATGGCATTAGGGCAGGGGTGGGCAAACTGTGGCCTGCGGGCCAGATCGGGCCCACCAGCCGTTTTAAGTTGGCCCTTGAACTCCCGCTCGGGAGTGGGGTCTGGGGCAGGGGCGGCTCTAGGCACCAGCAAAGCAAGCTGTTGCCTAGGGCGGCCAAATCTAGGGGGCGGCAGGCTGGGCCGGTGGACCTGCCGCAGTCATGCCTGCGGGAGGTCCGCCGGAGCCGCGGACGACCGGACCTGCCGCAGGCATGACTGCGGAGGGGGGCTCGTCCCGCGGCTCGGCTGGACCTCCCGCAGGCATGACTGCGGCAGCTCAAGCGGAGCCGCCGGACCCGCGAACCGTCCGCAGCCGTGCCCGCGGGAGGTTCGCTGTTCCCGCAGCTCCGGTGGAGCTCCCGCAGTCATGCCTGCGGCAGGTCCGCTCGTCCCGGGGCTCCGGTGGACCTGCCGCGGGAGCTCAACCGGAGCCGCGGGAAGACGGGACCCGCCGCGGGACCGAGGAAGGGCGGCGCAGCGCTCTGCGCTGCCTGGGGCGGCCTAATTTCTAGAGCCGCCCCTGGTCTGGGGATTGCCCCACTCCGGTGCTCCACCCAGGGAGTAGGGTTGGGGCCATGCCATGCAGCTGCCAGAAGCAGTGGCATGGCCCTGCTCCGACTCCTACGTGTAGGGGCAGCCAGGGGGCTCCGCACACTGCCCCCACTCCAAGCGCCGCCCCCGCAGCTCAGGACCAGGACTTAATATGTACACCCTACCTCAAATAAGTCATCTCTAGTATAGGTGATTTAGCAGCCTCAGAAATGGGGCAAACTCCAGCATACTCAGTGTAATCCCTCTCCACCCTCCTTTTAGTAAAGTACATCAGTTTATTTTATATATTCTGTCCAATGTTTTCCACAGGAGGAACTGTCTTAACTCTATTCCCCTGCTCATTTATTTTCAGCCTGTCCGTCCCTGCAGACCTGAATGACTGGAATATGGATCTGAGAGGGAATTTTTGCCCACAAAGTTGAAAAGGCTGTATTATTCCTATTCATTAGTGAGGTAAGCCATTGTTAATGCCTGCGGAAGCTTTCCATGCTATATTCAGTTGTATGACTGTGAAGCAAATGTTTGCAACAGGACAAACTTCTTCAGCTTTCATCTGTCCGACTGGGAGAGCAGTCAACAAGCTGCCCATATTTAATTATATTATTCTCTGCCTGCAGTGGTCCCACAGGCCTCTGGAGACAATCCAGGGCCATGTTTATCTTGTTTATCTTTACTTGTAATTTTCTATGATTGATTGAAGTGTAAGGAAATCATAATGTTTAAACAGAAATGTTTTGGCTTTGGAAGTATCTGGGAAAACTGGGTCACTCTGGTTAGGCTGCAGGGAAAAGAATGGGTGAAAAGTGTTCTTGTCATGTACACTGTCTAAACCATGAAGGGCCTAGTTCTCTTCTCACCTACTCCGGTTTTACATTGGTGTAACTCCAGTGGAACTTGTCCTTGGGTGTCACTGGTGTAAGAGGAGAATCACACTGATTTCTGTACTGCAAGAATGGAACTGGATGGCTCAGGAGATTGGTAAAGAGGGAAGGAGTCTTTCACTTTTAAATTACTGCCTTGAATTCAGCTCCAGTTATTAGTGATCAAAAGCCATTGCTTCTCTTGGCTTTTTAGTAGTCCATGTGAAATGAGTTTGTTGGGTCTTGCTCCAATGGTGGCAGCCTTAGTAGAGAGGCTAAGGATTGGTCCTGGAGACTGCACTATCCTTTCACTCCCATAGCTGTCTCCAAAGGTGAAGGAACCCTGATACAGGGTAGGTGGTCATTTATAACCTCTGATTAATGATAGCATTATGCCTTGGCAGAATTTGCATACAATCAAAAATCGTGGAGCAGGTCCCTAGGTTACCTCAGGGCCGCCCAGAGGATTCCGGGGGCCCGGGGTCTTCGGCGGCGGGGGGCCCTTCCGTTCCGGGACCGCCGCCAAAGTGCCCCGAAGACCCGCGGCGGAGCCCCCGCCGCGGGTCTTCGGGCACTGGCGGCGGGTCCCCGAACAGATGGGGCCCCCCGCCACCGAAGACTGGGCTGTGCTTCGGCGGCGGCGGCGGGTGCCGCTTCTCCCCCCCCACCCCCAGCTTCGCCCGCCCGCCCGGCCGCGGCCCCGGCTTCGCCCGCTCGCCCGCCCTCGGCCCCGGCTTCTCCCGCCCGCCCTCCCGGCTGCGGCCCCGCCCCCGGCTTCGCCCGCTCGCCCGCCCTCCCGGCCGCGGCTCCAGCTTCTCCCGCCCGCCCTCCCGGCTGCGGCCCCGGCCCCGGCGTCTCCCGCCCACCCAGCCCCCGGCCCCGGCCCCACTCCCGGCTTCGCCCGCCCTCCCGGCCGCGGCCCCACTCCCGGCTTCGCCCGCCCTCCCGGCCGCCGCCCCACTCCCGGCTTCGCCCGCCCTCCCGGCCGCGGCCCCCGGCTTCTCCGCCCGCCCTCCCGGCCCCAGCCCGCCCGGCCGCGGCCCCGCCCCCGCCTTCGCCCGCTCGCCCGCCCTCCCGGCCGCGGCCCCGGCCCCGGCGTCTCCCGCCCACCCAGCCCCTCCCGCCCGCCCTCCCGGCCGCGGCCCCGCCGCGGCTTCGCCCACTCGCCCGCCCTCCCGGCCGCGGCCCCGGCGTCTCCCGGCCACCCTCCCGGCCAAGGCCCGCCCCCAGCTTCGCCCGCCCTCCCGGCTGCGGCCCCGCCCCGGCTTCGCCCGCTCGCCCGCCCTCCCGGCCACGGCTCCAGCCCTCCCGGCCGCCCAGCCCTCCCGGCCGCGGCCCCAGCTTCCCAGCCCGCCCTCCCGGCCGCGGCCCCACTCCCGGCTTCGCTCGCCCTCCCGGCCGCGGCCCCACTCCCGGCTTCGCCGGCCGCGGCCCCGCCTCCCGGCCGCCCTCCCGGCCGCAGCCCCGCTCCCGGCTTCGCCCACTCGCCCGCCCTCCCGGTCGCGGCACCGGCTTCGCCCGCCCGCCCTCCCGGCTGCGGCCACGGCCCCGGCGTCTCCCGCCCACCCAGCCCCGGCCCCGGCTTCGCCCGCCCTCCCGGCCGCGGCCCCGGCTTCTCCCGCCCGCCCTCCCGGCTGCGGCCCCGGCGTCTCCGCCCACCCAGCCCCTCCCGGCCGCGGCCCCCTGGCCCCGGCCGCTCCCCCCACCCAGCCCCTCCCGGCCGCGGCCCTGCCTCCCGGCCGCAGCCCCACCCCGGCTTCGCCCACTCGCCCGCCCTCCCGGCCGCGGCCCCGGCTTCTCCCGCCCAGCCCTCCCGGCTGCGGCCCCGGCGTCTCCCGCCCGCCCAGCCCTTCCCGGCCGCGGCCCCGGCTTCTCCCGGCCGCGGCCCTCCCGGCCACCCTCCCGGCCGCGGCCCCGCCCTCCCGGCCACCCTCCCGGCCGCAGCCCCGGCCTCCCGGCCGCGGCCCCGCCCCGCCCACTCGCCCGCCCTCCCGGCCGCGGCCCCGGCTTCTCCCGCCCGCCCGGCTGCGGCCCCGGCCCCGGCGTCTCCCGCCCACCCAGCCCTCCCGGCCGCGGCCCCGGCCCCGGCGTCTCCCGGCCACCCAGCCCCCTCCCGGCTTCGCCCGCCCTCCCGGCCGCGGCCCCTCCTCCCGGCCGCAGCCCCACCCCGGCTTCGCCCACTCGCCCGCCCTCCCGGCCGCGGCCCCGGCTTCTCCCGCCCGCCCGCCCGGCTGCGGCCCCGGCCCCGGTGTCTCCTGCCCACCCAGCCCCTCCCGGCCGCGGCCCCGGCTTCTCCCGCCCGCCCTCCCGGCCACGGCCCCACTCCCGGCTTCGCCCGCCCTCCCGGCCGCGGCCCCGGCCCCGCCCTCCCGGCCGCGGCCCCGGCTTCTCCCGCCCAGCCCTCCCGGCTGCGGCCCCGGCGTCTCCCGCCCGCCCAGCCCTCCCGGCCGCGGCCCCGGCTTCTCCCGGCCGCCCTCCCGGCTGCTCCCGGCCGCCCTCCCGGCCGCCCTCCCGGCCGCGGCCGGCCCCGGCGTCTCCCGCCCACCCAGCCTCCCGGCCGCGGCCCCGCCCTCCCGGCCGCCCTCCCGGCCGCAGCCCCGGCGCCCGCCCTCCCGGCCGCGGCCCCGGCTTCTCCCGCCCGCCCTCCCGGCTGCGGCCTCCCGGCCGCGGCCCTCCCGGCCGCGGCCCCAGCTTCTCCCGCCCGCCCTCCCGGCTGCGGCCCCGGCCCCGGCCCCGGCGTCTCCCGCCCACCCAGCCCCTCCCGGCCGCGGCCCCGGCTTCGCCCGCCCTCCCGGCCGCGGCCCCGGCTGCGGCCCCGGCGTCTCCCGCCCGCCCAGCCCTCCCGGCCGCGGCCCCGGCTTCTCCCGGCCGCCCTCCCGGCCGCGGCCCGGCTTCTCCGCCGCCCTCCCGGCTGCGGCTGCGGTCCCGGGCCCTCCCGGCCACCCAGCCTCTCCCGGCCGTGGCCCCAGCTTCGCCCGCCCTCCCGGCCGCCCTTCCGGCCGCGGCCCCACTCCCGGCTTCGCCCACCCTCCCGGCCGCGGCCCCGGCTTCTCCCCCCCGCCCTCCCGGCCGCGGCCCCGGCCACTCCCGGCCACCCTCCCGGCCGCAGCCCCGCCCTCCCGGCCGCGGCTTCTCCGGCCGCAGCCCCGCCCCGGCTTCGCCCACTCGCCCGCCCTCCCGGCCGCGGCCCCGGCGTCTCCCGGCCTCCCTCCCGGCGGCGGCCCCGGCGTCTCCCGCCCACCCAGCCCCTCCCGGCCGCGGCCCCACCTCCCGGCCGCGGCCCCGGCTTCTCCCGCCCAGCCCTCCCGGCTGCGGCCCCGGCCCCGGCGTCTCCTGCCCACCCAGCCCTCCCGGCCGCGGCCCCGGCTTCTCCCGCCAGCCCTCCCGGCCGCGGCCCCACTCCCGGCTTCGCCCGCCCTCCCAGCCGCGGCCCCACTCCCGGCTTCGCCTGCCCTCCCGGCCGCGGCCCCGGCTTCTCCCGGCCACCCCCCCGGCGTCGCCCAGTCGCCCGCCCTCCCGGCCGCGGCCCCGGCTTCTCCGCCCGCCCTCCCGGCCGCGGCCCCGGCCCCGGCGTCTCCCGCCCACCCAGCCCCTCCCGGCCGCGGCCCCGGCTTCGCCCGCCCTCCCGGCCGCCGCCCCGGCGTCTCCCGCCCACCCAGCCCCTCCCGGCCGTGGCCCCGGCTTCTCCCGCCCTCCCGGCCGCGGCCCCGCCCTCCCGGCCGCCCTCCCGGCTGCGGCCCCGCGCCCGGCTTCGCCCACTCGCCCGCCCTCCCGGCCGCGGCCCCGGCTTCTCCTGCCCAGCCCTCCCGGCTGCGGCCCCGGCGTCTCCCGCCCGCCCAGCCCCTCCCGGCCGCGGCCCCGGCTTCTCCCGGCCGCCCTCCCGGCTGCGGCCCCGGCCACCCAGCCTCTCCCGGCCGTGGCCCCAGCCTCCCGGCCGCCCTCCCGGCCGCGGCCCCACTCCCGGCTTCGCCCGCCCTCCCGGCCGCGGCCCCGGCTTCTCCCGGCCGCCCGCCCGGCCGCGGCCCCGGGGTCTCCCGCCCACCCAGCCCCTCCCGGCCGCGGCCCCCGGCCCCGGCTTCGCCTGCCCTCCCGGCCGCGGCCCCGGCTTCGCCCACTCGCCCGCCCTCCCGGCCGCGGCCCCCTCCCGGCTGCGGCCCCGGCGTCTCCCGCCCACCCAGCCCCGGCACCTCCCGGCCGCGGCCTTCGTCCGCTCGCCCACCCTCCCGGCCGCGGCCCCACTCCCGGCTTCGCCTGCCCTCCCGGCCGCGGCCCCGGCTTCTCCCGGCCGCGGCCCCGCCCTCCCGCCCGCAGCCCCGCCCCGGCTTCGCCCACTCGCCCGCCGTCCCGGCCGCGGCCCCGGCTTCTCCCGCCCGCCCTCCCGGCTGCGGCCCCGGCCCCGGCCCCGGCGTCTCCCGCCCACCCAGCCCTCCCGGCCGCGGCCCCGGCCCCGGCCCCGGCTTCGCCTGCCCTCCCGGCCGCGGCCCTGCCCTCCCGGCCGCAGCCCCGCCCCCGGCTTCGCCCACTCGCCCGCCGTCCCGGCCGCGGCCCCGGCTTCTCCCGCCCGCCCTCCCGGCTGCTGCCCCGGCCCCGGCGTCTCCCGCCCACCCAGCCCCTCCCGGCCGCGGACCCGGCTTCTCCCTCCCGGCCGCGGCCCCGCCTTCTCCCGGCCGCGGCCCCGCCTTCTCCCGCCCTCCCGCGGCCCCGCCCTCCCGGCCGCAGCCCCGCCCCGGCTTCGCCCACTCGCCCGCCGTCCCGGCCGCGGCCCCGGCTTCTCCCGCCCGCCCTCCCGGCTGCGGCCCCGGCCCCGGCGTCTCCCGCCCACCCAGCCCCTCCCGGCTGCGGCCCCGGCTTCGCCCGCCCTCCCGGCCGCGGCCCCACTCCCGGCTTCGCCCGCCCTCCCGGCCGCGGCCCCGGCTTCTCCCGTCCGCCCTCCCGGCCGCGCCCTCCCGGCCGCGGCCCCACTCCCGGCTTCGCTCACCCTCCCGGCCGCGGCCCCGGCTTCTCCCGGCCGCCCTCCCGGCCGCGGCCCCGGCCCCTTACCGAGCGCGTCACCGGCGGGGCCTGAGCTCCGTCCCGCTCAGAACCGCGTGCTGAGGGGGCGGGGCTGTGAGCTCCGGGCCGAGCGGAGGCAGCTGCCCCGCCCCCTGACCACGCCGCTCGGGGCGGGGCGGGGCTCAGGCCCCGTTGGAGCTCCCAGCCCCGCCCCCTCACCACGCGGATCGGGGCGGGGCTCAGGGGCTCGGCCGGAGTCTCGGCGCTTGATGCGCTGAGCAGGGGCGGCTCTAGGCACCAGCGGCCAAGCGCCCGCTTGGGGCGGCATCCTGGGGAGGGCGGCATTTGGCTCCTGTGGAGCTCCCGCCGGCATGCCAGCGGCAGGTCCACCGGAGCCCGGGACGAGCGGACCTGCCGCAGGCATGACTGCGGCAGGTCCCGTCTTCCCGCGGCTCCGGTTGAGCTCCCACAGGCATGACTGCGGCAGGTCCGCTCGTCCCGGGCTCCGGTGGAGCTCCCGCCGGCATGCCTGCGGGAGCTCCACCGGAGCCAAATGCCGCCCTCCCCAGGATGCCGGAGCCGCGGGAAGAGGGGACCCGCCGCGGGACTGGGGAAGGGCGGCGCAGCGCTCCGCGCTGCTTGGGGCAGCCTACTTTGTAGAGCCGCCCCTGGCGCTGAGGCTCCCGGAGAGGGGCGGAGCCGGGAGCCTCCGCTCCTCTTGGGGGCCCCTGCGGGGCCCGGGGCAAATTGCCCCCTTTGCCCCCCCCTCTGGGCGGCCCTGGGTTACCTACTTAAGTCATGTACATATTATTCTGATCAACCCAGTTCTTTTTCAGATGTTGTAAATAGTAAGGTGTGGGGGTTTTGTTGTTGTTGTTGTTTTTAAATCTTCCTCGTTATTTGATTCTTCAGGTAAAATTTTCCAGTTTGGGGTCAGTGGGTGTGCCTGAAAAAATTGCTTTCTTTTTGCATGTGCAAATCCAGGAATTACATGCCTAACTGTGCATTTGTGTGCACAGCTATCCAAAGTGAATGCACCGATGAAGTGTTGTTCTATGGGTGCACCCATCTTTCTGCAAGTACATCCAGTGTGCACACCTTTGAAAATGTGCCCCCGTTATATCTCACTGGATATGCTAACCATACATCTATTCCTCTCAGAGGTTGTGGTGTCAAAGGGTTTGTGTGGCTTATTGGTGTCAACAAACTGAGAAAGGGTCATGGAAAAGAGGACTTCAGTTATGGACACACATTTATGCATATGGAGTTGTGGTTAGGGAGAAAACAGCTACAGGAAAGGTGGCCAAAAAGAGGGATCCTAAGTTTTGAGGAGGACTTTCCCCCATCTTGTTTTTAACTTTGTAAAATGAAAGTCTGCAGTGATTCCAAAATAAAGTTTTTCATGTTGTACATCATTCTCTTTACGAGTAGCCTGGAGGAGAGAAATCAGCAGGAATCCCTTTCTAGCTTTCTCAGGTTACCTAAATATCATGATACGTAATAAGGAAATTATCTTGTATTAAATATAAAAAGGGATTTTTAGGAGTTGGAATTTGAGACAATTATAATATAAACCTTTATTGCCTATCTGTGAGTAAGAATTCTATACTATTGCTTCCTGGGTGGAGGATTTTTGTGCATTATTATTTAATATTTCTATTACTGTAACACCAAGAGACCCCAGGCATAATCAGGGCCCTTTGTAAAAAGCGACAAAGAGTCCTGTGGCACTTTATAGACTAACAGAAGTATTGGAGCATAAGCTCTCGTGGGTGAATACCCACTTTGTCTGATGCAGGGCCCTTTGTGCTAGTCCTGTGCAAACACACAGGGAGACATAATCCCTGCCTCAAAAGGTTTAGCTGATATATGCCTCTCAGATTTTGTTTTTTCCTATCTTTGTTGTGCACTGTGGATAAATTCACCCATGTGCTGAAGGCCAACATAAGGACTATGGATCATTTGACTCCCACTTTAGCCCTCAAAATAAGCTCAAGAAGAATTTAAATAGTGCATAGTCCATGGATTGACCCTCTGTACAAGGGAGAATTTCACCCCCTGAGATTAAGCACATGCTCGATTTTCAGCAAGTGCTTCAGTCCCTTTGACTTCAACAGGACTTTGATGTTGTGACGAACTGGGACTGTTCTTACTGTGGTCTGTGAATGCTGAGTGGGGGGTGTTGGCCTGGGAGGACGATCTGCATTGGGGGATGGGAGACTGGCTGTAGAGAGAATACCTAAGCATGTAACGTGAGAACCCAGGAAGGGGTAGAAGCTGGACAAAAGGCTGGAGAGTGAGAGGAGTTTCAGGCGGTGGCTGGGGAATGGAGGGAAGCACAGACAGGGCTCTGACCCCCCCCCCCCAAGGGGGCTGTGGTGCTCCTGGGACCCCAAGATGGACCTAACTGGGGAGGATCCTATTATCTGTGCCTGCAAAACCTGTGTTCCTGTCGTCTAAATAAACCTTCTGCTTTACTGGCTGGCTGAGAGTCATGGTGAATCGCAGGAAGCCGGGGGTGCAGGGCCTTCACTCCCCCGCACTCCGTGACAGACGTCAATGGGATTGAAATACATTTGAAGCACTGGAACAGGTTGTGGTGGATTCCCCGAGGTGCCACCTGGAACTGGGGTACCACTGAGCCCTCTGACTGACCAGCCTGGGCTCCCTCTCACACCGTGCTGCTGTAACAAGCTCTAGACTTCTCCTGGTCTTACACTTCCACCAGCATTTACACAGGCAGGGAGACACCCAGCTGCAGTTACATGCAGGCTTTGACCAGCCACTGCATGAACCAACAACAGAAAGGCTATAGCCAAGATTACCCCCAGCTTCCCAGCTAGGACCCCAGAGCATTACCATCTGGCCCTGTTCAAAACCCTGACCAGTATGAATTTATTACTTAGTTCGCCTCTCCCTCAATGTGGAGAGGAATATGCACACTTGTAGTAACCAAGCTGAGATTTTACCCGTGACACTTCACTTAAAGGCAAACCGGTTTACAAGTTTATTAACTATAAAAAGATAGATTTTAAGTGATTGTAAGTGATAGCAAGCACTAAGATACTAGAAAGATATGATATGAGTTAGCAAATTCTCACCCTGGCTGATGATACAAGCAGGCTTGCGGATTCTTAAGGTACAAGCTGCACTTGCTTTGCATCTTTGGTTCCCCACCCCCGTTCCCAGTCCCTTTCTTTCAGAACTTCCCTCAGGTGTTGAGTTGTGGGGGAGTGAAGAACAACAGATGAGGTCACTCCCTGCCTTATATAGCTTTAGCATAGGGTGGGAACCTTTTGTTCCAAAAACAGTTCCCAGCCCAGTTTGTGGAAAAATACAGATACCCAAAATGGAATCCACGTGGTCTGGTCACATGCCCTTGCAGAGTCATAGCAGCCATTACTTACAGGCTGTCTGGAGCATTCTCAGGAAGGCTCCCAGGTGGGGGATAAGCTTTTCCTAAGGCCTGTTGTTTTTCCTAATGGTCCATTACCCTGACTAGACCCTTCACGACTAGCTATTTAGACTGGACACATCTTGCCTAGTGGGTGTCACCTGGGGGTGGTTAAATGTGAAATACAGATACACAGTCATTATTCACAACTTCAGATACAAAAATGATACATGCATACAAATAGGATAATCATATTCAGCAAATCATAACTTTTCCAATGACACCTTACATGACACATCTTGTACAAAATGCATAATAATTATGCCATAATCATATCATAATAATATCACCATGAAGAATATGTTGTGCAGTGTCACACAGGTTACCTAGAGAGGTTATGGAATCCCCATCATTGGAGGCTTTTAAGAACACATTAGACAAACACTTGTCTGGGATGATCTAGATCAGGGGTAGGCAACCTATGGCACACGTGCCGAAGGTGGCACGCAAGCTGATTTTCAGCGTCACTCACACTGCCCAGGTCCTGGCCACCGGTCAGGGGGGCTCTGCATTTTAATTTTATTTTAAAAGAAGCTTCTTAAACATTTAAAAAATCTTATTTACTTTACATACAACAATAGTTTAGTTATATATTATAGACTTAGAGAAACATTCTAAAAATGTTAAAATGTATGACTGGCATGCGAGACCTTAAATTAGAGTGAGTAAATGATGACACAGCACAACACTTCTGAAAGGTTGCTGACCCCTAATCTAGATATACTTGGTCCTGCCTCAGCACAGGGGACTAGACTAGATGACCTCTCATGGTCCTTTTCAGCTCTACGTTTTTATGATTCTATGTGTTTATGGTTTTTTGAATATTGATTTAAAACAGTAAGCTTAACAGCATACTACAGTAACAGTGCTTCATGTTTTTCATTTAGAAACAACCCAAACCTATAGAGCTTGCACATCCTCACTCTGGAGTGATTGGACTTAAGTTGCAGAGTTTTACGAGCTAGTGAGATTGTGGAGCTTACAAACTCTGGCCCTGCTCCTTCAATCCGCCCTGCTCAGACAGAAGGGCCCACATGGCGCTCATTGCAGGAATGAGACTTCTGATGAGCACACCGGCAGAGCTTGTAGACACCTTGAACTGCCTTTCTGTACCAAAAGCTTTATCTATTACAGAGCACAAAGAGTTCAAGACAGAAACTGTTCCTGTATTAAAACTTTCTACAGAGAAAGCTTTTTCCAGATATATATGTGTCATAAACCTGAAGTAAGTTAGAAAAGTCAAGACATTCAGAATAAAGGTTCTCACAGCTGTCCTTCACATATGTACCACAAAGGGCCTTTCAGTGCATGGTCAATAAGAGACTAAGCAGATCAGTTACCAAGCTTGGTATTGTTTCTTTAAGGCCCCAATTATTATTTGTTGCTGTTACTTTATATATCATGTACTGAGTGCTCTTGGAGTGAGTGCTTGGAGCTACCGGAAAGGAAGACATGGACTCTGTGCTTAACAATTTATATTATAAAGTGGACAGGCAACGGTGTAAAAACACAATATACCAATGTCCATTTCAAAGCAGTAATTTTTTTCTTTTAACTGATCTTAAACCTAGGCTAGAACATAGTTTGCACACTTGGTTCAAACATGGTTTTCTGCATAGTTTATACAGCCAAACTGTACTTTGAACGGGTTCAATAAAACTGTTTGAGCTCTAGTATAAATGAGACCTAAAAGTAGTGCCATTAATATAACCTTACTTTCATCCCCATTGTAGATGCAGTATTGCCAACTCTTCTAACAAGTCTCACAATAGTTGATGTTTAACTTAAAGACCCAGTTTAGGAACCCAAGCAATTACATGAGAATCACAGCTTTCATTTTTAAAAGAGTACATTTCTAGCCCAAATGGTTGCAGAAAAAATCTTGAAAATGTGACCCAAGTGCAACATAAACGCTCAAAAAAGAGAAGGCAAATAAAAATAACCCAAGGTTTATTATTTTTTAAAAATCTCATGCTTTCTAAGCCAATCTCCTCACGCTGGGGGACATGACTCATGATTTTCAAAAAATTAGGTGTAGGTAATTCTGGAGACAAGGGCTAAAATTTTCAGACATTCTTAAGTGACATTTTCAAAACTGTTCCTAAATGCCTACCTCACTTCTGAAAATGGAACTTACGCTCTTAAATCAAGTAGGCACATCTGAAAATGTTACCTGATGACTAAATTTTCCATAATGAAAATATTATTTTTTCTTGTTTGTATTCTATTTCCCCTAAAATATTTGATTTTCAGCAAGGGGCCTGGGTTTCACCTAGTTCTCCAGGTGAGGATGGCTAAGACAAACATTGGTCAAATAATTAATTCCAATTTAAACTGTGAGTTGGCCTCTCAGCTAGGATTTTAGAATCTGAATCTACGCTACTGCGGTAAATTTATCTAAGCTACGCTACTTCAGTTACATGAATAATGTAACTGAAGTCGACATACCTAAATCCACTTGCCACGGTGTCTATACCACGCTGTGTTGACGGAAGATGCTCTCCCGCCGACTTACCTTATGCTTCTTGGGGAGGTGGAGTTCAGAAATTGACAGGAGAGCGCTCTGCCATCAACTTAGCTTGTCTTCACCAGACCTGCTAAATTGATGCCACTGCATTGATTGCAGAAGCACTGATTTAGCTCTGTAGTGAAGACGTGCCCTGAGATCCTTCTGGTTTTTAACCCTTTGCTGTAACCACTGCTCTACAAGATTTTGAATAGGCTAGGTGTAAAATCCATACAGAGGATTGATTGTGCATCCATATTTTTTTTCTTTTTACTGATTTTGAAGTTGTAGTGGAAAAACATATTAGAGCAAGGAAAGGTTTTGCATGAGTGTTTGTGCAAGCATTATGTATTCTTCTACACATGATACCAGTTAAATGGAAGTTATGTCAGCAACAGTGTTCACCTCTAAGGAATTTAGTGCCAATGGTAATTATCCATTTGAAAAAGAAAATCTATGGTCATCCTGAATGAACTGGAAGAAAAGTGTACATTTTGGATCTTTTTCTTTTGTATTGAAAAATGCATGGTGAATTTAAACAGAACCTGGCATATGCAGAAGAAAAATAAAGATATTGAATTATAAGATTTTTTTTAAGGCAAAAAAAGGCAGTAAAAGGAAAGAAAAAGAAAACCATGCAGTGACAAATGCTTGAAGGCTCAAAGAAGCATACATTGCACAAGTGAGTGGTAGAAAAGATTTACTGCATGGGACATCTAGTCTAATCCACCGCCCATGTCAGTGCAGGATTTTCCCCTACCGTGTATTTTTATTGGGCTAGGTTCTGCCTTATCCACACACACGTTAATGCTGGGAGTTTGGAAAAGAGTAAGGAGCTCCCCCCTTGCAAGGGCTGTGAAAGAGATGTGCAGAATTCCTGTTCTTTATGTTCAGGGGAGCACAGGGGCTGCTCCCTACCTTTTCTCTGCAGAAAGCACAGCACCTCAAAGGGGGTAGGGGGACAAGCAGTAGGCATAACCATAGCTTTCCCCTCCTGCACTCTGGCCATCCTCCTGGAGGGAGTGTGTTGCAGTGTTTAGAAGGGCTTAGCAGGGTACATGCTCTCCCTGTGTACTGGGGGCCTCTGACAGGGAAAATGTCTCAGAGTGGGGGGGTGTTGCACACTGCTCTCAGCTCGGGGCTTATCTCGGGGCACAATAGAGCCTGTAGCATCTTGTCCATTCTGGTTTTAAATGACTCTAGCACCGGGGCTTCTACTGTTTCCCTCAAGGTTGAGTTTTATAGACTGGATCGCACTTGCCTCTCCCACATGGGGTAATCCCACTGAAGCCAAGCAGAGAGGAACTTTCTAAAACAGCTTCCGAAATCTGTGTTAACCAGTGGAGAACATGGCAAGGCCACCCACCACAGAAAATCAGCGCTTCAGTCACTTGGTGGTGGTGTCTGTAGTTGTAGGTGGAAGAGAGAGAGCATGGCAAATGTCTCTCCCTTTTATCATGTCCTTTCTTCCCTCTTGGCTTTGTCCCCCTCCCCTTCAGAGTCAGGTGAGCATTACCTCATCGCAGTTCCAAACTGACCAAAGGAAGAGAGGTGACTCCCTCGAGAGTCTAACAGATTCTTTTGTTGCTGCCTAGGCCAGTGTCTTTTGTTTCCTGTGAGGCTAGGCTGGGTTAGTTCCATACCTGCCCTGATGAGGTGTGAACTGCCTCTCTGCTCTTGGAGAGTTTTTGTCTGGGCTTGCTTTAAGCCATGAGGATACATTTTCAGCCTTATAACTATAGACATAAAATTATAACCCATAACATAACTATAACATTACTATAACAACAATGCTCAGTACATAATGAGTCTTCCGAAGACATCCGACGTGACAAACTTTGCATTGGATACCACACAATCAGGGCCGCCTCCAGACCCCAGCGCGCCAAGCGCGCGCTTGGGGCGGCATGCCGTGGGAGGGTGGCAGGCGGCTCCGGTGGACCTCCCGCAGGCATGCCTGCGGAGGGTCCGTTGGTCCCGCTGCTTCGGTGGAGCATCCGCAGGCGTGCCTGCGGGAGGTCCACCGGAGCCACGGGACCAGCGGATCCTCCGCAGGCACGTCTGCAGGAGGTCCACCGGAGCTGCGGGACAGGCGACCGGCAGAGCGCCCCCCGCGGCGTGCCGCCCTGCTCGGGGCGGCGCAATTCCTAGAGCCGGCCCTGCACACAATCATTTTACAAGGATGAACGTGGGGGTGCTAGGTGTTCCCCTGAGGTACAGAGCGTCACAGGGTTGCTGTCACTGTCTTTCACAAGCACAGCACTGATGGAACAAAGGGCTCTCACTCCCGGTGTGGGTGACAAGCACAGAGTTTGTTCACTGCCTAGCACAGGGCAGCAGCTCAGTGAGCAGATCATGACACTCCTGGACACCAAGCACCAGGTATTTGTAGAACAGGACCAATAGCTACTGTGAACGTGTATGTACTGTGCAAGGATGACAGGCTGTGTAGGAATGTTTGGCAGACAGGCAATGTAAGGAACATCAGTTACTTTAGCTTTGATCTGCTGTATTTATACCTGGATGGAAAGGGCATAATGAAGAGTGGTGGAAGGGAAAGTGGAAAATCAGACATTTCAATTGGCCAGAGATATTAGGCCACCCTGATGGGAGATGATGAGCTAATTTTTTTTAGTTTATTGGAGTGTTGGTGTTGGAGTCGTCCAGTGTATTGGGAAGAAAAGTGAGTGATGATTTATTTTGCAGTGAATGGAATTGTTCAGTAGTCAGCACTTTTACAATCTGTCTGGTGCCCGAATATGGATTTAGGAGCCTAAGTTTAGGACCCTGTTTTTGAAAACTCTGACCTAAAAGTACAGTAACCATGAACAAAAATTAGGTGCCTAAAACAATCTTTAGGGAAACTTACCCGTGTCAGTTTTGAATATTATTGTGGGTGCTGTGGTTTGTTATAATATGATGTGATAGCAAGAACTGTTCGGCAACTGAGAGTTGGCGGGTGGGTCAGTCCCAGGTACCCACAAAGTCGCAGTTGAATCTTCTGTCCCTGCCTTTAGGCAGCCTCCAATTTCATAGCATACGAAAAAAGAAAAGTAAGGCAAATGATAGAAGGGATGGGACTTTTTTTTTTTCTTTTGGAGTGTGTGTATGTGAGGGGGATGACACATTTCCCAAGCAATGGAACGCAATTGCAATTTGATCAGTTAGCAGACTTTCTCACACACAGCCATACAAGATATTTTTAAAGGAAGACTTTGCATGGAAGTCCTCATCAGTTTGGTTTAATGGTTTTATTCAATATCTAGTGCTGTTTGTGTATTTTTACAGTGTTACTTTTGTCTTCCCAGAGAACATAATAATAAACCCTTAACTATTATTATTGACGCTGAGCATCATGCTTTATTAAATCTTGGCAGACAACGCTGCCCATAGTGATCCCTTCCTATCTCCCTTCCCCTACCTCCCACACCAGTGCAACATTAAATCAATAAAGCCACAAGAAATAACTCAAATTACTTAAGTAAGAAGGTACTTTCCATTTGAGTTTACCTCAGGCAATTTAAACAGGCCCCCTTGAAACAGTGACAAGAAGAGTTATAGGAGCTTAGGAGCACCAGACACCAATTACAATTTGAAAACTAAATGCCATAATTAACAAGACATATACTTTAATCTAAAGCAACTCAAATATGTGGCTGGATAAAGAAAAAAGGTAAAGGTAAACTCTGTAATTATAATAAATCGGTGCACTGGGGAAAGGCATACCTTTGAGAGATCTTCTTTTATTCTGCAATTAACTTTCAAGTGTTTCATTCAAGCGCCCCCCACACACACGTTCACTGCCTATCTCCCTTATACCCCGTGATCACTCTGACCGACTCCTCCAGTTTTGTGTGTGCATGCTAAGTGCATTGGGAGTAAGGCTGTGTGAATAACTGAATATTTAGTTTAGGTGAAGGTCTAAAAATTTTTTTTTTAAGTTTTGGATCAGTCTGAAACTGAAATGTTTCAAAAGTTTTGGCAGACTGAAGTTTTGAAAAAAAAATTCATTTTGGGTCAACAAAAACAGTTTGGTCAACCTGAAAGTAAACATTTTGTTTTGATTTTGTGTTTTTTAAAATGTTTTCTTAAATAAAATGGAGGGAAATTCTGAAGCAAAATCTCTTTCCAAAGTGAAATGTCAAAATATTTCATTTCAGAAATGCCAAAACGAATGGATTTGACACACCTGAATTTTTTTCCTTTTTTCTGACTGAAACAATTTACCATAATTGATCCAAATTTGTGAATTGTGTTTTGGTTGACCCAAATTTGCATTTTCTGGTAGGGAGGAGGAGGAAGGGTTTCCAGAACAAATTTCACCCAGCTCTTGTTAAGAGTGCAAGAGGGCCGACGTGGAGGTTATCACACCCAGATTTTCACACCCAAGTGCTCAGCATTGGCAGTTTTACCATTGACTTTGACTGGAACAGAGTTAGACCATGCTACGTGCTTATGAAAATCTCACCCCAGATTTCTCTAGTACAGAGGTTCTCAAACTGGAGGGGAGGCCCCCCTGGGGGACACGGAATATATTCTGGGGAGGTGTGAGAAGCGTGCGGGGGGAGTACTGTGCACATTTTACCCATAACAATGAATAACTAGGCAAGCTAATTCCTCCAGACATATCAGGTCCTCAAATGGTGCTGTAGATTTCACGGATTTCTGTTAAGCTTGCATAATATTATACAAAGGCGTTGCCATCTGTACGTTAATCTGTTTGCTACAATGCAGTACACATTTAATTGTAAGCATGGACCACAAGTTCAGTTTTCCTTTTGCTCTTATTACAATAGATTGTTGGCTCAGTTTGAATCAATGCCTTACTGTTTCTAATATTTAGTCAGAGTTGCATGTTGATTTTTTTTATCAGTATAATGTGGTGTTTAGATGCTGCTTATAATTATTAGAACTGGGAGCACTGGCTGTTGGGAGTCTGAAAGGACAGGAAACAGGAAGGAGAGGGGAGGAGTTGAGGAGGCTGAGTGAGAGTTACAGAAGGTGCAGCAGCAGCAGCTTGGTAAAGAGGTTTCCACTGTAAAAATAAAGTCCTGTTGAAGTTGTTAGTACCTTGCTTGGTTGATACAACATATATGTACTTGTATGGCGGGGGGAGAGGAGGATCAGGGGCGGCTTTAGACCCCAGCGCGCCAAGCAGGCGCTTGGGGCGCGCCGCCTTTCCCGGGGCGGGTCTCATTTGGCTCGGTTGAGCTCCGCCCGGCATGCCTGCAGCAGGTCCACGGAGCCGGGACGAGCGGACCTGCCGCAGGCATGACTGCGGCGGGTGCCAGGGTCCCGCGGCTCGGTGGAGCTGCCGCAGGCATGCCTGCGGCAGGTCAGCCGTCCGGGCTCCGGTGGACCTGCCGCAGTCATGCCGGCAGGAGCTCAACCGAGCCAAGATGACCCGCCCCGGGAAGGGCGGCGCAGCGCTCCGCGCTGCTTGGGGCAGCCCGATTTCTAGAGCCGCCCCTGAGGAGGATAAACTACTACAGACACAAAGAAGAGGGGCATTATCAAGTACGTTTGAGAACCACTGCTCTAGTATAATTGGACTTTCAAAGAGGCCCAATTTCTCTCAGATGCATAAAGAGCATATATCTGTATATTTCGCTTTACATTACAATCAAGTGAATAAAGATATGTGCCTTCTACTTTTGCTTGAATATGTTTAAATACCTGCCTAATGCATTTATTCTTTGAAGAGAGCCCTATTTATATAAACCTCTGCTTAGGCCATATTTTTGCCATCTGCGATAGGCTTTTAGAATATGTGTTGATGATAAACCGTCTTGAATTCCCTGATGCTCTTGCTAACAAAGATAAGTGAGAAAAATCAATTTTTTTAAAAAAAGGAGACACAGCACTTTCCTCTTTTAATTTACAAAAGCATTTGCCAGAATCAGACAAGTATGAAAAGGTAAAGAGAAGGGACTTTTAAAAGTGGAGCTTTATGAGTATAAGACGAATGTGTCAAGGTTAAAGTAGTCCACTAATCCCAGAGTTGGAAAGAAAAGCTGCAGTTAATAAAGTCTGTCCATGCAGTTTTATTCACTTGCATGCACTTCACTGAAGGAAGAAGAGCAGTCTGGAGACCAATTACAAAGCACTCGTCTGATTTGTTTAATCCCTTTATTTCCTTTTTTGATCAAAATAACGATCTTCCCCCTCCCCCAGGAATTAAAAATATCAAACTTGGTTTCGGTACAGACCTGTTTCAGACACACAACATCCTATAACATTAAAAAGCCTTTTCACTCTTTGACTCTCGTATCTTGTGGAATACACGTGAGTCAGGCTTTTCAAACTCCCAGCACCCACAGCTGTGGATGAACTTTCGAAAAAGGTCAGCATCCGTAGCTTTTTTGCAAATCCAGTCTCTTGTTTTGGCGGGTTAATATGGAAGCAGAGATCCTTAGAAAATCTGGCTATCAGAGCCCGATTTAGAGCCCTCAGGCACACAGGGCAGTTCCCATTGAATTCAGTGTCATTGAAGGCAACGGTGACAGGTTTCAGAGTGGTAGCCGTTAGTCTGCTGTTAAGTGAATTGTCTCGTTAGACTGACCTCACACTTGGTAAGGCAACTCCCATCCTTTCATGTATTTATACCTGCTCCTGTATTTTCCACTTCATGCATCTGATTAAATGGGTTCTAGCCCACAAAAGCTTATGCCCAAATAAATTTGTTAAGTTTCTAAGGTGCCACAAGGACTCTTTGTTTTTGAAGACAATGGGACATGCATGCATGTAGCTGAGGGCAGAACTGAGCATATAATAGACTTCTAATAATTCAGAGCAAATATAGATAGAAGATCCCAGCATACTGAGGTGGGGTGGTTTCTAAATATCATAGGCCAAATTCCATCCATCGCTATTGACACACAACTTCAATTGTGGGCAATGGGAGTTGTGTGTGAGTAGCTGAGGGCAGAATTGGACCCTTTAACTGTTACAGATCAGGTCCTAAGGAGTTAATCATCTGCTTGGGTGAAGACAAGAGGCATCAAGATTCCTGAGGTAAAGAATATCAGAAAGGAAAGCATTCATTATTATAGGTTCCAACTTAGAAAATAGAGTCAGATGAGAGATGATGGACAAACCAGTGATATAGTGCCTGAGGATTCAGCAGAGATTGTGATATATTGTTTGAAGGTTTTGGACAATATTGCCCAAACAAAGAAACTCTTTTAACCCAAGGGCAATAGTTTACTGCTATGGCCCTCAAACCCAGTCAATATTTATTTTATTAACCTGGTGGATGGATTTAGTTTAGAGTGTGTCTGTGGTTTGTTTGAAGTGGTTTGTACTTGGAATTTCTGTGAGAGGTAAACAACACTGAGAGTCACAGCAACAGTGGACTATTGTGTTAAACTATTGCCTTTTGTACAGAGACTGCTGACCACTTGTTTTGGTTTTGAGGGCATCAGCATATGCTTCTTTTCCTGACACAACCTCAAACATTCAAAAATCGAAAAGATTAATAAATATTAATGGAAAAATATTTTCTGCTGGAAAAATATTTTCCTCACAAGTGATTGCTGGTTTTGCAGTGCAATATTTTTTTCCTTTGCTAATATTGTCAGACATAATGATATTGTTCACATACTAGCAAACTTCAGTGACGTGCAATGCAGCTGCACTTAATTTTGTTAAGCCATGTGATGTACAGCATTTCTTGACATATGCAGATTTTCTTTATTGTAAATGAAGCTATTAGGAATCTGTTTTCATTGTTGTTTTGTCTCTTTGTGTTTTGGATTATTCAGACTCATCATAGTTGTTTATTTGCAAAAGATGTTTATTTACAAAATTAACTCCATGTGCTTAACTACATTCAGCATATGTTTGCAACCGTAAGGAGCTGGTGTCTCTTTAAGAAGCTATCTTTCCCCTGGAGGCAAGCCTGGGAGATCCTGTATGGGAATTTTCATGGGCTTGAACACCCATCTCCTGGGAAGCCTAACAGATCCTGTGACTGCTTATTCACGGACTTAAAATGTATCTTTTCTTTCCGGTCAGGATGGAAAAGGAAAAACTTCTTGAGCTGCGTGACTTGCATCCCTACTAGTGGTAATATTCACCAAGGAAAAGATATATTAAAAGTAGCCAGTTTTTGAGACATCAAGGTATAATGAGCGGACATCGAGGTATACTGGTACTGTCCTGATTTGAAGGGACTTTTTTGGTGTACTGGTCCATTTTATTGAAAGAACTATTTTGTCTTTTTCATTAAAATCTTGGGACATCGGCAGTGTAGCCAACCTCAAGCATTCAAAAATTGTGAACCAGGTCTCAATGTAATCATGAGATTGGTTTTTAAAATAATGCAATTTAAAAATAATAAACTTTGAGCTGCCTTCTGGTATTTGAGCCTTTAGGATTCACATTCTTAAGTTTCCTTTGCAGCTGTGAGGGCTAGAAATGTCTTTTTAACTGAAAACCTCAGATCTCACAAAGTAACTGGATTCCAGGAACTGGGACTTTAAAAAACAACTCATCAAATACCATGAGACTTGTGATTAAAATTGCAGTTGGCAACACTGTATCTGGTCAGTCTGGTCTTTTCCATTAGTGCTGCAGTGTGTGCTTCATACAATGTCATTGCTCTCCCCCGGTGTGACAGATTTCTGTTACCAATCTGCCTGAGGCATCAGGTGATCAGGCTGAGGCCACAGGATCACTAGGGGAGGGGATGAAGGAGCACGCCAAGTGACTATATTTTAAAGCTTTATTAATAAAATAACAGCGGTGAGTGCTGAGTGCTCCCCACGTCACTATAAGGAAGAAAGAAAGCATTAGTCCTGCTCCCTAACCCATTGTCATACTCACACATGCACAACCCAAGGCTAGCCAAGCCTGGGTGTAACATAAGAAGAAGAGGGGGAGGGGTGGATGAGAGTTCTGTCCTGTGCACAGGCTGTCCAGGGTCCACTGTTGATCTCTGATTTGCTTCAGCTCTCGGGAGGGTTTTACGTCCTGGGGTCTTTGGGGAGTATTTTGTTCAGGGACCTCTGTCCCCCATGCTCTTTGTACCAGTCCAAACTGGCCTTCTGTGGCTTCCTCAGCTTTCCCAAAACACACTGGCTTCAGGGACGTGAAACTGTTGTTTTCCCCCTCGCTGACCTTCACTGTCTCACTAATTTTTGCAATCCCCTGCAGTCTTGTTCAGCTTACTTCTTTTTTCTCGCAGTTGGCTGGGGTTGGGTAAGATACCGATATGGCTGCAGGCTTCTTGGCTGCATTGAGTCTGTTCGAGCTCAGTGACCTTGGACTGGAGTCAGAGTCTTATCTTCGGACTGAGCTGAAGCATCCAGTTAACTCATTCCCTTCTCCCTTCCTCCCTCTACAGCCTCTCGTAACCTGCAAAGGAACCTTTCACTCCACGCTCACATCTTCAACCCTTCCCGAAATCCTTTCCAGTGCATCTCAATGCATTAGCAATAGACAATGCTGGTGCTTACCCAGGGGACCCCATGTGGGGCAATTTGACTGTGACCCCTGGCCTATCTGCTTCTGAGTTGATCAGCAAGGGAATGAAAGCCACCTCCACTCTTGGCAACAGTGGAGAGATGCAAAGAGGAGAGCTGAAGCAGCAGTGAGTTCTCAACTCAGCAGGAAGGATATCTTCAGGCCTGTGGCCAGCAAGGTGGTGGGGGGAGAAAAATAGAAAGTGAAGTATGAGAGAGTTGGTGGGGAGGAATTGGGTTAGAGAAGAGAACAGGAAATGTGAAAGACTAGTAGGTAGAGTCTTGATGCTAAGTTGAGGACCGGAGACCAGGATGGGGTATTGACCTGAAAGATATAATAAGGGGAGAAGAGATCAGGATGGGAAAAGAGGGAGACGGAGAAAGAGAGGAAACAAAAAAACAGAAATAGCAGGATGATGACAAAAGACACTGACAGAAGTAGTGAAACAAGAAGCAAAAGTTGAGCTATAGCTGTGGGAAAGCAATAAAGAATACAACAGGAGGGGGAATAAGGTAAAAACTTACACCATGTGTGAGGGAGAGACTGGAGAAAATACCAGTGCCACAGTTGGATAAACATACTAAATAGCAGGTGACAGGGGAGGGGAGTAGACAGGGATGAGAGAAAATGGCAACACGTTTTGAAAACATGGTTATCCTATTGCACATCAAGGTCACAGGTCAGATCTACGGATAATTCTCTCTCTAAGGGTGTGCCCTTCATCTCTTTGTAATAATCTAGTAGGAGACTGCATCTAACCTTTCATACAGTCTGAATCCCCACACAGTACATGTGGCATCTCCTCAGATTCTGAATATGAATTACAGTCTACAGGAGGTGCATGGGGAGTACGTACCATGTGTGATTGACACTGAATAACCCACATGATCTGTGCCGACAAGGGTGCACCCCGGATCAAATGTTTAAGCAGGGTCTCCACCACTTGGCATCATGAAAAGTGCTGTGATGGATGCCACCTTGCTGGGGCCTTTACTAGTTTTAACTTTCTTTCCAGCAAGCAGTGCTAAGCAACACTGCCCAGAACTGTGGTGTCCACAAAGTTTCCATGTACAGCCATGATGTGAATAGTGGTACCCAAATGTTTGCAGCTCTTAAGCTGTCAGAGTGAGTTTAGAGCTTAAATATTGTCTGGGGGCACAATTCAATAGCAAATGTTTGCAGAATAATGCTTCACAGTTTCAAAGGCGCTTCAGCAGTGGTGCAGAAAGCTCCCATGTGGTTTATTTTTCTCTCCTACTCCATATAGATACTAATTGTGAATAACACAGATCTGCCAAACTGTGATGTACCTCTTCAGTAGTTATAGGAGCTCAGCATTTAGGTAGTAGCATGCTAGATGTGTTAAAAATGGTGTCTGTCCTCCTTGTAGTATCCATGCACATTAGAGTGACCAGACAGCAAGTGTGAAAAATCAGGACAGGTGATGGGTGTAATAGGAGCCTATATAAGAAAAAGAAAATCAGGACTGTCCCTATAAAATCAGAACATCTGATCACCCTAATGTACCTCGCAGTCATACATGATTTTATCCTCACAACACCTTTGCAAACCAGGAAAGTACTAATTTCCATTTTACAGAAAGGAACCTGAGGCACATGATAGATTAAATGACTTGCCCACAGTCAGACTCCCTGCGAGAGAGAAATGAACTCAGGTCTCTTGAATCCCAATCCAGTGTCCTGTCTGCTAGACCATCGTCCGATCCCATGCTGCATTTAGAGTAGATAAGGACAATGGGCCAAATTCACCCCTTTCGTAACAGTTGTGACCATTGGTATGGTGAAGTTACAACAGGGATGAATTTGGCTCTGGGACTTTATACATATCCTCTTATATTTCTTCTTTATCCTCCAGCTTCTTATTCCGCTTTCCTCTGCTCCCTGGGGTTTAGTTCTCTTGCACAGTTGTATTTGCTTGACTGATGCACTGCTACAGATTTTCTCAGAGAAGCACCCTGCATAAGACAGCTGTGATTCAGGTTGCCCAAGTGAACCAACTCTAACAGCTATAAGCAATATGTAACAGTCCTGAGCCACTCTTTCCTACAATGTTTGCTGTGGTCACTGGAGTGGTAAACCATACCAGGCATGATCTTTCCCTCTGGCACATAGATTGGCCTGCAAACTTTGTGCTGGGCTAATCGCTGTGGTCAGTCATGGGTCATGCAGTGTCTGCTCACAGACAAACCACCACAATAGACTGTAACATTAAGCCCTGGCGCTGCTATGTGATTATACAGTGTGTCATTCTGGACAACGCACTAGAGCAGTTTTGTTATTCATTACCAGCTCCTCTGAGAACTGTCTTTTTTTCCCATCTTGCTTCTGGCGATTGTTTTAAAAATCATTCATTACAGTAAAAATTTGCTTTATTTCTCAACAGTCCCAACCATGAGGCATTTTGGATGACATATTCCCAGTACACACACACACATCTCATGCTCATTCCCTTTCACCCACTTCTCACACTCACCCCCCCTCTTTCACAAACAGTACACACGCACCCTCCTCCCCTCACAGATATTGACCCCCTCATCTTACCTGTACTACACCTCACACTCACTCTATCTCTTGTCGACTACATACATCCACTCTCTATTCTCTTCTCACACTCCCACACACATTCTCTCACACATCTCTTCTCTTTCACAATCACCCCACAGAGTCCCTCCCACACTCCTCTTTTTCTGACCCACAAAAACATACCCAGCACCAAGTTCCTTTCTTCCTGGATGGAGTTGTAAGGGGACTTTAATTCAGACTTTCCTTGCATTCATACATGGAAGCACTTTTCCAATGGGTTTGAGCTAAGAGTCAAGAAATGACACGAGTTAGTGGTTGGGAAAACAGTAATAATATGTTTTAAAAAACACACAAGATATTTTCTTCTGGACATAGTTATTTCAGTAATTTTATATCACCTAATTATCTTGCATTTATAAAATGTATAAGGCAGGCTGTTGTCTCCCACTGTGGATCACCCAGAGTGTTCTCCTGTGAGCATGTCGGGATTGCCGTTCATCAGGTTTCCCCCCCAGCTAGCGGACAGGAAAGGTTGAAACAAAGATGACTTTAGTTCTGATGTCTCTATTTTTTATTTTTATTTATTTATTTTTTGCTTAGGACTGAAATGAGGGAATAGGGTCCTTGATTGAATGCAAGCTCCTGTTTAAACAGGATACATTTCATGCTGCCAAGAGGACTCTGACAGAATTAAACATAAAGATCTTACTTGAAAAGGAAACTTGATTTCATATCTTGACATGGGCTTTATTATTTTATTTATTTTTACAATGGACTATTTGTGTGTGTGTGTGTGTGTGTGAGAGAGAGAGAGAGATATTTCTCACTCTTACATTGACACCCTTTTTTGCATCTATAAATATTCAGGTTAGTACATCCCCAGCACTGGCTTTTGGGTGCTGGTGATCCTGAGCTGTCCATTTTGTTGTTAAAGGGCAAGTCCGATGCCTTGTTTAAATTTTAAACAAACAAACAAACACGGAATCCATGTGTTTCAAAAGCTACTTTGTTATTCAGAGGATGGACAAAAAACTCAGAGGATGGTACTTTCAGTTTACATTTCATGCTATGAGGCTGTTCCCTTCTTAGTATCAGACGAAAGGATGAGTCCACTAATGATGTTTACCCACCTTGGCCTTAAATATGAAAGGGATTCTGTTATCATTAGACATTCCAGAAGAAACACTTTTAGAACATCAGCCAAACTGGGAAAATGGGAGGAGGTGGAAAGGGAGGGAGGGAAATAGGTATTATTCCTATTACACTGCCTCACCGTCTGCTTACTATCCACGTTAGGGCTCTCTAATTATTCAGCACCATCTAGCGGTAGATGCTAATATAGCAACTCTAAACTCCAGCTACAGCAAAACAAGACCATTTTAAAATTGGTTAGTATCTGGCCTACGCGCTAGGACTCTGTCCCTCCCTGTATATATTATTCACAATTTCTAACCGGAGGGAGAGTGCTGTCAAGTGAGTAGATCAGGGAAACTAGGTTTCACGACTCTTGGATGCTATTCTGCCACCAGCACCAATTTATGGTGTGACCTTGGGCAAGTCACTTAACCTCTCTGCACTTCAGTTTAGCCATTTGTGCAATGGCTACAGTGATACTTCCCTGCTTCCTAAAGGTGTTGTGAACCTTATATAACCTCAGCAAAGTACTTTGAGGTCCTTTGATGGAAGGTGCAATATAATGTATTATTGCAAAGTCACACCATGCACAGGCTGTGCCTGCCAGTGGTGGGGAGTAGAATAGGGACACTTCTTTAACTCTACTGGCATGCACTGGAGTAGGTGAGATTTTGGGAGGAACAGCTGGCATGTATTCTAGAACCACCAGAGGAGCTGAAATTCTGTGAAGATAACAGGTCCGATCCTCTGGTGCAGTGCAGCTGCTGAACATCACACCTGCTGGCTGCTCTGAGTTATGCTGGAGGACTGTCTTTGCATGGAGCGGGCTGTGTGCTCCTTAGCCATAGCTGAAGATTGGGGACTATGTGTCTATTTGGGGTTAAAAATTAATTTAAGAAAGAATTTTTGGGGGAAGATGTCTCCCCAGTGGCACTGAAATGAAATAGTCTTTGGTAATCATGGTGCAGGGATGCTGTACAGTTACTGACCCATCACTAGGGGTGTACAAAATATTCACAATGACATTTGAAATGCTCAAGGATGGGTGCTTTGGGTCTCAAAGAAAATAATTAAAATATCTGTTTTTAAGTGTTTGATTAGGGTCCTTTTGATGTGTAATCATAGGAATGGCCTTTCCCTCTCACTCTATGGCCAGCAGTCCATAATTGAGTGTACTGAATTTCAAAGGTCTATCTCAATGGGAGCATGTCAATGGATCATGTCAGTCAGTCAGTAATTTGAAAGTGCTCCCTGTTAATTTGGTAATAACTGTATCCTGGGTTAAATAAACTCAGAGGCCCTCAGGATATGATTCCTCGTTTGTAGAAAGGAAACCCCCTCAAGAAGTCATGTAAATAATATTGCTATTTCTCTACCCACATCTAAAGAACAAAACATCTATGTAAGATTTTTTTTTAAAGTTACAGTGAATTTAAGTCTTCAGTTTGAGTTGATAGCACTGGAAACTGAAGTTTGCTGTTTAGCCACAGAACATGAGCAGTATCGATGAAAGCTTCACCACCGTATCCCACAAATGTTCCTTATCCCTGAGCTAGTGGAAGGAGTGTTGCTCTTGATGATACTTTCAATTCTTGACCTATTCTGATGAGCTGCCAAGAAGAGCACCTTAGTGCCAGATGCTATGTGATGTGGACATCTGGGAAATGGAATGAGACCCTAAGTTCATTTCTCATAGGTTGCCCAACAGCCATTAGATGATAATGGTGTTTGATCATTAGTATTACTTAAACTGTATTAGATCTGAAAAAGGCAGATATATGCCCTGATTCAACAAGATATTCCAGCATGAAATCATGCTCATTATGAAGTTCCCTCACCCATCCATCTTGTTTTAGACAATGCCAAAAACAAAAGTATTCCAGAATCTTTCTTAATGTGGTGGTTTATGTTCTGTCACTTATTTGGCACTCTGATGCTGGCATTTCAGTGCTGGGGTCTGTGGCTTGGGGAGTTTGTTTTGAGGAGGGAGTATTTCGTCAAGTTAAGAGTTTAGATGTATAGATTCCAAGCCCAGAAGGGGCCATTGTGATCCTCTAGACTGACCTGTATAGCACAGGCCATGGAACTTCCCCCAAAATATTACTAGAACAGATCTTTTAGAAAAACACCCAATCTTGATTTCAAAATGGTCTGTGATGGAGAATCCACCATGATTCTTGGCAAATCCAATGGTGAATTACCTTCAGTGTCAAAAATGTATGCCTTATTTCCAGTCTGAACATGTTTAGCTTCAGCTTCCAGCCACTGAGCTCTGTTATACCATTCTCTGCTAGACTGAAGAGGCCATTATTAAATATTTGATCCCCATGTAAATACCTAGACTGTATTCAAATCACCTCTTAACCTTCTCTTTGTTAAGCAGTATAGATTGGGCTCTTTGAGGCTATCACTGTAAGGCGTGTTTTCTAATCTTTTAATAATTTTCACGGCACTTCTCTGAATTCTCTCCATCCTTCTTCAATTGTGGGCACCAGAACTGGACACTGAATTCCAGCAGTGATCCACCAATGCCAAATACAGAGGAAAAGTAACTTCTCTACTACCAGAGATTCCCCTGTTTATGCATCCCAGGATCACATTAGCTTTTTTGACCACAGCATCACATTGCGGGTCAGATGATTATCCACTTCAACCCCCAAATCTTTTTCAGTCACTGCTTCCCAGGATAGAGTCCCCCATTCTGTAAGTATGCCCTACAATCTTTGTTCCTGGATGTATATATTTACATATTGCCCCGTTAGAAATCATATTATTTGCTTGTGCCCAGTTTATCAAGTGATCCAGATTGCTCTGTATCAGTGACCTGTTTTCTTCATTATCTACCACCTCCCCTCCCCAATTTTTGTGTCATCTGCAAACTTTATCTGTGATGATTTTGCGGTTTTTTCCCTGGTGATTGATTTACAATGTTAAATAGCATAGGCCAAGGACCAATCCCTGTGGGACTCCATTGGAAACACACCCACTTGATGACGATTTCCTGTTTACAATTACATTTTGAGGCCTATCAGATAGCCAGTTTTTAAATATGTTTAATGTGTGAAATTAACCTCAAATTAAAAAGGTGGCAACTAGTTAGAAAGTTCTCCATGAGGGACTTCCAGCTTCCCCCAGTCTGAAATAGTTCTGATTTGTTGGCCTTCAGGGCACGCTGCAGGTGCCCCTATTTACGTGAGCTGCTGTGGAGGGTAGGTTTTGATGGGGCTCAGATCTGTGTGAGGGGAGAGGAGTTTTATGTTCTGTTGGCTATTTACGTTTATTTTTGAATCTTTGTAATTTATGGCAGGGACACCTAGAACCTTGGATAAATGCCGCTAGTTATTTTTACAAAAATCTCCCCTTGAGCAAGACCTTTTACCTTTCCGGGCTATTATTAATTGGTTTATACTTCCATAAGGTGTTTTATTTTTCAAAGGTTTCATTGTATTTTCCTTATATCTTTTAGAGAAAAGGAAATCAATTCCTTAAACAAGTTGGTTCTTTCAACAGCTTTTCTTTTATGTGGACCTCAGTGTAAATAAGCCAAAGAGTATCTGAGCTGGATACAGCCTAGTTGCCAACATTTCCAGATATATTCTGTGGGTAGGTCAGCTCTCTAGATCAACCAGGGGTGTTTGTGCATCCAGCTGAATTATAGGTTATTTCTAATATGTCTGTCCTGTTTATCAGGGCCTCAGAAGGTTTGAGATTCAAATAAGCCTCCAGGAGTTTGGATGTTTATCCCAATCTATGAAAGCTCCATGAGCCTTCATCGTTAAGTAAGTCCTCTACCCTGCAGTTGTCTTCTTGTGGGGAGGTGCAGTGACTTGCTGCCCTCTTTGCCTCACATCTTTCATCATTGGGGAGAATGGCAGGTCTGAGTCTGGTGTCTTCCGGGAAAATCTCCCTTCCTCTCCATTAGCAGAGAATAGGGGCATGGGGTTCTCTTGTCTTTCTATCAAGAGCCTGATCCAAACCCCACTGAAATCAGTGGGAATCCTTCCATTGGCTACAATGGGCATTGGATCAGGCCCCAAGCAGGAAAGCAGGTGTAGCCTCCTCAGGGCTTCTCACCTCTATTTATCTGATGGGTTTGGAAGTGGTTGAGGCTTTTCCCTTATCTCTAATTTCCATGTGGCCCACTTCCCCTCCCTGGGGTCTCCTTACTGAGGACCACACACATCATATGAATGATAACAGCTATAGGTCACAGGTAGAGACAGCAAATAGAGGTAGGCCCTCTTACTCAGGCAATGCACCCACAATTATTTTTAAAATATATCTGTGTGGGAATGAGGGAGGGGGCCAGAAGTTTCAATAGAGGAGTGATTAAGTATTCAAATAAGCCTCTCTCTTCCACTCATTTGCTGACCACCACAAACTGGAGAGCATTTAAAATTCTTTCCTGGTTGACGGACAATCAGTGGGATATACTCTGCCTCCAGATCTGACTTTGACAGCATTTTGGGGACCAGCAATTGTGAGGGCTAATTTTGCCTTCTTTGGGCCTACCCTCAGTCTGGAGGAGGTACAATGTGTAACTATGGATCTAAATATTTTTAGTACATGATGATTAAATGCTTTCTTCTCATTCTTTTTCAGTCATTGGGCTCTCAGACAAGATTATATCAGTTAACTACCTCTACACTCCAGGCTCCTCTTCATCTCCGTGCTCATTATAATTACTAATATGTATAGAGTTGTGCACACAGATATAAAGACCAAAATATTCACCAGATGTCGAAGGTAATTATGATATATTTTCATATGCCTGTCTCCATTTGTACAGAAGTAGGGCTTCAAAAATGTTTTGGTTGTAGTCCTAATCCAAATTTACTTCACCAGCCTCAGGTACTTGCAGAACCACTTATCTCTAATCCTAGATTATCTCAGTACAGGGATTTCTCATGTTACTTTCACAATGCCAGAAGCACTTGTCAAATGGAAATAGAACCTAAGAGAGCCACATGGAACACTACCACCTGGGGTCACTTGTCTCTGCCTGTGGGCAACTCTTGCTTCACCTTTACAAGAAAATCCAGAGAGAGCAAAATTGTTAGAGCATTAGCAGCAGATTCAGTACAGATTGTGAACTGTTTAGTACCCAAAGCACTGATGACAGATCCTCAGCTGGTGTAAACTGCCATATCCCCACTGCAGTCAATGAAGCTATGACAATTTACACCAGCTGAGGCTCTGCCCTAGGGATTTTGTGTGTGGACCTAAAAAATGAATCTGAAGTTCTCCTCTAATTTTTACAGCCAATCTAATTTATATAACACTCTGAATTTCAAATTGCCAGTTAACACAACATAAATTAGAGGAATGCTAGTATCTTTATAATTTTATTTGTTTTTCCTCTAGGAGACATCATTTTTTAGCCTAATGATGGCTATGTGCTGTAGTTTCTTTTCCTTAAAGCCAATATTACACAAATCTATCAATGGATAATAGAACTCTCTAAACTGGACATCTCCAGATTGTTGGGAACTCTAAAATCCCCTAACCACACCCAATGAATCAGTGGAATTTGTGTGTGTGTGTTTCCAAGAGCATGGATTTTGACACACAGTATTTCTTCTGATTAACTTCTGCATAACACAAGACTAATTCAGTGGCTGTCAGATTAAATGTCATGTTTTCTTTTCAATTTATATGGTATTTTATTTAGGGATAGGATATAAATTGGCAGCAGAATTCCCACCATGCGTTGTTCATAGATTGTACTATGTTGGCCCATGACTTTTTCCAGCTCCTTGTCCACTTCTTTTAGTGTGTTTTGTTCAGTACGCATCACTGATTTCTTTTCTTACTCCCTCCAAACACATTTGGGCTGCCCTTTACATAACCTGGCCATGGCCTACAAGTTTATTCCTATAGGGTCTTTACTCCTTCATTTTGGGTCACCATTGACCCATAGTCAGAGCAACTATCACTACTCATCCAGAGTCAACTAGTGGTCAGAAGTAGAGCTGGTTGGAACATTTATGACTAAATGAAATTTCATAAAAATCTGCAGTTGCATCAAAGACAAAGCGTTTCACAGAGATATGTTTCAGCAAAGCTTTGTCTGGATGGTTTTTCAAGTTTTAGGACTCCCTGGTCACACTTCTAAAGAGAGAGAGAGAAAGAGACCAGATTGAAAACTCAGGATTTTGACTTGAAAACAGCCTTTCTGACTAAATTCTGTTTCACAAAAATGTTTGAAAAGTTTTGGTTTTGTTCCAAGGTGGAAGAAAAACAAATTTTGAAATCTTGAAAGTTATCATAAAACAGAAGTGTTGTCTCTGCAAGGCTCTCTAGTAAGAAGCTACCTCATGCTGTTATCAACTCGATTCCTGCCTCTCCCTGCTGCTGTATCACTTTGCACAGCAAACTCAACTAAACACCTAATTGTCCACCAAATGTCTTCCTTCCTTTAGAGCATCATTCATGGCAGTCACCCTGCTGTCTTTGGCAGCTTCCTCAAAGGTGACCTCACACCAGTGTATAAGTTAAGGGTGTTAATAAAGAAGGAAGCAAACTATATATCCTCCACTTTTCACCCTCCTACCCTAAGAGGCTTGGAGCATTTGATCTAAGACACTTCTAGCTTACATGGTCCTGGGAGCTGAAACCCTCTGATTCCTTGTGAGTCTGGGCAGTGCTTTCCTTTGGCAGTGCTTCCCTTTGCTTGCCAAGACATTGGCTGACAGACACTGTGGTTCTTGGTGATTATTACACAATTCAAGTCTACTCTGAGACTACTCTCACTTAGATGGTGAAACAATAAGGCCCCAGGACTGCATCACCATAAATGTCTCTCTGCCAGCAGTATACAGAAATTATTTACATATAGAGACAGACCTCTATATTTCCTGGAAGTTGCAGACATGGACAAGATTATTTATGCCCAGCATTTTGAAGCCATTGTCTAATTATTTTAAGAAATCACCAACATGTTAGCATGTGTTAATGAAAAATTCAAATGCATATGTTACCTGGCACTCAAAAAGGCAAGAAACGTGAACTTAAAAAAATAAACACACTCACAAAAATACATTATGGATGTAATTTGTTATAGTTTTGCAGTCAACATCAATTTTAATTTACATTTACATTACTTTTCATTTAAAATTCTGCCCTACTGTATAAGGACAGACTCTTTCTATTGCTGATCATTATTAGAATATTATAGTTTCTAATTCTTTCTGCTGAATATATGAAAGAAGTACATAAACTTCCTCTTGAATTTCACAGGTATGAGAATACTGAATCCTAAAGGGAAATAGACTACTTGAAAAAACACATTTCTGTCAATGTGTCAACAATAATGTTTTACCTACTATAGTTGTAAGTAACACCTAAAATTATTGTCATTGAAGGAAATTAGTGGGGAAAATGTTTTTCAGTTTGTTTATTCTGTGCATTTTATAGCACTTTGTGTTTAGTCAGTTCCATGCATCCTTTGAATAGTTATTTTCTCACTCACTGAATAGTCTCTTATAAACATTCAACAGGAGAGCAGAGAAATCTTTATCTTATATAATATAATATGAAAATTGTGGTGCTTTTGCTCTAACTCATTCTTAAACAAATGCAGATGGTTTCATGCCATATGAAGGCCCATTTTTCCTTTCTCTAAAATGCCTTTCTTTACACAGCTGCTACATGACTTTTTTTTTTTTTCCTCCTGAAGTGACAAATGTGACCAAAAGGTTTTCAAGGCTCAGTAAATCAAGTAAGTCTGCTTTCAAGTGTTGGTGAACCTTCAACAGTATGTGTGGGGGGGAAAAGACATGTTGTTATCTTCACAACAACACATACGTAACACAGCCAGTGTGGGTCTTGAAGTATGTAATGTAAAATTTAACACCTGCTCTCACCACACTGGAGACCTGTACAAGTCTTTCTCAATTCACTTTCCCTTTGGTAGTATGTGGGAATTACTAATGCATTAAGCAATCAACCTTATTCTTAGAAGTGTGTGTCTCTCTCTAGCACACCCTCCCTGCCTGCCCCAAAGTCAGCTTCTTTATCTATCTATTAGACCTGGTCAGAAAATGGTATGTATTTTCCCTGTATAATTTCAAAAGAAATGAAAAAATATAGTTTTTTTCCTAATTTTTTGTGGAAATTGTCCAGGTTTAATTTAGAAAAACATTTAAGTCTTTAAAAAATGTTTTCAGTTTTTTAATGAAAAAAATGGAAAATTTTGATCAAAATCAAATCTTGCGGATCCTGGTTGGCTAAAGTTTTTCCAACCCTTCTGTAAGGTTTAGGGTCTCCCTTGCATAGAAAATGCTGCCCATCTTCTTGATCAGGAAGAATAGCCTGAGACAGCATAAACCCAGCCCTTTTATATCGAAAGCTTTTTCTTTGTCTGGTGGTGTCTGGAAAAGCCCAGTATGAACCAGTACACGCAAGCCTCCCAAGGGGGTGGTACCTCTTTAGTGGTGTTTATAACCTATGCAATTCACCCCAATCACCCTGAGCTGTGGCAACCTTCCCCTCCCTCCCCCCGGAGTTACACGCCACCCCTGGCCCACAGTGATACTTAATCATTCATAAACTTAATGCACTAGGTTTCCCCAAAGATCCTGCCTGCGGTTGCAATATCTGTCACATATCCCCATAATGAAGTGGTTGTGCCTAGAGTGCTTGACCAACATCCTAGTGGAACTGACAGGTTTATTCCCTGGGTGGTGTGACAGCCAATACCTTTCATCATTTCAGATGACAACAGTTTGAGTAATAAACATTCTTCCCCCTAGCCTGGGCTCTGTGGCATAACCTCAGTTTGACCACCCCTGCTTTTCCCCCACCCACACTGAATCAACGTGACTTCCCCACCTAGCTCAGGGGCCTTTACATTCTCACAGATCATCATACACTCAGACTGGAGTAGGGTCAAGCAAATTTCCAACTCTGCCTCAGTCTCTCCCGCATAAGCTTCTTGCCATCACTGCTGTTACTGCTGGACTATGTGGACTATATGTGGTACAAGTCCCCTGCGTGCCCTGTAGACAGAAAAGGGAGCTCCCCTGGTCACCTGTATGGAGGGGGTACCCTATCCTACCTCAGGTCATCTGAGCGCAGCATGGCTCACCATCTCCAGCTTCTTCAGCTCAGCAGCTGCTCAGATGCTGTTTCTTCAGTGGTTCCTAATTTCTGCTCCTGTCTCTTTTCACTGTTCTTTGAATGACTATGTGGTACTTTTTTCTCTGTACTTTTTCATTCTGTAGTATCACTTTCACTGCTGTTGCCACTTATGATAATTCACCACTGTCATATAGATCACACACACTCTACGTCCTAGTAGCATCAAGAGATGCATCAAATTCATCCCTTATTTAAATCCATTGGCTTTCATTGAGTCACACCATGGAAGAATTTGCCCATTAGGTTTTGCAAATGATATCTGCATCATTGTTAATCTAATAAATGACAAAAATTTGATCCAGTGCAAATATCAGTTAAATTAATGGGACTAGATTTCATTGGGAATTTTGCTGTGTGTTAGATCTGCAGGATTAGGAACAATAAAAATTAGTGAAATCTATTTTTCTTTGTTTCCTATTAAAAAATTCTGCACTGTGCTCTTGGAAAGTTAGGTCTAGAACAATTCATTAATTAACCAATAAGGCTATCCATCTTCCAGCACCTCTGAAATACTGTGTTATATATTGCAATAAATGCCCTAAGAATAAAGGGCATGAGATGCTGCTGCTGCTACTGATCACAATGATAAAAAAGAAACCCGGCAGCAAATTATCTCTCTGCCATCTTGAGTTCGCAGCTTCAAAATACTTCAATTAGTGGGTAACATAACTTCCCCCCCCCCATCTCTGTCCCTTTGACTGGGATCAAAAGACCATAGCACTCTGCCATTTGTACTCCTCCATTTGTGGGACCAAAATCCAGCACTTCATCCTCAACTTCTGTACTTAGCTCTACGAGGCAGTCAGTCTTAGTAGATGAAAGTAGTGGTTTGGAGCAATTTTCCTATGCATTAGCTTAATAGTTTATGAGCTGAAGTCTTGTTCTCTGCCCTGCCTCCTGGTTGAAACAGCTTTTGCTAGTCTACTACAGTGTCAAGAACCAAGAGCACAATCCATGTTTTCCTGCACAGCATGTGCAATACCTGCTATCTCCTTTTGCCATACCCACAGGAAGCATGTAATTCTCTACAAAACAAAATGCTGAACAATAGGACATTTAGGGCTAGATTCAGTCCTGGCCTGTACTAGTTCATTGGGGGAGTATAGGGGGTGTAGGAAGCCTCTTCCTCACTCTCATAATCCAAAGCAACAACATAGCAGGATCTATTCCTACTGCACAAAAGGTCCCTAGAAGAAAACCTCATTATCACAGCCCCAAAGTGTTGTTTCAACCCCCAGCTGCTATGCTGTGGTCAGCAGCACATACAAGCTAGGACACCACTACTCCTTTTCAGAGCAGTATTAAAGTGTGTGCCACCATGTGTCCCACCAGGTGCATCTTGTGGCATCCCATTCTGACCAGCAGAATTACCGGAATGGAAGATGCCTCTGTCAAAGTCTCTGGTTAGGGCAAGATTTAGCCCTTAAAAAGAAAAAGTCAATCATAACATAAATATGCACATTTACTTTGTGGATTAAGTATCAGAGAGGTAGCCGTGTTAGTCTGGATCTGTAAAAAGCAACAAAGAGTCCTGTGGCACCTTATAGACTAACAGACATATTGCAGCATAAGCTTTCGTGGGTGAATTCCCACTAAAGCTTATGCTCCAATACGTCTGCTAGTCTATAAGGTGCCACAGGACTCTTTGTTGCTTTTTGTGGATTAGTTACTCTTGTTCCACCAAATTCTCAGCAGCAACCTTATTAACATGCACAGCTTTCTTTTTACCCGGCATAAGAAGTACAAGGCCCTCTAGGAAATATAATCTAGACAAACCTACTATAAGGTGGGCACACAACTGGTTGGAAAACCATTCCCAGAGAGTGGTTAACAATGGTTCACAGTCAAGCTGGAAGGGCATATCTAGTGCGGTCCCATAGGGATCTGTCCTGCATCCAATTCTATTCAATATCATCATAAATGATTTAGATAATGGCAAAGAGAGTACAACTTCCGAAGTTTGCAGATGATACCAAGCTGGGAAGGGTTGCAAGCGCTTTGGAGGACAGAATTAAAATTCAAAATGATCTTGACAAACTGGAGAAATGATCTGAAATAAATAGGACAAAATTCAATCAGGACAAATGTGAAGTACCACACTTTGGAAGGAATAATCAATTGTACACATACAAAAGGAGTGCAGCACAAAAAGATCTGGGGGCTATAGTAGATCGCAAACTAAATATGAGTCAACAAAGTAATACTGTTGCAAAAAAAGCGAACGTCGTTCTGGGATGTATTAGCAGGAGCGTTGTAACCAAGCCATGAGACATAATTCTTCCACTCTACTCAGCACTGATAAGCCCTCAGCTGAAGTACTGTGTCCAGTTCAGAGTACACTTCAGAAAAGATGTGGACAACTGGAAAAAGTCCAGTGGAGAGCAACAATGGTGTTTAAAGGTCTAGAAAACATAATGTATAAGGAAAGATTGGAAAAAAATGGGTTTGTTTAGTGTGGAGAAGACAAAACTGAGGGGGGGACATGATAACAGTCTTCAAGTACGTAAAAGGTTGTTATAAAGAGGAGGGTGAAAAATTGTTCTCCTTATGCACTGAGGACAAGACAATAAATAATGGGCTTAAATTGCAGCAAGGAAGATTTAGATTAGACATAAGGAAAAACTTCCTAACTGTCAGGGTGGTTAAGCACAGGAACAAATTACTTAGGGATGTTGTGGAATCTCCACCATTGAAGATTTTTAAGAGCAGGTTAGACAAACCCCTGGTCAGGGGTAGTCTAGGTAATACTCAGTCCTGTGTCAGTGCAGGGTTCTGGACTACATGACTTATTGACGTCCCTTCCAGTCCTACATTTCTATCATTCTTGTTACAAATATGTCTACTAAGCTAAAGTCTGAACTGGTTCCACAGCTTTTCCTGTTGTAACACACCTTTCTGCAGTGCAAAAAAAGCATAAGTACAATACAAGATGCAGTAACTGGCCCTCTTGGTGCAGGACCTTTCCCCACTCAATCACGTGCTGGAGTTATGGCTGGGTTTGTGCTATCAGCAGGCAAGAGAGGAAACACTCTCCAGTGGGATTCTCCAAATTCTTGCTTAACTCAGTGGGCATGGGAGTAAGCTGGTTCCATCTGAAGAGCACATACAAAACTGACTGCTGTTGCATTTTCCTACCACAGTTCTGTAAGCTCTTAAAAGTGCAGAATATTCAGTTAGTAAGAAAACTGCTCTAGGGGTTCTTGTATTCAGAGAAAAAAAAATATAATCTGAGGTATGGTATCTTGTGTTAGTTTTCTGCCTCAGACAGTTGTCTGAGGCAAGAACTCACAGAGCCAAGCCAACACAAAATAATTGACTTCTTGCTAAGGAGCTAAATCCAGTGTTATTTTGCAGCACTTCATATATAGAACCAGATTGTCCCCTTTGGAATAGAGGTACACAGGGTGAAAACATACTTCAAAGACTGCTCCCATATAGGGAAGCTTGAAATGCCATTAAATCCTCATGAATGTTCAATATTATCAGCAATCAGTGAGTTTAGTTTCTTTGAGGCTTGATGGAAAGGATATAAGGAAGAGACTGTTTTTACCCATGGGATTATAAATGTCCCTTACTTCTGATGCCCAGAAATCCACAAATTAGCAAACTGTCCATAACCACAGCAAGCAGCTCAAGTGAGAGATTTGTGCTGTATCAGATGGTCAGCAGACGGTATTAGCAAGACCCTGCATCCAGTTGGTATGAGAGTAGATGAGTGGCGAATGGGAATCCAGTTGTGCATGCTAGGAGTGAGAATAAGCAATAAGAATAGAAGTCAATCAGCCGGGTTCAAGAAGATGTAGATATGCTTTACCTAAATTGCAAGTCTTTTTCGACTATAGGCCTGTAGGATGCCTACCACAATGGAGCATCAACGGGTGAAGACCTCAAGGTGCCACATAATACAAATTATAGTGAATGGTTACTTCAGTCAGATACAAATGTGCACACAGAAACTTCTGTTCGTGGCCCACAACTAATTGTTGTTCTTATATATCTGTATAGTACTGTAGGTGTACATGACTCTGAATAGTAGGTTCATTATACTGAACAAATAGCAGTGTCCACGCTCAGGAGAGTTTACATTCTTAAAGCATGAGTTAGTACAATACAGGACAATACAAAATGGAACAAACTGGACAGGAATATGGAGAGAAGTATTGTGTTGCAGCTGGAAGGGGTGAGACACAGCAGATCTTCCACAGTGCAGGATTCACTGAGGACCTTGTGTCTGCGGTACAAATTAGAACTGTCCAGAAGTAGGTCTAAGTTATGTGAGGAGTAGAATTAATGTCTGGATCCACCTACACTACTGTGCCAAGCCGTGCTTCAGAGCAGGAGATAACTGAGCCCCGTGAGGATGATCAACACTGCCAGCCCCCCCACACCCTGAACTCCTCATTTCTGGCCCCACCCCAGAGCCCTCACCCCCTCCCACACCCCAACCCCCAATTTTGTGAGCATTCATGACCCGCCATACAATTTCCATACCCAGATGTGGCCCTCAGGCCAAAAACTTTGCCCAACCCTGCATTAGACATATCCATCTAGGGCTGCTTTACAGTATGGTCTCATAGTGCCTCTTTCCCCAAGCACACTGGAGAGTTTATTAACTACCTTCATATTTTTCTGCCTCTTCTGTGTCATGTTCACTGCTAACGTGCTCATTGATCTGAAGGTAGAGACTTAGGTACAACATAACATTGCTTCTGTTTTCATGGACCTTTCCACTTTTTCCTTGACACACAGTGAAATTTTGTTTGTTTTGGTTTGGGGAGGTGGTTGGGTTTTTTTTGGCACTATGCACGACAGCGCACAGAACAATTAAGCCTTTGATGTCAAATGTGCATCAGAAGAGACACTTAGGTCCCTCTCTTGGGCTAGATCCTTCACCAGTGTAAACTCCATTGTCTTCTATGAAACTGTGCTGATTTTCATCAGCTGAGGCTCTGGCCCATCGTGGTTAGTCTCTTTTGCTTGATGTTACCTCGCTGAATTAAAAAATAACAACCAAAATGAGGGAGAAATATTTTCCCACTGAATCTAAAATTCAATTAAAGTCACATGGCAAGATTTCAATAACGTGTGTTACTCAGAATTAATTTATTCAAACAGACCTAACCCACTATAAGTTTTGGAAACAAAACATCTAGCGTCTCTGTGTTCTGGGTCACTGGGATTTACTCTCATTCTAGTCGGGGTTTTAAATGGTATTATTCCTTCTCCCCCTGCTGCAGATGTCACACCCAGGTTTTACTACCACAAAAGCCGGTTGCAATTTTTCAAATTTTGAAATTTCAAGGAAATTTGAAAAATACATCTCTACCCCGATATAATGTGACCCAATATAACACGAATTTGGATATAACACAGTAAAGCAGCACTCCAAGAGGGTGGGGCTGCACGCTCCGGCAGATCAAAGCAAGTTCAATATAACGTGGTTTCACCTATAACGTGGTAAGATTTTTTGGCTCCCGAGGACAGCGTTATATGGGGGTAGAGGTGTAAATGGGAAAATTCTGGATAAAATGTTTGCAAATGCTTCCCCCTCCACCTTTTTTTTCACTACTGCGGTTCCCAGGAGAGCCCTGTTGTTCAAATTTTTTTGAATTTTGAAATGTCAAATTTCAGAAAAACAGGGCGGAGGGGCGAGAAATCATTTATTTCCCCCATTTATTCAACAAGCAAATGATCAGCTCTAGTTCTTAGTAAGATCTTTGCTGCTTAATGCTTTTATATTTTTAATATTTCCTACAAAATGTTGGCATTATTCTGAACTCTCCAAAATGATGGACTGACTTGACCACAATCTAACACACCCAGGAATGTAACTGAGATGAAAGCTGATGAAGGGCACGCAGAGCAGTGTGTGTCTGTAACTGAAAACCCCTCTTCCTCCAGGACACGTAACTCACCACTCCCTCACAAAACAGTTTTTTGCTTATATAAAATAAAAATAACACGAACCTTGGTCGTTTCAGGACTCACATTGACTCCAGCTGTAAAATCCAACCAAATGAACAAAGAGACCATTCTATTTCCTGCAGCTTCTGTATTTAAAATGGAGAGCTACTGTACAATAACAGTTAGCTCTTTGATCTCAGGGACACACCTTCATAAAGTAAACAGAGGTAAATAGAAAGCACAAGGGTGGCGATCTCAGTCTGATTTCTTTCTCAAGACTTTAGTTGAGTCACACGTTTGTAAAGCACAGACATCCATTCTCACTATTATAAATCCTTAAAATCAAAGGAGAGGGAGAAATGCCCAAATAGTTTATTTTTCACTGGTAATGAACTCAAAACCTATAGGACAAAATCTGTCTTCATATACACAGTTGTAAGTAATAGGAGTTGCAGGCTTGTGTCCAAAGGCAGAATTTGGTTCCCAAAATGGAATTACAGCCCCGCAAATAGAGTAACGAGTAAATAAATAGCTGAAAGAATCTACTGTGTCCCTTCCTGATTATTATATCCTCAGTGGTGCAAGTAAGCCAGTATGGTCAGGTATGCCGTACCATTAAGACATTTATTGCTGGTACACTGCACCGGAAAGGCACATTTTCAAGAATGAATTGTAGAGCCCTGAGCAGATACAAATTTATACCTGCGGATACAGCTATCCACGGATAGAAAGCAGTATCTGCTGAACCGCAGGGCTCTCCCAGGAACCACAGCAGCGAAAGGAGCAGAATGTGGGGCCGCGGCTCCCAGGAGCCAGCGCCCTGTGCTGGCAGCAACTCTGTCTATGTGGAAGGGCTGGGGGCAGGGCTGGGGCAGTACAGCTGCGCCGAAGGAGCTGCCAGTGTGAGGCGCTGGCTCCTAGGGGTGGTGGCCCCTCATTCTGCTCCTTTCATCGCTGCGGTTCCCAGGAGAGCCCTGTAGTTCGGCAAATACCAATTTCTATCTGTGGATATCTGCATCCATGGGTATAAATTTGTATCTTTGCAGGGGTCTAGTCACAGATCATTTTTTGTGAGAGGTTTCGGGGGGTCGGTATCGTACCAGCAAGAGTTAAAATCTACTTGCAGCTCTGTATATCCTGTCTCCTCTCCTCCTTTTTGGTCAGGGTATTTTACTTCTTAAATATCTTCTTTCGACTGGCCAACTTAAAAAGGATTTTGATATATAAGTTGGTGCTAAGAGTAGGGGTGAGATTCTGTGCTGCACCTATAAAAAATGCAGCACAGAACTTACAGTGCCCAGAGGGAGGAGAGGCTTTAAACCAGATGTGACTGGGTGGATTCTGAACTGAGCAGGGAGTTTCTAAGAGGAGAGGAAGGGGGGCTTTTGAGCCCAATAGTGGTGAGTGTCAGTTATGAGGAGGAAGCGCTGTGCCCTGGAGAGGTGTGTGTTGTGGTGTTCTGAGTCTGGGGGTGCCAGGCAGAGAGATGTCTCTCAGTTGAGGTGATGGTTCTAAGCTGTGAAGAGGCAGAGTTGGAAAAGGAGGGGACCTCAGTCTGGAGGAATAGGTGTGCATGTGGGCAGGTGGGAGGAGTTAGTTTGGGAGTAGCTGACAAGGCACGAGGTGGGGTCTGAGTGAGAAGGGGGATGTTTGGGTTGGCAGGCTGAGTGCAAAGTGGAATGGGAATCACATGGGAATGAGGTTGTGGGCAAATTGGCGGTGCATTTGTGTGGGGAAGGTTAAAAGCTAGACTGGAGGGGGAGAGGTTGAGAGAAGGAGAGAACAGTGAAGGGATCACAGAGAGATTAATGCTGTTCTCTCCCACGTTGCCCTTTACTGTAAAGTGTACCAGGTTTTCATTCTGAAAGGGGAAGGGGGGAGGGAGACCCTTTTTCTTCCCAGCTCCCTCTAAAATGTTTCCTTGTGACCCCCCCCCAGGCTAATCTCCCAGTAGGTGTGAGGGTGGCTTGTGATCTACAACCCTACCAATTCTTCTGAGCCTCAACTGCCACTGCTCCTCTCTGTTTCATAAATACTCTTTGTCTTGAAGTGTTTTCATAGAGTCAAGATGTAAAAAAAAAAAAATATCCCAGACTTCATTTTACAATAACAAATTCACTGCAGCTACTAAAATCTACAGTCAATAGCTACTATTCAGGCTCTTAAGGAGATGAAGTCAATGAGGCTTTTGCTTGAGTAAGGGCCTCAGGAGACCTCCAGAACATTCTTCTCCATTCACTGTGTCTCTCTTTCTGAGTTTCTGAGCAGTGTCCCATCTGATCTAGACATTGTGTGAAAGAAATGATAACGGGGCAGTCTGCATTTGGTAGAGTATGTTTGTGTGGTCATCTTTAATGGTTAAGATATTGCTCACAGGAATAGCCTACACATTGCAGCCTCATGTGGGTCCCATGAATTTGACAATGAAAGCATCCTTCCATCCCACACAAACAATATGACATATGGTACACCTCTACCTTGATATAATGCTGTCCTTGGGAGCCAAAAAATCTTACCACGTTATAGGTGAAACCGCATTATATCGAACTTGCTTTGATCCACCTGAGTGCGCAGCCCCACCCCCCCGGAGCAGTGCTTTACCGCATTATATCCGAATTCATGTTATATTGGGTCGCATTATATCGAGGTAGAGGTGTATTTAATTCAAAACGATGTATATTGAGAGAAGGATCAATATTAGCATTAAGAGTGGAACATGAGTTATCCGATCTTAGTCTAGGGGACTTGCGAGCAATGGCTATGCAATTTGAGTGAGTGTTGTGGATTCTTGTCCAGGGATACTAGCAGAGCCTTAATGAGAATGTGGCACAGGTGTCACTTTAAACATGCTGCACAGATGCCCTTCGTTACATTACTGTAACTGTAAATTTTATTAATGAAACTTAAATAGAAATAAAGAGACAAACATGTCACATCATGAAATTTTTACACTAGTGCATTTTGTGGGTTGGGGTGTTTTCAGATCCAGCCCTCAAGTGATCTGTCCCAATAACATAGATAACAGCTAGTGGGTGACTCACCTGTCATGCAGTAATGAGCAGCAATTCTGTCACCTTCTGTTGTTTATTGTACCCTGAGGCATGTTAGAATTCAGCTTCCTTGATAAAGAGATAAAAGAACAGAACAGAAAACTCAAGTAAAAGAAAAAAGCTTATTAAACTGAATCTACCTTCTGGCCTCATCTTTCTCAGCTCCTTTTTAAAGTATTATTAATAGGAACAGATTGCTTTGATTAGTGAGCAAGTACTCACATGAGTAGTCCTATTGACTTGGATGGAACAACTCATGTCACTAACTCCTCAGGTTTGTGAGTAAACAGCTCACAATTGGGCCCTTAAAAATTAGCCTGTGTTAGTATATTTTTATGCCCAGAAATGGGAAACATGCATAATATGAATAATATAGACAAAATTCTGAGGTCCTCACTCTATTTTTACTTGACTTTTACTCAGGTCAAGGAAAGCTTGCCAGAATAAGGGCTGAGTAAGACCTCAGGCTTTGGCACTGTAAGAATATGTTCATTTTTCTAATGCCTTCCATCTGGGAATCTCAATGTTCATTAAGAACATTAAGCCTCGGAGCACCCTTGTGAAGTAGGAAGATATGACTGCCCCCATTTTACAGACAGGGAAACTCAGGCAGAGAGAGTTTACAAACAACTTTTCAAAGGAGGCCTCTAATTTGTGGAGGGCCTCAAATTCTGGATACCCATCTTGAGATACCTAGTATGTCTCAGCTGGGTATTCAGAAATGGAGACAAGCAGAATTAGTGGAGACTTCTGAAAAGGTTGGCCATAGGGCCTGATTGCAAGGGGTGCTAAGCACCCACAATTCCGAATGGTTTCAGCCAGAGCTGTGGATTCCTAAAGCCAGATGGAATGCTGTGGTGGGTACCTACACAGAGAGTGCTGAAAACAGTAGACAGAGCAGTAGGGTTATAATGTAAGGGTGAGAGGATGGTGAGCACATTTCATAATAACAACAATAGCCACATGAGGATTCTTCATGCTAATTCAGTAATAAGTGTATTATGAGCTATTAGTCTCAGAGGTTTGATGGCCTCTTAAAAAGGAAGCCCTCTTAAGTTATCACTGAAATAACTGTAATACATAATCTTAATAAACAATTTAATTTTAAAAAATGTTCTGACTGCAAAGTTGTGTGCCAGATTTCACTCTGGGATGCAGTTTATAATAGCTTTAAACCTCCGCAAATAGGACTTTGTAGTGGAAATGCTGACAGGTCTTTTGTTACATCTTTGGCAAGTCATCACAATTCAGTGGGTATAGAAAATGATGATGCACTTTTGCATGACTGCTGTTGGGCTCAGCCTTGAAATCCTTTCTCAGGTTGTGTAGACATTCTGGAACAAATAATATCTGGCCTCGCATATCAGCTTCCTTAGAACAACTGTTAAGGGAATTTTCATACAAAAGAAAACTTGAGAAAAGCGACAAATTATATGAAAGGAAATGTTCTTGGCCAGTACACTTCAGTACTGTGACTGAAGAGATTTGGGGTCTGACTGTGACCAGAGTCTGTCTGCATGGATGCCCAAGAGGGGAGGTCTCAGAGAACTTCCACTCCTTGCACACCATGGAATAGTAACCCTTCAACTACCTTGAGCACAAGGAGTGTTTGAGTCTAACACCACTGTCAGCACTAAACCTCCAGAAGGGGGAAAAAGGTGTGAGGAAAGAACCTGTTACCATGTGGTGATCAGACAGAGGAAGAAGACCTAGGGAATATTCTCAGAGCAGGCCCACAGAGAGTGCACTACTTTTCACTTACTAGGGTTAGCTAGGTCAGTGGTTCGGGTTCACAGAGGTCTTCCAGGGGGGACATCAACTCATCTAGATATTTGCCTAGTTTTACAACAAGCTACATAAAAAGCACTAGTGAAGCCGGAACAACCTAACATTTCATATACAATTACTTGTTTATACTGCTCTATATACTATACCTTGAAATGTAAGTACAATATTTATATTCCATGTGATTTATTCTATAATTATATGGTAAAAGTGAGAAAGAAAGCAATTTTTCAGTAACAGTGTGCTGTGACATTTCTGTATTTTTATGTCTGATTGTGTAAGCAAGTAGTTTCTAAGTGAGGTGTACCTTGCGGGTACGCAACACAAATCAGACTCCTGAAAGGGGCACAGTAGTCTGGAAAGGTTGAAAACCACTGAGCGAGGTGGTCACTGGTCATTGCATTCAGACAGTGGCAGATCCTACTGTGGCCACACACATTTGAAAACTGAAGGAGGGGTCTCCACGAAGTAGCCTCCCTTTTGGATAGGGGCTCCGTGTATCTCAAACTGCGACTTTGACATGGTAGGTTGCACGTACCAGCAAGTATCAAACATTTATATTAACTTTCCTTCCTTTGTATCTTTCATACAACATATTGGGCCAAATCGTGGTCACAGTTACACCAGTGTCAATCCAGAATAGCTTCACTGAGCTAGATGTGGTTGCTCTGGTTTGCAGTAGTGTGACTGAGAGCCGAACTTGGCTCATAATGCACAGAGTTTTCATTTCATTTTTAGTATCTAGGTCACACCGTGAAATCTGATATTTTCACTTTGACAAACTCATCAAATGTATCAACTTTTGCCCCATGATTAAGGCAGAACTCTCCTCACAGCAGAGTGACCGGCAGGAGGAAACTAAGCAGACAGTCTGAATGATGACTGAGAGGGAATGAAATAAGCCTTCTCTGGGACAATGCTTTTTCCTGCTTCTGGAAGTTCCTCCTGTTTTCACATTGGCTTCTGCATCCGGTACTTTACCAGGATCCTCTTTCACATCAAAGCATCTCTCCCTCGGCTGCACATGTAGGGGCACAACCTTAGTTTCCATGGGAAAGAATCTTATCCCAAAGGAAAGGAAAAGAAATGTTTGGTTTAGCTACATTTAACATTCCCCTTCTGTATAAGGCTCTTTCTCTGTTATTACATTGTCGCTGATCCCTTGGGGATAACAGCACATTCTTTACAGCACTCAGGCCTGGCTCTCTGTTGAGGTGTTTGAAAGAGACTATGAGGAATTTTTCTCCGATCCAGTCTCAATAATGCAAACACCTTGAAGAAAGCATGCTAAAGTCACTGGGCCAAATTTAACCCTAGTTGTAAGTAACCCCATTCTTGCCAGTGATCTTCCACCGAGGATGAGTTTGGCCCATTTTTCAATCATTGAAAGGAACTCTGCTGCAGACAAAATGGAACTCAGTCCTCTCTCCCCGTGTCCGAAGCGGCCCAGGAAAAGCCAGTGGGTGGGAGATACCATTGCTGTGACTTAGCCCAGTGACTGCAGACCCTGGGGTCAACAAGTTTAAGCGAAGTACTGCAGTCAAGGAAGGTCCTGGGCAACGGGCTATAATCTGAGATGAGCTATTGATGAGATTATGTTTCCCTGAGCAACTCACAGGACCTCAGTCAGCCTACAGAAAGGCAAGAAATCTTTGGAAACTAGAGTCTGCGTCCTACTTGAGCTTTTCTGAGTACATTACAAACAAAAATCACAAGCTTATTCATCGATTTCAAGGCCAGAAGGGACCATTTTGATCATCTAGTTCAGTGATTCTCAAACTTTTTTACTGGTGATCCCTTTCACATAGCAAGCCTCTGAGTGCGACCCTCCCTTATCAATTAGAAACACTTTTTAACATATTTATTACCATTATAAATGCTGGATGCAAAGAGGGGTTTGGGGTTCAGGCTGACAGCTCACGACTCCCTCTGCCCCCCCGTGTAATAACCTCGCGACCCCCTGAGGGGCTCTGACCCCCAGTTTGAGAACCCCGATCTAGTTTGACCTCCTGTATAACACAGGCCATAAAACTCCCCCCACCAAATAAATAAATAAATTAAATAAATAAAATTCCTAGAGTATATTTTTTAGAAAAACATCCAATCTTGATTTAAAAAATGTCCGCAATGGAGAATCCACCATGACTCTTGGTAAATTGTTCCAATGATTAAATTACTCTCACCATTAAAGATTTATACCTTATTTCCAGTCTGAATTTGTCTAGCGCCGACTTTCAGCTATTGGATTGTGTTTTACCTTTCTCTGTTAAATTGAAGAGCTGATTATTAAATATTTGTGCTCCATGTAAGTACTTATAGACTGTAATTGTCACCCCATAACCTTCTTTTTGTTAAGCTAAATAGACTCAGAGATGGTTCCCAATTTACATTTCATTTTGAGACCTATCAGTTAGCCAGTTTTTAATCCATTTAATGTGTGCCATGTTAATTTGATATCATTCTAATTTTTAATCAAAATGTCTCATGGTACCAAGTCAAATGCCTTACAGAAGTCTAAGTATATTACATCAACACTGTTACCTTTATCAACCAAACTTGTAATCTCATAAAAAAAAAAAGATATCAGGTTAGTTTGACAGAACAGAAACCCATGCTGATTTGCATTAAGTATGTTACCCTCCTTTAATTCTTTATTAATCAAGTCCCATATCAGCTGCTCCATTATCTTGTTCAGGATCGATGTCAAGCTGACAGGCCTATAATTACCCAGGTTATCATTGTTAATAGCCTGAGCATTTCTGATTCAGATATCATAAAATCATAGAAATGTAGGTCTGGAAAGGACTTGAAGAAGTCTTCTGTTCCAGACTCCTGCACTGAGGCAGGATCAAGTATACCATCCCTGACAGGAATTTGTCTAACTTGTTCTTAAAAGCCTCCAGTGACAGAGATTCCAAGACCCTCACTTGGAAGCCAATTTCAAAACTTAACTGTCCTTTATAGTTAGAAAGTTTTTCCTAACATCTAATCTCAATCTCCCTTGCCACAGACTGAGCCCATTATTTCTTGTCCTACCTTTAGTAGACATGGAGAACAATTGATCATCATCTTTTTATAACAGTCCTTAACATATTTGAAGACAGTTATCAGGTACCTCCGCAGTCTTTTATCAAGACTAAACATGCCAAATTTTTCTAACCTTTCCTCATAGGTCAGGTTTTCTAAACTTTTTATAATTTTTGTTTCCTCTGCAACTTCTCCAATTTCCCGGCATCTTTCTTCAGTGCGGTGCCCAGAACTGGACACAGTACTCCAGCTGAGGCCTTACCAGTGCCAAGTAGAGTGGGACAATTACCTCTCGTCTCATATACAATGTCCTGTTAATATACCCCAGACTATTAGGGTTTTTTGCAAGTGCATCTCATTGTTATTTCATATTCAGTTTGTGAGTCACTCTGCCCCCTAGGTCCTCTTCAGCAGTACTGCCACCTAGCCAGTGGGAGCCATGAAGGGGGTGGCATAAGAAATGTACAGTGGCTACATCCCCTGGAGATGCCTTTATATAGGGGAGATCCTCTGGGGCCTGGGTCCACCAGAATTAGGGTGGCTTTTTGTGCCAATGCAGTGGTGCAATGTGGCTGAAGCACCTGTTTAGGATTGTCTGCAGCTGAAAACTGCTTAAGGTAAGTGCTGCCACGTGAGTCGTTTACACATGGTTCTAAATGAGAGGATTCCGAGAGAGAAAGTGGGTGGGTAAATCAGTTGTCAGCATCCTGCCCATCCAGTTGAGGTCACCAGGATCCCATTTTAATGATAGAAAAAAATAAAATCTTTTCTGCAGAACACCTCTACGTTGAGTTGACTTTGAAGGAAATCATTTTGGGAATAGCACCAGTTTGACACAGCACTGAAAGTAGAATTGATGTTTCTTGTTTAGTGCAAGCTTATGCTTCTTTTTGTAAAGTTCAGTCTCTTAGCTTTTCTCAACATGATCGATGCAAGAAAATCCTTCTCAAAGGAGCTAACATTTCAGACTTCCTCTTCCAGGACTTTGAAGAACCCACTGCAGCTTATACCATTGGTATTTTTAAAAGCCCAATTTTCAATCACAGGTCACTCCAGTCTTTCCAGCAACCATAGCCACATGTGTTATGTGATAGGGTGACCATGGTACCAGTGCATTGGACCAAATGTTCTGGGCCCTGACATTTTCAGGATGCTGTGAAATCAAGCTAGCTTTGTGTCAATGTAGCAGACTCTGCAGTTCATCTCAACAGCTGGTTTTCACTGATAAACGTTGATGTAGGCAAGATGCTTATTGGTGCAGCCAGTTGATGGGTAAAGGTGAAAAGCTGGAAGTGCAGATAAAATCAGGACCAGATTGAAGAAGCTGCTTAGACACCTAGCAAATTGCGAGAGGTAAACAGTCAAATGATATAGTAGATGAATAGGGAATGTTTGGAAAATTGATTTCCATATTGCTGTTATTGTGGAAAAAAATTTAATGGAGCCCTCATTAATTTATAATTAGTTACTAATGATTATCTCGACCGACAAGATGGGACAAAAGTCAACAGGTACGAGGTTGTATATGTAAAACCTTTAAGCATCAAAATCAGCATATGCTTCCATTCATATACACACACACACACACACACACCCCTACATCAAAAGGTCCTGCAGCTGGATCTTATAGTTATCAGTCCTTAGTGTTGCTCGGTCAGTTCCAGTGGCCAGCTGAAACCGCACATGAGGGAGGGGAGGAGCTGGGTCTCTGTCAGACACGTCTGACAGAGGGGTATGTGTGTGAATGGAAGCATATGCTGATTTTGATGCTTAAATTGTACTCTCAATAAGCACGGCGTATTGCCTTATCCCCTTGAAAAAGATTATGTGTGCTTCTTATAAGCATAACACTAGTAGTATCACAGCTGTTGGCACTCATTAGCCCCCCCCACCCCTGTGTTGGCAGTATCAGCAGAGAGGCCAAGAATCGAAAGGGCCTGGAGCCCTCTTAGGCATAGAGAATGCCAATCCAGATCAGAACTGAGAGGAATATGGGGGAGGTGGTGCTGTCTGGATATACCTGGCCTGTGTCTAAATAGAGAATGCAAGTTTCTGCTGCTGTCAGTTCATTACCTTTCACCAGTATTTTAATTTAAGAAAATTCAAAATACATTTTAAAAAAAACTAAATTAAAGAAAAAGTGACTTCTGCCAAACCATAAGCTCCCACTCAAAAATAACTTCCCAGGAGCTAATATTATTAACCGGCTTGGGAAGTAATCCATTATCAGATAAAGCCAGGACTGAACAAGCAAGATTCTGCTTTATTATGAAGTCCCCTTTTATCTTGACTTCCTCCCCAGCTCTTTGACTTGCCCCCTGACTTTAGCCCCCTTTGCACCTTTATGTTTTTCTACCAGCATGTCAACCTGCTCTAAGGGTATTTTCCTTAAAGTCTGCAATGTGACTAGAAGAAAGCAAACAGAAATGGCTTCAATCACTCACAGTGCTTAAAAATTCATAATCATTTCTATAGCTAAAGGCAGAAAAGCTAATTATTTACTGTCCCAACCAGTCTCAGCATCTCCTGGGAGAATGTGCTACTGAGTTGCTGTGCTGATACATCTGCAGGAGGGAACACTCATAGCTGGAACCCAAATGTATCGGGCAGCATCACTGGTGGGGATGTTTTCAGCTGTGAACAGAAGTGCTGTAGCAGGTTAACTATAAAGTCGATGAGCTCAGCCGCTGGGGACAGGGGAGAAGGCAGCGCCTCGCGTTGCTCTCTAGTGAGCCTTCCAGCCATTTTGGGAGTGGCATCAACTATAGGGCTGGATTATTAAAACTAGGGGAGGTATTTTAAACCACAACCTAGGGGGGTGGAGGTAAACAGGCTGCTCTGGTGCAGAAGCCCTGATTCCCCTCATCCAGCCCCACAAACAAATTCTTTCCCAGCCCTCTTCTCAGACAGACTCATGCTCTTTGTCTCTTACCCCATAAACAATATACTGAATGTGTCCATATCAGTGAAGATAAACACGAACATTCACAGGGGGTAGCTGATGCTGGTGGATGCATTTCTACACTTGGGAAAGTCCTGTGCATTCGTTTTCACTGAGAGAATTTGGTGCTGCATCCAAAAAGGACTGATATGAACTAATAAATAAACTGTTACAGAGATATACTGTACCTGTCACTGAGAGTGACTGCAGGCAGGGAATAATGGCAGGACTCTTCCCTTGAAAATGAACGTGACTAGCGACTTTCTCCTGAAAGGAAAGTCCTTATTCCCCTGGCCCTCTGCCTCCTTCCTCCTTGGATGGCACACAAGCATACACAGAGCGCAACTTAAAACTGTGTTGGTAATGTGAGTGATGCAGAAGGAGGATGATATTTGAGTGGCAGCAGCATGTCAGACATATGGCCAGCATTGCAGATTCCCTTTTTTTCAAGATGAAAGAGTCATTTTCAAAGTGCGTTAAAAGAAAATTAGTGAATTGGTGCCCAAGGCAACAAACAGAATAGGTTGAGTTGTGATTACTTTTTCATCCTGTACTGCCCTCTATTGATGATGAATTCAACTGCAGGGAAAAATCTAAGTTGCCCTTATTCACTGTGAATAATAAGAATAATTTTATACTGCTATTTTCCACGTTCAGCTATCTCACAATTTAACCCCTACCCTGCCTCCAAATCACAGACTGCACTTGTTGGCAGACATTTTCAGTTCAAAAAAATATTTTTTACTTGCTAAGCTTAAAAATATCAATGGTGATCCATTTAGACCCCTATTGTGTGCAAGTTCAGTAAGTGAAGGCAGAGTTTTCAAAATACTCAGAACAATTTAACTGAAAACCTGATATGTACAAAATATTTCTGAGACGTGATGGTGCCAGGAGAGTCTCATATGGAACACAACATAACATAGCAATGTGTCTTCTCTTTCTAGGTTAAACTAATCAACTCACATTTCAGCCGATAAAACTTAAATCAAATAACAGAAAAACCTGCTAGGAAACAGCAATGAGAACAATTTCATCTAGCCTAAATAAATAAATAAATAAATAAAGATCTGCCACCTTGACTTTGCAAAGGAATAAACGTTTTCAAGTAATTAGAGTGGGAAAACTGCAGAGGACAGAAAAAACCTGTGATGAATACCAGAGACAAGGCAGGGAAAATAGTAATTAATAAGAACTCTGTATTTCTAAAGCACTTTGTACTAAATACTTTACAAATAATTAATTAAGCTTCACAACATCCCTGTATTTAATAGATGTGGGCAATTGAGACACAAAAAAGTTACGTCCACAATGTTTAAAGCAGGGGTGTGTAAATTTAGGGTCCTACCTCCATATTTTGGCTCCTCAATAAAAGTGGCCTGATTTTCAGAAGCACTGAGAACCTGCAACTCCTATTGAAACCAAAGGATTCCCACTCCTATGCAACATGACTTAACATTGTAAGTGAAAGTGGCCCATTATATTCTCCTCTTACATAGGATTCAGCTGCAGCTTAAAAGTAGCACATCCCCAAAGTGTATCATTATTAATATGGACAAAGCGTAGAGGACTTGGAAGTTCATTTTGAAGAAACTCCCAATAAGTATGGATGCTGATTCCAATCCTCCCAGGCCTGGAAAAGCTGGACTGAAAATCACATAAGAACAGGCTCTCTGGTGAGATTATGGCTACTTCCTGCTTCTGGTAGGACTGGAAATATCAAGGGAACAAATGGCCTTTTTTACTTCTAGAGAGAACCCATGAGTGCGCAGAGCTGTATGGAAATGCAGAGTAATTTAAAAGAAAATTAGACAAACTTATTTCGTCCCCTAAAAAGATTCTCTTCAAGTGGGAGAACAAAGGTTTTGAGGGAGAGGGGAGGAAAGTTCTTATTTTTTTCAAACTGTTTTTCATATCCCTAGCTTGTTTCTTATTTGCCTATTGCTATTTCTAAATCATCCTGTTTCTGGTGCACCTAGAGTTTGGCAGGTTTCCCTATGTAAAGATACATTGTTTCTGCCTTGTTTACTAAACTGCCTATTTTGGGGGAGGAGTTGGACTAGATTTTCATTTAGATCATACAAGCTATTCTGCATGAAGGGAGAACAGGGAAGTGGCAAAAGCACCATGTATGAAATTCCTGAGTTTGCTGGAATGATAGGTTTACATTTTGGCAATCTCAGGCCTTCTACCTTAAGTAGAAAAGTTGAGTTCCAGGCAGTTTACTCTGTGTGTGTGTGGGGGTGGGGGGGTTGATCTTTTTGAGTTAAAAGACAAGAGTCTGCTCCATGTGGACATTAAAGGTCCTGTGGCACTTTGCCAAAAAATTCTCTCTCATTGCTGTTCATTGCCGCAGAGTGTCTTTGTGATTCCTATATGTGCATAATTTTCAAAGTTTTGGGATAAAAGCTGCTATATGAGTCAAATTGTGACTGCTCCAGCACAGGCAAATGCAGAGGATGCAGACTACTCTTGTCTCATAGTGCACCCATAGCCAGAGGAAAACAAAGTTTAGCTGCAGACCTTGGCAGATGCAAGTCAGGGCAGCTGAGTAAGGTTGCTAGCAGTGCTAGAAACTCCAGAAAGAGTGGCACCTGAGTGTGATGCATCTATTACCCATTCTCCTGAACACCAGCAGAACGGCACTATGCCTTTTCGACGATGTAGAAAGGCCATCTGCCCAGCATGCTCTCTTATTAGGGATGTAAAATATTAACCGGTTAACATTAGTCTTACCAGTTAACCCACCTTAACCGTTAACCCCTGGGCTGATCGGCCCGCTGACCCCAGCAGCCCCGGGCTGGCCGGCTCGCCAACCCCAGCCACGCTGGGTAGTCTGACGAACCTGACCCCAGCCCCGGGCCAGCTGGAGCAGCCCCAACCCCTTTCCCTTTAATTGGTTAAATGTTTAAATGATTAAAATGCTATCATTTAAATGGTTAACTTTTTAAACAATATTTTACATCCCTATCACTTCTGGAGGAACTGCTAGTTGGACAGCGCCCCTTCTTCCCTTCTGCACTCTGGTTTCGCCTCTGTGGAGGCATAGCTGAACCCTGCAGATGTAAGATCTTGTTGCTGACGCTAGTGACTGAATGGATTTCACACATTTTTGCATTATTTCTGCCAAATAAATCCCTCCAAGATACCCCTATGCTGCATCCTGGTGAGGTGATGCCAATGAAATTCTTCAGTCACACAAGATTCTGTCATGGACCCACCTTCAGTTGACAAGAAGCCCAGAAACACAGAAGACCTTACAGATTACAAGTATGGGAATCTAAGATGAAAAGAGGCAGAGCATAAATGGAGAGGTTGCTCACCATGGAACTCACAGTCCTATTCCAAGACTTCTTCTGAAACCTCCAGAGGCCTGTGCAGAGAATAAAAGGGTCTGATATGCTACTAAACTATACATGCAGATAAGAAAGGCTTTGCACAGCTCATAATTGTGCTGGTTCTGGGGAGGCTTCTATTTGGGTCCCCTATTATGACAGCTTCCTACATTGTTTAGAGTCACAGCTTGAGTTTCAGCCACGTTAACATGAACACACCCAAAAGCACATCCAGCCACTGGGTGAAGGATGGTACTCACAGGACAAATCTGCCCTAGTGTTTAGTCACTAAAGCTCCAGAGATGTCAGGCACAAGCAATCAGGTAAAAAGACTGAACGAACTGTTTCTGAACTAGCAAAGTGGTTTGCAAAGCTGGGATCCATCCTGATTCCCATGACAAGTGGACTGACTGACCTCTTAGAAAAAATTATAATTGGAAAAGCAATGGGGTAAATTCATCCCTAGCATAAGCAGGTTCCATTGCATTGGTTTCAATGCAGCAGTGGTTGCTTCCCAGTTCACCAGATGGTGATCCAGAGCAGTTTACTAACAGAGTTTCTCAGGAATCAGAGGGGATTTTTATATTGGTCCCAAATAAAATCTCTTCTCTGGCATGAAATAGGAGAAATTGGTTGAAGATCTGTCAAAAAAAAAAGGAAGAAGAAGAAGAAATAGTAAATTTAAAATTATGGTGAGAATGATCCATGCAGAATGATTACCACTGTCATTAAAATATGCAACTCATTAATTTTAATTTGATGTAAATGTGTGTCTTTATGGAGAGGAGGGCTGCAGCTGAATCCTATGTAACATTTCCCCATTGCTGTGGGGACTTTCCCATCCTGTCATTGGAGTCTCATCCTCTGCTTCTGTAATGCTGAAAGCCTCTAAAACAATGAAAGCAACTGAGATTGAATAGCAAACAACAAAAAGTTCAGAGTTGATCAGTGATGATGAGAGAACTCCAGCTGGGTTCTCTGGGGAGCAATAATCAAGAATTAAAGTCTTGATTTTTTTTTAAGCTAACAAATGAAGCTTCTTTATTCTACTTAAATTGGATAAAAAAGGCCTATTAAATAGAGCTAACACTAGTACTAATCTGCAAGCCACATCCCTGCTGGCCCCTGAGAGGGAAAAAAAAGGGATTTGAAAAGTGTTTAACAAAACCCACATGAAAAGGGAAGAGCAGATGATAACTCGACGTCAGAAATGGAAAGGAAGAGGCAGCCTGGTGCAGTGCAGCTTTCCTACCCTGTCCCCCAAATCCTGCAGAGTTCGCACTCTTCAGGCCCTCTGCAGAGAGCCTTGCAGAGTGGGAGAAGGGGTGGTCCCTGCCTTTTACTTCCTGGGATTTGGTCCCCTGTGGATCCTCCTTCATTGGGTTTATGTATGTTTCTGGCATGAGTGATCTGAGCAGTGGGGTGGAAAGGAGTGATGTGCCCATTCCTGGGCAGGCCTGAATATTGGCTCACTTTACCGCCACATTGGTAGCATCTACTGTATGCTCATTTCCACATAAATATTGCATAGGGCCTGATTTTGGCCCATAGGGTAACTAGTCCTCCATCTACAAAGAGAGGAGGAGCATGAGTGAAGTTAGCTAAACAATCCACTAGTCTAGGGATTGTCTCACCCTTCTCCTGTGTGGATGCCAAGTAAATAGTACATGTGCAGCTCTCTGATAGGGAGGGGATTATTATTAAAATGAGATTTCAGGGGAAAAAGTCATTAATCTAGACCAGTGATTCTCAACCAGGGGTCTGGGGCGCCCTGGTGGGGACACGAGCAGGTTTCAGGGGGGCCACCAAGCAAGGCCAGTGTTAGACTCACTTGGGCCCAGGGCAGAAAGCCTGAGCCCTGCCATGCAGGGCTGAAGCCCAGGGCCCTAAGCACCACCACCCGGGGCTGAAGCAGAAGCCTGAGCAACTTAGCTTTACGGGGGCCCCTTTAGCATGGGGCCCCAGGTAACTGCCCGGCTTACTACCCCCTAAGGATGGCTTTTATATGCAGAAAATAGTTGTTGTGGCACAGGTGGGCTGTAGAGTTTTTAGAGCATGTTAAGGGGTGGGGGGGCTCAGAAAGAAAAAGGTTGAGAACTCCTGATCTAGAACACTGAAATAATGACAAACTTGCTCCCGGGGCCATATTCTGCAGTAGTTGTGCCATATTCTTACGCTATCCCTCCCTCAGGTGTGTCAAGCCAAGCAGGAATCTATCCCGCAGCCCAGCATGAGGAGTTTGGGGTTTTTTTTCACCTTCATTATTTTTTTATTTTCATGCACCTCCGCGCTTCCACCGAGGATTGGAAAGTGTTGACGTACCAAGAGAAAGGCTGTTCCCATGGCCTACCCATAAACAGGAAACAGTGGACATTTTGCAAAGCACCCCGGATTCTCCACAGCCTTGCACCCTTGTGTAGACATTTGCACCTTGCACAATCGCTGTAAAATGTTACCTTTCTCTTTTGGGAACATTTTACACCCACTTTGCACAAGGGTGCAGAGAAGTGAATCTGAGCCAAGCAGTTTAAACCGTCTGGATAAGACAAGTCTCTGAACCTTAGGGCTTGTCTACACTAGCAAGCTTCCAGCAGCATAGCTGTACTGATGCAGCTGAGCCGCTGTAAGATCGCTTGTGTAGCCACTCTCCTGTCGACATAATAAAACCAGCTCCACGAGCGGCGGTAGCTATGTTGGTGGGAGAAGCTCTCTCTCACCGACATAGTGCAGTCCACACCAGCGCTTCTGTTGGTGTAATTGATGTCACTCAGGGGGGTGTTTTTTCACACTCCAGACTGACATAACTTATACCAACAAAAGTTGTAGTGTAGACGAGCCCTTAGAATCTTCTAAGCTTCACCTGTTGCTATCACAACTGCTATTATTACAGAATAATGACATACAATAATCAAAGAAATCATCCCCTGAAAAGCCAGCAGGCGTTTTGACACTGATTTCAGTAACAGCAGGATCAGGACCTTTGTCCATGGGTATCAGAGTGTCCTTTTCAAAGACTCAAACCCAGTGCTTAATTTATAATGAATGAGGTGTCGGGACTCAAGCAATTAGGTGTCAGGGCTCAAGCAATTTTTTTATTTTCCTAACTGATGCAGGAAGCCCAGAGGTGCCAGGGCTCTGAACTGCCAAGCCTAGAGGTGCCGGGGCTCATCCTGGCAAGCCCTGGCACAAATTAAGCACAGCCCAAACCTGATTTATATGATTAGAAATTGCACTCAACTAACATCACTGTATATTTTAAATGAAAATTCCTCTTAATAGCCTGATTTTAATGTTTTTTTACAATGTATTTATTATCTCATGCAGTGATGTTTTGTAACTTGGATTTTTTGGCTAACGAGTAGCTCATCTAATGAAAATAATGATTTTTTCATGCTGTACTACATGGTAATTTAAAGCATTTCAATTAAACAAGCTGTCTCATTAGTGTGCCTTGATAAAACAGTTGCATTTTCTTTGATATGGTCAGAAATATCTATCATGCTTTTGGGATGCAATCAAACTCTCCAATAAACTTGTTGCTAAAGACGGCTGCCTTGTACCATGTACTTTCAGAGCAGTCAAATGACCTAGTTTAGAAGTGTTTGAAGCTATTTTATAATGTGGAATAAGAACAAATTAACCTTGTTTAACAAGTAGTTTTCAATTTGTGTTCCAACATTCCTCTAAGCTCTATCATCCCAGAGGCAGGTTATATAATATATATTTAATAACATTGGAAAGCACCCCTTACATGTTGTACAAGACCCTTGGTGTGTGGCACTTCCGTTGCCCTCAAAATGTATCTTACGCCACAGGGTTCATTATTTGATTATTCTGTTTGTATTTAGGTGAGCAAGTCTAGGCACCATTCTTTTCCCCTTTGATTAGTTTGGCCATTTCTTCCAAGTTACAAAGGACTTATTTGAATTAATAAAAATGACAAAGGTTCTGTAGAAATGCTTGTAGCAGAAATAACCGTATGTGTATTTGTAGCCAAACTGAGTTGCACTTTCCTTGCAGTGAACTGCTATGACTGAGGCCAAATATTTCTTTGTATGTGAGGCCAGATCCTTGGCTGGTATAAATCAGTATCGCTCTATTGGAGGCGATGAAGCGATGATGATTTACACCAGCTGAGGATGTGGTTTTGATTCACAGTGCTGTCATTTCCCATGCAAAATCCCAACACAGTGCCAGGTTGTGTTAAAGTGGTGACATGTAGGAAGATGCTATAATATAGACTTTTCCTTTTGGAGTCTCTGCTTCAAATATAGTGTACATCACAGGGGGAAATGAATTATATGATCTCATTCTAATGATGGGATATTTTATCCGTGTCATACCTTGATTGGTTTTAACTGCTGAAGAGAAATAATCGAGGGCTACCAGAGAACTGTGGTTTGGGGTGGCTTGCAAGTCAGAAGGGAGATGCACTGACCGGACTCTTATGAGTAGTTTGCACAGACAAATAGACAATCTGCAATGTCTGCTATAATTAGTCTTTTCAGGAAACAGAACAAACAAACCCAAAGCTGAAAAGCCAGTTCAAAGGGATCTGAATTTATGTGTGTATTTATGATACTGGTAGGTCAGGAGTCAGCTCATGTCAAGGTCCCCATGTCTCACACTGACAAATACTTAGCCAGAATCAGTCTGGCTCACCTATGTTACTAGTATTGTTAAAATAGGTATTTAGGATAGTAAGAAAGTATTTGATGTGTGTGTGTGTGTGTTTGTGTTTAGACTTTATTGAATTCTTCTGAGTTGCTGCATGCTTTAATCTCACTTATAATGTCTGTATTCCATATTGTAAGATTATATTTAAGCATTTGTAATGTAAGCCTCTGTGACTGTGTAGCTCACCAGACAGGAGAAAGACATTAACTAGTGTGAAATGCTGGTCTCCAACAGAAGGTGTTATGCCCTGTTGGACAAGGAAGGCCAGTTGACACCAGATGGACTAGTATGGAACATTAAAGAGGACAAAAGACTTTGTTGTTCACACACACACCCATGAAGATTAGTCATGCAAGTTAAAGGCTTTGTCTACACTGGCAACTGAACAACAAAACTTTTATCATTCAGAGGTGTGAAAAACAACACACACACACCCCAAAGACAAAAGTTTTGTGGACGAAAAGTGCCTGTGTGAACAGTGCTTTGTGGGCAGGCGTGCAAGCTACCGCTGCTTGTTGGGGATGGAAGTTTTTTGTCGGCGGGAGAACTCTCTCCTCCTGACAGACAGTGGCTACACTATGCACCTTTTAGTGGCATGGCTTATAGCGGCACAGTCGTGTCGCTAAAAGATGCGTAGTGTAGACAAAGCCTGAATTTGCAGCTCAGACCAGAAGCAGAGAAAGGAATAATACCCCCTAATAAGCAGGAATAGGATCTTTATGCTGTTTACACTCTGAGGGGGCAAGGTTTTCTAGGCATAATCAAGAGAACTCCAGTGCTTAGCCTGGGTTAGCCCTAAAGAACACATAGAGTTTGCTTATTATAGAAGCTTCTATTACTTTTTGAAATTTAAGGTTGGAACTTATTTGTGACTGTGTGTTCACCTGCATTAATCTTATAAATAACTCTCTTGTTTCCTTTATAATAAATCTGTATATAGTTTATTGTAGGAGTGGCTACAAGTATTGTCTTTGGTGTGAGATCTACTGATCTGGGGTAAGTGACTGGTTCTTTGGGAATGGGAATAACAAAAGACAGGCTTACCTTTGTGGCAAGCAGGGGCGGCTCTAGGCACCAGCAAAACAAGATGGTGCCTAGGGCGGCAAAATCTAGGGGGCGTCCCCTGCGGCTGGGGGGGGGGGGCAGCAGGCTGGGCCGGCGGACCTGCCGCAGTCATGCCTGCGGGAGGTCCACCGGAGCCCCGGGACGACTGGACTTGCCGCAGGCATGACTGCGGAGGGGGCGCTTGTCCCGCGGCTCGGCTGGACCTCCCGCAGGCATGACTGCGGCAGCTCAAGCGGAGCCGCCGGACCCGCGAACCGTCCGCAGCCGCGGGAGGTCCAGCCGAGCCACGCGGGACCAGCGGTCCCTCTGCAGTCATGCCCGCGGGAGGTCCGCTGCTCCTGCGGCTCCGGGGCGCCTCCCGCGCATGACTGCTTGGGGCGGCCAAAAACGTAGAGCCGCCCCTGGTGGCAAGGCAGACCGGAGTACCCAAGGGAACTGTCTATGATTCCATGTTAAGGCTGTTACTGTGCCTGAGGAGTTTACACTGTGATAAGGTCAGGCCAGATGGCTACAAGAGCGTGGTCGAAGGTAGATATATTAGCTCCAGGTTAAGCAGGTTCCTTTTCCCTGGGTAAGATAACAGGGCCTATTCCAGGACACTCAGGAACTTTCTAGAACTAATTAAGGCTAATCAGGACACCAGGTTTAAAAAGGCTCTCACTCCAGTTAGTGAGGTGTGAGTAAGGAGCAGAGAGTGAGAGGACGTGCTGCTGGAGGACTGAGGAGTACAAGAATTAACAGACATCAGGAGGAAGGTCCTGTGGTGAGGACAAAGAAGGTGTTGGGAGGAGGCCATGGGGAAGTAGTCCAGGGAACTGTCACGCAGCTGTTCCAGAAACCACTCTGGACAGCTCCAGTCCACAGGGCCCTGGGCTGGAACCCAGGGTAGAGGGTGGGCCCGGGTTCCCCCCAAACCTCCCAACTCCTGATCCAACACAGGAGGTTCCACCAGAGGGGAAGGTCTCTGGGCTGTTCCCTGACCCACATGGTGAATCAACAGAAACTGCGGGGTTTGTTCGTACTCTTTTTTCTCCATACTAGCCAGTGATGAGATTATCTGAGTGAACAGCAGATTCGAGCTATGAAAGTGGCCAAACTGAGGGCTACTGTGAATCTCTGGGGCTAGCAACAATCCGCCAATAAGTGCAGGACCCACCAAGGGGTAGGGGGGATCTTTGTCACAACCCTTGATAACTGGTTGGTGAAATCTAAGTATAGAACACAACCAATTTGGGGTTTGTGCCCTGGTTTTTAACCATCTGCTCTTGAGCCACTGCAGGACAGCTTGACAGTATTAAAACTTGATCATTTTATGCACTTTCAGCAAACAGACAAAAAAAGAAAAAAAATGCTGAGAAATCACAGGGACCCAGAGTGCCCTGCCTCCCCTGAGATCAGAGTATGGAAGGGAGAATCCCCACATGGATCACCTCCCTAACACACAAAGGGATGCTTGGTGGGCAGGAGACAAGAAGTATCTTTAACATCATTTTACAGATGGGGAAACTGAGGCACAGGGAGGTGATGTGACTGACCCAAGGCTGGTTAGCCAAGCATAGAACCCAGGTCTCCTGAGTCCTAGTTTAGCATGTTATCCAATAGGCCACCTAGCCTCCCTTAGAAGGTAGGAAAGGAAGGATGACCCAGTGGTTAGGGCACTAACTTGGACTCAAGAGATCCACATTCAGTCCTCTGCTCCACCATACATTTCCTATATGACCTTGGGCAAGTCACTTAGCCCCTCTGTGCCTCAGTTCTCCATCTGAACATTGGGATAATAGCTCTCACAGGAATGTTGTGAGAGGCTCAGGAACACAGTGGTGGCTACCACATAGGTAGTCAGACACCTCCATGTCCCTTTCTCACTCTGTGGACCCTAGAGAGACCTCTCTGTAGGTCCAATAGCTATGCTAGAGGAGGGGATGGAGACTAGGGATTGATATGATGCTGTAGAGAACTTGGATGAACACTTAATTTTACTCTGTCTCTTTTCTTTTTCAAAAGTGTGTAACTGACTTAGGAGCCTAAGTCCCATTTTCAAAAGTGACTTAGGCACAGGAGCCTCTCATTGAAAATCACTGGGACTTACATTCCTCCCTTCCTGAATCATTTTTGAAAACAGGACTTAGGTTCTTTTGGTCACTGTTAAAATAAACACCACATATTCTTTTAAAATCCTTGTCACACTAATAACACCTTTGTGATTACATATGACGGAATGTTACAAGTCAAATAGTGTTTACTTTCCACACTTGATTTCCCCTTCAACAGTAGAACTAGACTGGACAATATCACTTTCTGTTTCTAACGGCTTTTGCTTGATGGTTCTCATGCACTACCAGAATGATAATCTATTTGGGTTAGGGTATTGCAAGGAAATATTTACATCCAACACACAAGCCTCTCATCTACCCACCCCTGCTTTTTAAGAAGGCCTAAATTCTAAGCCTAAAATAAGCTGACAGTGTCCTTTTAATCAAAATTTAATGATTGTTTTCTATCTCCTCCAAGCACTTAAAAATCTAGAGCCTTTGGAAATAAAAGAATCATTAGTGCTGCTGTTTTCCTCTGGTTTCCAGCATGTGGGAAGTTTGACCCTGAGGTATCATGTTAATTTGTTTATTGTTTTGTTCTACATAGAGCCCTTTTTGGATCCATCTGTCACAGTATTGCTTGTTTTGTTGTTTAATGTGGGCCGTCTTGTGGGGAAAGTGCAGAATGAGCTAAAATCTGCTTGAGCACAAGATTAGTCCAAAACATTCCTTCAGCAGGGTACAAAAAGCATTTGCTTGCTTACAGAATAGAGAGATACAAAGAAAAACACTTCCAAGCATGCCAGAAATAGTCTGTAATGTTGTATAAAGGCTTGTTACTGGTATGTCTGATAAAGCAGAAGTTGGTCATTAGGCCAGCGTTTTCAGAAAAGCTCAGTTCCCATTTAGGCATCTAAAAAAGTGGCCCCATTGAGTGCTGAGCCCTTCTGGAAATCTTTGGCTCTGAGGCTGAGAACTGAGCACATGAAAATCCGGCCCTTTGTGTGTCCACATACATCTCAGAGGGTCTGGTACAAGGAGCAGCTCACCCAGGAGAAGCCTAATTCAGATAACCAGCTTGTCACAAACTCATGAAAAGGTAAAATCTCCACACAGAGCGAGGTATAATGTTGTAGAAATATTTTGTGTGTTCAGTGGTTACATATATGGCACAGATCATAGGCATAGATGCCTAAGGCAGCCTTAGCTTATTGATCCAGTTTTTCTGCTACAGTGTGAGGTTTTGTGTGTGACTTGCTGTATTTTTCTTTACAAAACAGAAAAGGAGAATCGTTTGAATTAGCCATTACCTCCACTCAATCTGCTTAGTGCAACTGGAGACTGACAGGCACTGTATTGTATAGCATTATTTCCTTGTTGCAACACACGCTATCTAATTTTTTTACAACAAATTTCCATGTGTGTTGCACATTGCATGGGTATAGATAGCCCTTAGTTGTTTTATTTTTCTGGTTGTAACACTAGCTAGCTTAAGTATTTATACCACATTCATTGCCACATTCTTGACAGCTCCAAACTTTAGTAATTTTTAGTCCCTAGAGGAAAGTAATGTTCTGGAGTATGCTGTCTAGTCTTACTGTTCTTCCCTTTTCTATCAATGAGTAATGCCTTCCTCAGGGGCTGCTCAGTTTTGTAACTACCCCACAGTGTGAGCCTGGAGGTCAAATTCGGCCCTAAATGAATGTGCAACACAGTGATGTAGGGAGGGCAGACAGCTCTTCTTCATGTTTTGGCGTACATAGTAGCATGATATTCTTTGGCTCCCAATGTGCCTGGTGCGTGGGATGATGTTGCTGTCTTTTTCAGCATTTCCACCTTGGTACATATTAGAAAACAAACCTGAGGTTTATTTCGGTTGTATTGTGGCACCAAGGCAGTTTTCTCTACAGTAAGCAAAAAATCCTTACTTTGAGGAAAGAGGCATTATGGGCCAACAACTAGGCCACTCAGTTGTGACTCTAGAGATCTGAGTTCCATTCCTGGGTCTTCTATTGACTTGCTATGTGACCCTGAGTAAGTCAGTTAATCCCACATTTTTGAAGGTATTTAAGCATTGTTCTGCAGACCAAAGCCTGGTCTACACTATGGGGTTAGGTCGAATTTAGCCGTGTTAGGTCCATTTAAAAATGACTGCGTCCACACAACCAACCCATTCCGTCGACCTAAAGGGCCCTTAAAATTGATTTCTGTACCCCCCCCCAACGAGGGGAGTAGCGCTAAAATCAACCTTGCTGGGTCGAATTTGGCGTAGTGCGGACACAAATTGACGGTATTGGCCTCCGGGAGCTATCCCAGAGTGCTCCATTGTGACCTCTCTGGACAGCACTTTGAACTCTGATGCACTAGCCAGGTACACAGGAAAAGCCCTGGGAACTTTTTCATTTCATTTCCTGTTTGGTCAGCGTGGTGAACTCAGCAGCACAGGTGACCATGCTGTCCCCCCAGAATTGTAGAGCATAGAATGTTTCTACGCTCCCCCTATCATCTCCATCCCTGAGGTTATCGCAGACTAGAAGGCGAAAAAAACACACTTGCAATGACATGTTTACCGAGCTCATGCAGTCCTGCACTGATAGGGCACAGCTTAATGCATGGAGGCATTCAGTGGCAGAGGCCAGGAAAGAATTAAGTGAGCGTGAAGAGCGGAGGCAGGACGCGATGCTGAGGCTAATAGGGGAGCAAACGGACATGATGAAGCATCTGTTGGAGCTGCAGGAAAGCCAACAAAAGCACAGACCCCCACTGCATCCACAGTATAACCACCTGCCCTCCTCCCCATGTTCCATATCCGCCTCACCCAGACGCCCAAGAACGCAGGGTGGGGAGGCTCCGGCACCCAGCCACTCCACTCCAGAGGATGGCCCAAGCAACAGAAGGCTGTTATTCAAACAGTTTGATTTTTAGTGTGGTTACAATAAGCAATGTGGACTTGTCCTTCCCTCCTCCCCCACCCCACCCAGGCTACCTTGTCTGGTATCTCATTTTTTTTAATTAATAAAGAAAGAATGCATGGTTTCAAAACAATAGTTACTTTATTTTGAAGGGGGGTTGGCTTACACGGAATTAAAATGAACAAAGGGGGTGGGTTTGCATCAAGGAGAAACACACACAGCTGTCACACCGAAGCCTAGCCAGTCATGAAACTGGTTTTCAAAGCCTCTCTGATGCGCAGCACGCCTTGCTGTGCTCTTCTAATCGCTCTGGTGTCTGGCTGCTCAAAATTGGCCATCAGGCTATTTGTCTCAACCTCCCACCCCGCCATAAACGTCTCCCTCTTACTCTCACAGATATTATGGAGCACACAGCAAGCAGCAATAACAATGGGAATGTTGCGCTGTGGTCTGACCAACAGCGCCAGCAAGCTTTTAAATGTCCAAAGGCACATTCTACCACCATTCTGCACTTGCTCAGCCTATAGTTGAACTGCTCCTTTCTACTGTCCAGACTTCATTAACGGATCCCCTGAGCAGGAAAGCAGGAGAGCAGAGTTGCAACGGAAGTGGTGGACGAGGACAGTTAGCAGTCCTACTGCACCGTTTGCTGCCAGCAGCACCCAGGACCAGAACGGATCCCCCGAGCTTGTTGCTGGGGAGCAGGAGAGCCTAGTTGCAGGAGATCAGGAGAGGAGAGTTGCAGCAGAAGCAGTGGAGCTGTACACCATACCCTGGAGGTTGCTAGGAGCTGGGCAGGAAAGACATTCCCAGAATCTCTGGCCAAGCTACATGTCCGACAAGGACAGTTAGCAGTCCTACTGCACCGTCTGCTGTGAAGGCAAGGAGCTGCTGCTGTGTAGCAATATCAGCTGCTGCAGGTGTCGAATTCTGTGTCGAATGCTTGGAGGTCCCGGTAGGGCAAGGTACCTCGGCCAAGGCAAAAGAGCAAGAGCCCTGGAGCTGTTACATGTGTCAACCACAGAAGTGCTATGAGATGTTGCAGCGCTGACCGGACTGGAATGTACGGCTGCAAGACTTCTTCACCAGTGACAAAGGACAGGAATATGATGCACCTAAAATCTAAAAAGGCCTGCACATTTCCTAGAGTCATTACCCTTGATAACAGAACGTCAATGATTGCATTGACTACTTGGATCACAGCAGCCCCCACAGTAGACTTTCCCATAACAGCAGCGGTGATGGTGAGCTGAGCGGGCTCCATGCTTGCCATGGTATGGCATCTGCATGGGTAACCCAGGAAAAAAGGCACGAAACGATTCTCTGCTGTTGCTTTCACGGAGGAAGAGGCGACTGATGACATGTACCCAAAACCACCCGCGGCAATGTTTTTGCCCCACCAGTCATTGGGAACTTAACCCAGAATTCCAATGGGTGGCGGAGACTGCGGGAACTGTGGGATAGCTACCCACAGTGCACTGCTCTGTAAGTCGATGCTAGCCATGGTAGTGAGGACACACTCTGCTGACTTAATGCGCTTAGTGTGGACATATGCCATCGACTGTATAAAATCGATTTCTAAAAATCGATTTCTATAAAATCAACCTAATTTCATAGTGTAGACATACCCTAAGTGCCTAAACCACTTTTTAAAATGAGCTTTTGGTTCCTAAATCACTTAGGATTTGCAATGCTCAGCAGAGCAACACCTAAACACCTTTAAAAATCTGGGCCTTAATATCTCTGTGCCTCTGTTTCCCCTCTCAGTCTTAATCTGTTTTGCCTATTTAGCTTGTAAATTCTTTGGAGCAGGGACTGTCTCTTACTATGTGCTTATATAGTGCCTCACATAGTGGGATCTGATCCCGGGTGAGACCTCCAGGCAGCACAAATAATATATTATTATTATTCAGGGAAATGACAGGTTGGCCTAGTTGCCACTTTTGGTATTATTATTTTGTTATTTATTTGGTGCACCTAGAGGCCCCACTATGCTAAACACTGTGCAAACGCCTAGCAGGAGGTAGTTCATTTCCCACAGAGCCTACAGGTTTAACAGACAAGACAGACAAAAGGTGGGTGACAGGAAATAATATTATCCCCAGTCTACAAATAAAGACTTCCGAGGCACAGACAGATTTAAGGGCTTCCCCAAGGCCACACTGGCAGTCTGCCATAGAGTTGGGAATTAAATGTTGACCTTCAGAGTCTCAGTCCAGTGCCTTAACAATAGATCATCCTTCAGTACAAGATGGATAATTCTGTGTCATTTTAACATGTACTTAGCTAAAAGCAAATAAAACAAAATGATCTTGTCACCCTCTTTTCCTTTTTTTTTTTTAAAAAGACGTGCTAGTGTGGGGGTGGCAGTCTGTTTCATATTTTTAATTCAGTAATGTATATGATGAATGTGGGGATGCAGTCTTCTCCCTTCAGATGATAATAAAAAGTGATCAAAATAGATTTTTGTTATCCTCTGGGCATTAAGAGCTTAAATGCAAAATGCATGACTTATTCTATCTAGCCAACACTTAGGGGTAAATATTCAGCATGGGGAATTAGTTGTTGTTAATTGGAGTTGTGAGCTGAATTCCCAGGGCACTGTACCCCTTTGTTTTAATATTGAAATAGGAAGAAGCCAGCACTGTCATCTAGGAAAGCATGTGCATTATGCTTTTTAAGCTGCAGTGCATGCTAAAAATCTTCATCATCTAAATGCTTAATTGCAATTGTTTGATACATATATTGAAAATATGGAGATATACCTATCTCATAGAACTGGAAGGGATCTTGAAAGGTCATTGTGTCCAGTCCCCTGCCTTCACTAGCAGGACCAAGTACTTTTCCTGACAGGTGTGGGGGGGGTTCTTTTCCCCTGGATCCCTAAATGGACCCCTCAAGAACTGAACTTACAACCCTAGGTTTAGCAGGCCAATGCTCAAACCACTGAGCTAGCCTGCTCCCCCTCCCCCAATTTTGGGGGTGAATTTACTAAATGCACCCTAGAGGAAGTTTTTTTTAATGGCTTATGAAAATCTCTTCCATATATTATTTTGAAAACTTGGGGCCAGATCCCTAACTGGTATAATTACGCATAGCTCTATTGACTTCAAAGGTGCTAACTGATTTATACCAGATGAAGATATGGCCCCACTATTCTTTCATCCATTGTCTAAATGGATAAAACGTTACATAGAAAATGCAGGGGATTCAATTCTGGTCTCAATGACACCTGTGCAACCCAAACTGAATTCACTGGGGTTGCATGGATGTAACTGAGAACTGAACTTGGCCTTTATCTTTTCCTAATAGTAGTTCCAGTGAGCAGGTTATGCAAAATGAGCAATTTTGTAATGGGTCTGCTTTACAGTGGCATGGTTGAGGTTGTTACAGAAATCTACATCCTTGTGCAGTATTTCAGTTTTCTCATATGCATTCCCTGTCTCTCTCTGAATAGTTTTTAATTACTACAATAAAAAAAAATCTCTCTAAGTCATTCAAGAGACCCAAGAACACTCTGAGTCTGCACGTCAGGTTTTTGCTCCATGAGCCAATCCAGGCTACACATGCTGAGAAAATGATAAAGTAGCAATCCCTGAAGTAGAGGCCACAGGTCAGACATCTCACATAACATCCTCTTTTAGCTGATCCTCCTTGCATGGTTAATTGCTAGTGGTATAATCCAAAAAGTAACAGATAAACCCAGACTAGCCTTGCCTGTTCCTGTCAGTAAAACATCACAAAGAAATGTTCACAGTGCTCCTGAACGGATCAGAAAAATAAGCTGAGAAGATGTTTAAATGACTTATAAACCCCTTAACAACAAATCCTTCCTGTACCTCTTCCTGTACCTCTTCAACACAAATACATATTTTTAAAGATATAGTGACTCATGATTGACATTTCATAATCCCCTACCCCCGCCAATGTGCCAATATTTGATGCATTTGTTGATCCTTCGCTATTCTATAGGACTCAACGTGGGACACCAGCTCCCTTGGTCTCTTGTCCTGCTGTATGGTGTCTGCTCAGTCTGCAGCTCGGTCCTGTGCTCACTCACTGAAGTCAAAGGGAGTTTTTATTGCAATGGGACCAGAGTCTAGCCCATATCGTTCTTCTCTGCCTTGGTGGGATTCTTTCACTATGTGGCCAAATTGTTTGAGTCAGATCTTATGGTAAACTCTGAATTGTGAAATGGACCAGCAGCTTCTCATATTCAGTGCTTGGCGTTTTCACAGCACATTTGGTCTCTTAACTGATTAATTATCCTCCTTGCAACATACCTCCAAGACAGGTAAGTAGAAGTTATTACCCTGTTTTGCAATTGGAGAAATAGGAAGCAGAGATGTTACGGGTGAAAATTTAATCAATTTTATTGCCTCAGGTTTTGAGTGTCCATCTTGAGACAGCTTAATGTGCCTTATGTTGGGCACTCAAAAATTGGGGCATCTAGAATCAGTAGCCACTTTTGAACATGTGGCCCTAAATGGCTTATAATTTTTTTTTTATAATCGGAGATATGCCAATCTCCTAGAACTGGAAGGGACCTTGAAAGGTCATTGAGTCCAGCCCCCTGCCTTCACTAGCAGGACCAATTTTTGCCCCAGATCCCTAAGTGGCAGGGCCGCCCGGGGGGGGGCAAGAGGGGCAATATGCCCCAGGCCCCGAGCCCCACGGGGGCCCCCACCAGAGTTTTTCGGGGCCCCCGGAGCGGGGTCCTTCACTCCCTCCGGGGGGCCCGGCAAACTCTTGTGTGGCCGGGCGCAGGAGCTTCTGCCGCTCCCGGTCTTCGCTGGCGGGGGGTCCTTCCGCTCCGGGTCGGAAGGACCCCCCGCTGGCGAATTACCACCGAAGACGGAGCAGGACCCGCCGCCGAAGTTCAGCCCGGTCTTCGGCGGTGGGGGGCCCGCCGCCGAAGTGCCCCGAAGACCCGCGGCGGGGCCCCCCTCCGCCAAATTACCGCCGAAGACCGGGCTGCGCTTCGGCGGCGGGTCCCGCTTCGGCGGTAATTCGGCGGCGGGGGGGGCCCGCCGCGGGTCTTCGGGACACTTCAGCGGTGGGTCCAGGAACGGAAGGGCCCCCCCGCCGCCGAAGACCCCGGGGCCCTGGAATCCTCTGGGCGGCCCTGCTAAGTGGCCCCCTCAAGGATTGAACTTACAACCCTGGGTTTAGCAGGCCAATGCTCAAACCACTGAGCTATCCCTCCCCCCTTATCTAAGCCCACAGAAGGAAACTGTGTCAGAATGAGGATTAGAATTCTGTAGATCTTGCCCTCCTGGTCCTGTGTTTAGGACATTGAAGCACACATTTGCCCTATAATGTATGATAAACATAAGTATGTTCCTCACTTTAAGACACATCCATAAATGAGACAAAACAGGAGATCCTGAAGAACAGTGGAGAGGTTTCCAGCACGAACCTCTCTGGAAACTGTGAGCATATCATATAGTAATGTGGCAAACAAATAGCCTGCAGCACCTCCCAGCATCCTCTGTACATTATTGCAAGAGGAGTTTTATACAGAGCGACATGAGCTACAAACAAAATTAGTTTGCATCTCCCATGAAGGATAATATGTAGCTAATGCAAAGGGCCTGCACAGTTATGAATGCCCCACTGCAGCCTCATAGTAGGGATCTCAGAGAAAAGTGGAGAGAATCCTGCACCTAGTCTGTGCTGAAGTGAAGGCATCTGCTCTGATCACACATAGTCTGATGTAGATAGGAGTGTGGGGGCTGGACCAAGGTTGATGCCACTGTATCAGCAATTACGTACCTTCAGCGGACTGAATCCCTGCATATGTGATGTGTTAGGCCAGTGGCCACTACAACAGCTCAGGAGGTGGAAAAGGCTGTGGCTGGCATCCATGGAGGGTCCGTGCTTCAACTCCAGGCTCTGCCCACAGGTTGGGTGTTGTATTCCATCCCATACAACTCCTGTGTGGAGATGCACACAGAACCCATTTAATTGGGGTTTAGTGCAAGGCAGGTTAAATTTCACCTCTAGAGAACAGGAGGATTGCAGGTCTCCTCCAGACGGTGAGACTATTTTTTCAGGGTAAAAGAGGAACTAAGCAGGTACACAAATGGGTACCTATGTTGGTTTTATTCAGGAACTTTAAGCAAACTTGGTGCGCTAATCAGCAAAAGAGAAAAATAAACAGCTGAGCACTGTAATTCATTTACACTTCAAATATACTTTTGAGTTGGTTATTCCTCAATTAATCAAATAGCTGGTGTATCCCTAAAGTAGTATAAAGTGACACACTGTGTGAAATCAATTTTCCCTTCCAAAATCATTAAATTCAGTAGCCTGTGACTACATCCCTGCTAATTCTGGTACCAGTCCTTTCATCCTCCATTAACTTTGGCGCGCCTAACAGGCTGTCAAAAATAATTTCCCAGAATGTAAATAATTCAGAAATTAAAAATTAATAAATAATAACAGAGAGCTACTGGGAGATAGACTGGGTCAATTAGTCGGCTCTGCATTCTGTTTCTTCGCAGCAGGGAGGCAGCCACATTCGTTACTAGAATCTTTCCTCCGATTCCTAGGTCTGATTTACGGCTCTTCATTACTGGATCCAGTCAGACACAATTACCTCCATCACCATCTCAGTTCCTAACTTCAAAGAAACACACATTTTCTTGTCTGCTTTTTTTCTCCTTGCAGCAGCCTCAGCTTGACGTCCCTGGAATTTCTTCCACGCGGACTAATTAATAAGACTTTGACTTATCATATTCACTTCTCTTCTTTGATGTCCTACCTTAGTCAATCATCCTATTTAATTAGAATTTCAATGATAACTTTACTTATCTTGTGGCTAGATGTAAATTAAAATAACGGGATTGTAATTCTCTTTCTTATGAGGTTATGACATTTTTGACAGAAAAAGTTTCAACCCAAATACGACATTTATGTACTTCCTATGCTAGGCATGCATTCTGCTAAATTGTTTTCCCCATTGCTACAAAATTATTTTGCTTGTTTCACAAGCTCCACTGAAATGGAAATGAATCCGGTTATTTGTAATGTAATTTCTACAAGTCCATGTCATGAAAGGTTACATTGGCTTAGATGAATTCAGTTGAATCATGACACATGTCACACAGTTAACAAGAAAAGATTATGTGATTTTTATTTGTATTTATTTATTTTTTAGATGAAAGAGTTTCAAGGGGGCACCAGATTTTAAGACTTTTCCCTCTCTCTGCCCTTTTAGTCAATTGGTAGCACATATCCATAAAGATTTCTTGCTTTCTTTCCTTATTTAAACGCCCAGTTCTGCTGTTCTTATTCAACCAATACTCTGGGCCAGGTTTTCATATACGCTAAGGGGTTTTAGTGTAAATGAGAGTAAGGACTTCCGTTGCAGTCAGAGAAAATATGGACTGAATGAGGACTACTAGTCACGCCCTTAATGAGAAATGAGAGACTTTATAGAACATGCATATGAATAAATCACAGGATGACTGTGCAGTGCATACAGCATTTTTTTCATCCCCAAACACCTAACTCAAGAACTGCTTAACTGTGAATAGTAAAGGTATCTGGTTGAAAAAGGTGCTTTAATGTCATGCTTTTCAGTATGGTATCATGAAGTCAAAGAGCTTGTCCACACACAGTAAATTGTACTGCTTTAATTATACTGCTGTAGCTACAGCTTGGACACAGTTATACTAGTACACAGTTGTCTTAGACCAATATAGCTTATGGGGGGGTTGTACTGCTTTAATTATACTGGTATTATATCTCTATAACCTATATTGGTACAAGATCATTTTAATGTGGTATAGCTGCATCTACACAAGGGGTTGTTCTAGTAAGTAAAAACTCACACCCTTAAATGACACAGTTACACCAGCCACAAAAACTGTGTACAAACTCAATAAATGCCACACATCCATTATATATAGTGCATCATTTTACAGGTTTTCCTCCACATTCATTTTCATCTCCTCCTGTCTAGTCTATTGTACCCTCTACCTGTGTGCATGTATCTACCTCCGCCGATGCAATGGGTGCAATGTGAGAGCTCACACAGTTGAGTGGGGATTCACTGTGGAACCGAGCAGGCTGTGTTTGCACAGCTATCTTCCTCAGGGCTCTGCCAGTGGAGAACAGCTTCTGTAGCTGGGGCTCAGTAGATTCAACATATTCCCCAGTTGCAGCTCTGCTTTTTTCTCTTCCATACTTATTTGTGTGCACGTACAGTACTTGCTCCCCTCACCCCCCATGTCTTTTAGAATTTTGGCAGACTAGGTGAGTAAGTCAATGAATGAATAAGAGATTAAGTAGTAGTTCAATCTTGAAGCAAATTTTATGAACTAGAAGAGCCCAGAGGACTGCAGAAGTCTACTAGAGAGCAAGGGATCAGCAACACCACTGGGGCAGAGGACCAGCATAGTGGATTCACAGTGGAAGCCTGCAAGTACTAGACTACCAGAATGAGACAGGACAGCCAGGTAACGGAAAGGAGGTGGTGAGAGGATACCTTCTGAAAGTCCAATTATGCAAGCCTTAGAGCTCTTACCCTGTGACTTCAAGGGAGCTACTAGTATGAGTGAGTGTTCTCCAGTGTGAGTATGGAGTTTGGGGTTGCACAACTGAGGATCCTGGGAAGAGAGATGGTCAAGGAGGACTGTGTAAGGAAGAAAAGAGCAGTAACTAAGTACGGGGGTATGGTTCAACAGCCCATGGACTCACCTCTGGTTTATGCCTGGTGTTCTGAAAAGGGTTTCAGCTGGCCTTCTGTAGGTCAGGAAGGGAATTCCATCCAATGTATTCTGGGGGTGGGGTAGTTTTGATCTCCTTCTGAAGAATCAGGTATGGGCACAGCTGGACATGAAACACTCGGGAGGTAAGCCAGGGCTCTGAGGTGGCACTGAACATTCTCTCTTTCAGGTGCTTGGCTGGTTGGTTCTTGCTCACATGCTCAGGATCTAACTGATTGCTGTTTGTAAGGTTGTAAAGGAATTTCCCCCCAGGTCAGATTGGCACCTGTCAGCTTTCCCCCAGCCCTCGGTTTAAAAACTGCTCTACAACCTTTTTAATTTTAAGCGCCAGCAATCTGATTCCATTTTGGTTTAGATGGAGCCCATCCTTCCTGTATAGGTCCCCCTTTCCCCAAAGTTTCCCCAGTTCCTAATAAAACTAAACCCCTCCTCCCTACACCATCGTTTCATCCACACATTGAGACCCTGCAGTTCTACCTGTCTAACTGGCCCTGTGCATGGAACTGGAAGCATTTCAGAGAATGCTACCATGGAGGTCCTGGACTTCAATCTCTTACCTGGCAGCCTAAATTTGGCCCCAGGACCTCTCTCCTATCCTTCCCTATTTCATTGGTACCATTGGCTCCTCCCCAGCACTACACATAAGCCTATCTAGATGTCTCGAGAGATCCGCAATCTTTGCACCAGGCAGGCAAGTCACCATGCAGTTCTCCCGATCATCGCAAACCCAGCTATCTGTGTTTCTAATGATCGAATTGCCCATTACTAATACTTGTCTCTTCCTAATAACTGGAGTTCCCTCCCCTGGAGAGGTATCCTCAGTGAAAGAGGAAACCACATCATCATCTGGAAGGAGGATCCCAACTATGGGATCATTTCCCTCTGCTCTAGTTGGATGTTCTCCTTCCCTGAGACTTTCATACTCCTCAACAGCACAGAGTCTGTCAGACCAGAGGTGGGACCAGTCTATTGTGTCCTGGAAAGTCTCATCTATGTATCTCTCTGTCTCCCTTAGCTCCTCCAGCTCAGCCACCCTGGCCTCAAAAGCCCGTACATGGTCTCCGAGGGCCAGGAGCTCCTTGCACCGAATGCACACATACGTTACCTGCTCATAGGGCAGGTAATCATACATGCCACACTCAGCGCAATAAACTGGGTAGCCCCCACTCTGTTGCTGGACTTCTGCCTGCATTGTCTTTTTACTCCTGCAGCTGGTTCCTTTGTTGTTGTTTAGTTTTTATCAGGGGATGTTTTTAAGCTTAAGTTTAAAAAAGTTCAAGGAATGTTAAGTGTATGCAGCCCGCCCCCCCCCCTCTGCCTGTAAACTCCCTCACAAAATTTCACTATTTGCTGGCTCCTCTGGTCGCTTAGGAGCGGGCTTTTTAAAGCACTGGTCTTCCTGAGTAGCCCCTCCCCCTAGTTAAAGGTTGATGGGTGCTAAAGGGCTTAGGGATCAAAGCCTCCTTAAGAAGCTCTCAGCCTTGCCTAGCAGGCCGCTTGGCTCAGCGCTCACACAGTCAGCACACGGTCCCCCAAACAAACAGACCACATGGTATATTTCAGTCCAGAAGCAAACACACTACAACAAACACACACACACAACAGACAGCAAAGTTACCCCAAGGATCATGTAATGGCTCCTTCTTCACCTGAAGAAGTCCCTCGCAAAACGCCCCTGTTGGCTGCTCCTGTTTGCTAGCTCCTAGTAAACCCTAGTAAACTCCTACTTCAGGTATGATCAACCAAACTAGACAGTATTAAAAAATCAAACTCATATTTCAAGATGCATTTGTAAACTCTTCGTTTGACAGTCCTGTTAATTGTACAAAATAAATTGCATGTGTTTTAAAACAACAGGCCAGACCCCCAGCCAGTGTAAATCTGTGCAATTTCATTTAGTTCAATGCAGCTACTTTTATTTAAACCAGTTGAGGTTGTGGCCCAAATTTGCTAAATCTAGGTAGAATCAGTAACTATTGCTTGGTAATAAGCTGGCAAACTGTTGCATTTCCAAACTACTTCATCAGTAATTTAATAGTGTTGTTCTTTCACAATTGGGTTCTGTTACATTTTTATATTTAGAGCATGATTATTTAATTTAATTTAATTGGTTTCCTTACTCCCCTTAGGGTTCTGGACCTAGAAAGTTCAAATTAAATACTCTAATTGCTCTGAAATTCACTTGTCTAAAATGTGCTTCTTTTTCAAATGTACTCTCATATCTAGTTCAGACATATTTTCTCTTTCTTTCACGAAGCAGGAAAATTCTGGTGCCCATAATTTGCATTTAAAAAGAGTCAATAATTAACCAAAATAATAATTATAGATATAAGACAGGGAGAATGCTGCACAACAAACTGTGAGCTAAAAATCTATAAATAAGACTATGAACACACATCAAAGGTTTCTATATACATACTACTTCCAAGAGCAAAGCTCAAGTGGCTAATGATTGCATCGGAACCTTGAGATGTGTGTACAGGTCCTTTGAAAATGTATACAATAGATTTTATTTTTTGTAATATTGTTTAAACAAAAGTAGCAGAGAACACTTCATAGCTTACATTCATTGGGTGAAATTCTGCTCCGAATGAATAGGGGGGTGAGGGCTTGCATTGAAGCCAATGTTAATGCTCTGTCTTCAACCCTAGGCAGAATTTGGCCTTATAAATCAAATGCAAATAAACCGTGTCAATTACCAGATCGGCCACAATGCATTCTCATGTGCTGTGTGAAGAAAAGAATGGATGTTGTGCAGCACAGAGCAGGGGCGGCTCTAGGATTTCTGCCACCCCAAGCAGGGCGGCACGCCGCGGGGGGCGCTCTAGTGGTCACCGGTCCCGCGCCTCCGGTGGACCTCCCGCAGACGTGCCTGCAGCGGGTCCGCTGGCCCCGCAGCTCCCGTGGACCTCCCGCAGGCATGACTGTGGATGCTCCACTGGAGCCGCGGGACCAGCGGTCCCTCCGCAGGCACGTCTGCAGGAGGTCTACGGGAGCCGCAGTCCCAGCGGACCTTCCGCAGGTATGCCTGCGGGAGGTCCGCCGGAGCCGCCTGCCGCCCTCCTGCTGGGACGCCGCCCCAAGCGCGCGCTTGGCGCGCTGGGGTCTGGAGCCGGCCCTGGCACAGAGAGACAAGCAGAGTGGAACCACCCAGAGCAACCACAGCTCAGGAGCAGGAGAAATTGAAACATATGTTTTAGAATATTTTGTTCTTTGATGCCTTGGTGCCCTATAGCGGGATGGGAGCAGGATCCATGGGGTACAGAACAAAATGAAAAACACAGGCCTTCCTATTGCCAGCTAGCCACTAATTTCAAAGCGAAAAGGCCAGCCATGCTTGTCAGCACTCTTCAACCTGTCAAGGCCTCAATGTGTGGGATGTGATCTCAGACAAAGGTCCAACTGAAGAGACTTGAGAAACCCAATACTATGGGAATCTTTAAAGCTAGTATTCCTTTCTTCAGTATAAGTAACACGCGCCATTGCCTAAAGGTAATTGAAAATTATTGATAGAAATAATTTTCCAAAATAAATAAGGAGATAACATCAGATTTATGTTGGCAGAGTTGGCACAGCTGGAGTACTCTCATTGGCTGTTGGGAGACCATCTGACTTCCTCTGTGCTCAGCTCTGACTGCTTCCAGTCTTAGCATCTGTCCCATGTTGTGCAGTGCAAGTGGAAGGTAGTACAAGTTAGGGGCATAGTTTGTTGGTGGACTATCCAGGCTCAGATGCACCAGATTATCCCCTATAACAACCCTCTACTATTATGTTTATGGTCCAGCAGGATTACATGGGTGGGTGTTAACAGAGACTGTTGAAGAACCCCTGCTACCATACACCAGGGAAAAGAGGAGTTCCCATCCAGAACTCCCAGTTCAGCTGCAAGTAGACCAAGAAATATTGCAGACAGCCATAATGTATGTGGACACAACTCATGTCACTGCTGAGTTTTGGAGAGCAAAGGGGGTGCATGTTGAAGATTGAATAAGACAGGAATAAAAAAAAGTAGAAGGGGACCAGACATGCACAAGAATCTGATGCAGCCACAGGTTCAAGAAACATTTGTACACCTCTACCCCATATAATGCTGTCCTCAGGAGCCAAAAAATCTTAACCACATTATAGGTAAAACCACGTTATATCAGACTTGCTTATCAGTGCACAGCCCCCCCCCCCCCAGCACTGCTTTACCGTGTTAGAGCCGAATTCGTGTTATATCAGGTCGTGTTATATCGGGGTAGAGGTGTACTTGGGAACAATTTTTCAGTTGCATTTTTGCTTGACCAGTGTAACTAGCTGTGACCTTCACATCTTTGTTCTTATTATAGGAAAAGGGAATGCATCTATGTGCAAACAAAGTCATTCTTTTAAAACCATGGTGTCTGTGCTTTTTCAACTGCACCACATGGGCAGTCCTCAGAAAGGGCTTTCAAGACCATGATTTCACCCATGGATTCCTTGTATAAAAAAAAGGGATGTGTCCAAGATGCCTTGTCTGCCTTTGTTCCATTAGCAAAAACAAAACAAACAAAACCTATCAGGTAATTTATGGTTTAGATTTTTGAGTTATAGATTTAAAACTTTCTTCCTGTGGGCATGAACCATAACTGCCACAGTGTAGAACAATAAGGCTTTCAGGGAATAGGCTTGCATAAAAAAACAGGATTACTAGAACTCTGGAAAAAACTGAAGGGTCTACCCAGATATACATTTTAAATTATCTACTTGACTTCAGTGGTTCACCTTTTCCAGCTTCACTGATCTTAGATAACGAGCTGCTGCAATACTACTTTTTAGACAAAATCCTGTGTTTAGCAATGGTGTCAAGCAGCATTCTGAAGACAGCTCATGAACTGAAACTTGTAACTTATCAAACTGCAAGAATTAGCATCTGTGTAGACTATCCTGCTTCACTCCTGGAATGCAGAAGAGGATTAGAACCAGTCAAAAAAGAATGAAGAGAAATAGGCATCCACAGTGCAGTTCTTTACCTTGAATGGATCACTTGTTGGGACAGGAATGTGTTTTTTATTTTTCCATTAGATAATTTTATTGCAGCAAAGAAATAAAAAATAGCAAAGGAAATGGAAGTAATCACTGGGGGTTAAAAAGGAATTGCCTGATTAGGGCTCTCAGTATTTTTTCTTTATTGGCTGTCCAAAAAAATGATCACTTGTGATGTCTTGGGTTGCTACCAGATCAGTGTTTCCAGGTTTCTGAGGAAACAACTAATAGGTGTTATATACGTCTAGCTCCAGATATTTTTAGGCTCTTGGCTTAAGACTCAAGATTCTAGGAGATTTCTCAAGTCCTCAGGACTGCTTCCAAAATCTCAGGATTATGGGAGTGGTAAATGCTGTCAATGCAATAGATACCATGCCTGCACCAGCCACAACCATGACAATGGCATCCACTAGATTAGAGGAGAAACAGAGAGATTGGTCCTGCAAAGACAGGCTGCTAAGAAGATAACTCTTAGGTCCCACTGTTGTCAGAAAACATGTGAAGTCTGGAGTAGACTATTTTCATGATTTACAATTATATAAAGTTACCACGTCATTTTTCCCCTGAAAGTGAGAATTAATCCCGGTGTGGCAACTCAGGGAGCAACCAACGGGAAACTTTCAGGCTTTCCAATTGATTGGAATCCCTCCCTGTGGGCATAGGTAGTGTCTACACCATGGGAGGGTGAACTACGGGATTGCCAGCCCTGTGGTGCAGCAGAGCTAAGGCAGGCTCCATGCCTGCCTTGGGCCCACGCCACTCCTGGAAGCGGCTGGCACCAAGTCCCTGCAGCCTCTGGGGGGAAGGGCAGAGGGCTCCGTGTGCTGCCCTCGCCTGCAGGCACTGCCCCTCACAGCTCCCATTAGCCGGGAACAGGGAACCACAACCAATGGGCTCCACCCACAGGAGCCATTGCTGGACATGCAGGCAACTTCCTGGAGTGGCATGGGGCCAGGGCAGGCAGGGAACCTGCCTGCGTGCTGCTGCCACCCTGGAGCCACTCGAGGTAAGCAGTGCCAGGCTGGAGCCTGCACGCCGAACCCCTCCTGCACCCAACCCCTTGCCCTGAGCCCCTTCCTACACATCACACCCCCTCCCACACCCCAGCCCTACATTCATGACCCTGCATACAATTTCCCCATCTAGATGTGGCCCTCGGGCCAAAAGGTTTGCCCACCCCAGTCTACACTGAAGCTAGCATTTAAGCCTAAGGTATACCCAGAAAGCCTTCCAGCAGTGCATCAAGCAAGGCAACCAAGATCTACCACCTGTGATTCGCTCCTCCCCTCCACTTCCAGGGAGAGAAGGTGTGTTAAGCCCAGTGCTTGGCTCTGTCAGGGTTGGGGTTTGTAAGGTACACGCTGTGCTGTGTGTGTTAGAGACAGAGGTGGCTGCAGTCAGTGTTTATGGGTCCAACTTAAGGTTGTCAACCTTCCCGGATTGGCCAAGAGTCTACCGGAATCGGCGTCGATCTCCTGGTGACTATTAAAAGCAATCCGGGAGATCTGAGTAGGCCAAAAGTCCTGCTGGCAGCGCAGCGGGGCTAACGCAGGCTCCCTACCTGCCCTGCTCCCAGAAGTTGACGGCATATCCAGCTCTTAGGCGCAGGGGCAGCCAGGGGATCTGCACGTCCTGCCTCCACACCCTGCTCTGCCTCCGCCGCTCCCATTGGCCAGGAAGCACAGCCAATGGCCGCTGCGGAGGCAGCACCTGCAGGCAGGGGCAGCGAAAAGAGCCACCTGGCCACCTCTGAGCCAGACCCCAGTCGCTTTCGGGAGGCGCCCAAGGTAAGTGCTGCCCAGCCAGAGCCGCACCCACAACCCCTGCCCTGAACCCCTCATTTCTGGCCCCACCCCAAATCCCTTCCCCAGCTGCGCTCGGGCCGGTGCCTGGGGCCCTGCTGAGTGAAGGGAGAGCGAGAGGCGGCCCAGTGGTGGCGAACTGCGGGCTCCAGCCCGATCTTCTTCAACGCCCCCGCGGGGGGAGACTCCCAGCCCGGCCAGTCGCCCCCTGCTTTCCGTACAACATGGCGGCGCCCATGCCCCCACTCGACTGCCACAAGGCAGCTTGGCCGAGTCAACATGAATACTACTTCCGGGGTTTCTCGGTCACTATTTGAACTTTGACCCGCGCCCTTCCCCTTCCTCTTCCGGTCCCGGCGAGACCAGGTATGGTGGCTTCCATCTCCCGGCCTATGCTGGGGAGCTGGGCCGATCCGCTTCCATCCGCGGGTTGGCGGGTCCGGGCGGCCTGGGGCTGAGTTCCGGGCGGATACCGGGCTGTGGGGAGCCGCGGGAGGGCGGCATTGGGGAGCGGGGACTGGGTTGCGGCCCGGATGGAGCCTCGGGACCGGGGTGTCCCGTGCGGGGCCGCGGCTGGGGCTCGCGCCTGCTGGTGACAGCGCATTGCCCGCCCCCCTGCTGCGGCCTTGCGAGCCGCTGGGGCCATCGACAGGCCCCGGGGTCACGGGAGGCTCCGGAGCTGGGCAGGGCCAATCCCACGGGGTGGGGGCGCCTCTCCTGTTTCCCCCGCGGCGGGGGCGCCAGGTAGGGAGAACGACCGGGGGATGGGCCTGGTGGTTACAGGACTGTCGCTTAATGGGCAAGAGACGGGGAGCCGGCAGTTCTGGGTGCTGTGACAGGTGTAGGGGTTTACATAGGTGTTAACACACTGATGCCACAACATCTGAACCTAGATTGACTTGTTTGTAGATGCAGCAAAGTGAATACCCACGAAAGCTCATGCTGCAAAACGTCTGTTAGTCTATAAGGTGCCACAGGGCTCTTTGCTGCTTTTACAGAACCAGACTAACACAGCTACCCCTCTGATACTTGTTTGTAGATGCGGCTACTTCCCCTCCTTTATAACGTACTTTGTGATTTAGAGGAGAAAAATGCCAAGACTGAGAGCTTATTATTGGTTTTATGTTTGTGGGATTAGTACTGCATCTTTACTATTAGGAGGTGTGAAACCTGAAGCATTCTACTGCCCATGTCAAACGTCAGTGTGTTGGTGTTGCCAGGGCCATTAAAAGTAATATGATTCACTGATATCACCTACTTTTTGTTGTTGTCCAAATCTCCCCCCCCCCCAAAAAAAGTTTAAACTTAGTGGTGACAGATCGTTGTGAGACTAATGCTCTTCCTCTCACTTTTTTATTTAGATATAAAAAATGGTTCAGCGTCTGACATACCGTCGTAGGTTGTCCTACAATACAGCCTCTAACAAGACCAGGCTGTAAGTAAGATTGGGGTTTTTGAGAGTTTATCTATTGGAATCTAGTTTTTTTACACTAATTGCATGTTTCTCTGATGCACACAGGTCCCGGACACCAGGTAACAGGATTGTTTACCTTTACACCAAGAAAGTTGGCAAGGCACCGAAGTCTGCATGTGGTGTGTGTCCAGGAAGACTTCGTGGTGTAAGTATTACACTCATTTACCTGGTCATTTTCGGTACCATGATCACATACTTCAGCTCCCACTGTTGCTGACTTGCTGTGTGGTATTATTTTTTTTTTTTTGCAGTTAAGTATCTTGCCTAGTGCTTTTCAATCTTTAATTGGAGATACTTACTTCATGTGCCTGTTGTGAGGATTAGTTGTTAAACCTCTGAAAACTTAAAGCATTTAATGGATAGTGATGCTATTTTTTTCTTAGTTTTGGTGCTTATAATCCACAGCATCTGAGCCCCTTTATCTTAGGGGATAAGTAGCAAATGCCCATGCAATAAAGTTGGGCATGGATAGGGTTAGCAGAATTAATTTTATTTTTTTTAAATAATTTCAGGTGGATGATGCTTATTTTAAATGACTTTAAAAATTGATTTAAATTTTCAGTTGCACTAAATTGTGGGGGTGTCAGACCATTATTTAATGATACCTCTAAGTTCTTAAGCAGAATTTTTTTTACTTTGTTTATCTGTAAATTTCAGTTATCAATGGAAATATTTTTTCATTGGTTCAGGTGGGGGGATGAAATTGCAGTTTACTGACATTTAGCCATAAAAAGCTAATCGTTGCTAGTCTAAACATAGATAACTATCAAAGGGATACTGTAGTAGGATACTTCATGATGTAGTTCTATGTGCAGATTGTGTACAATCAAAAGTGAGTTATAGTAATGATAGTATTTAAAAAAAAACCTGTTCATATAGTAAAGGTATAATTTTATTCCTACTGAAAGAAGGACATTGATTTAATCTTTGCTAGGGAGTCTTCCAGTATATCACTAACTACCCCCCCCCCAAAAAAAAGCACTTAAAAGGGTTTGCAGGTTCAGTTGTAGTAGTGTGAAATGTGACATTTTGAAGGATAATGTCTATTCTCAGAGGGGTAGCCATGTTAGTCTGGATCTGTAAAAGCGGCAGAGAGTCCTGTGGCACCTTATAGACTAACAAATGTATTGGAGTATGAGCTTTCGTGGGTGAATACCCATTTCATTGGATGCATCATTTCCATTGTATTTGATGGAAGACCAATATATTTGTAAAGAGAATATTTGGGGTTTTAGTTCTTACTTGTTTGTAGTACATGGACTGCTTGCTGGGGGTTGCCAGAAAGCTTGTTTGACCACATGATACCGACTCTCCTTGTTTCTAGTGCTAAATGTCTTTAAAAGATAGCTAGTACATAATGTCCAAATGTCATTTTTCAGTAAAAGCAATTGCAGTGCTTTCTACAGTATTAAGTTATTCCAAATGATGTGGTCTACAGTATGATTATATTTGGTATAGAATATGTAAGATGACTTGAAGAGACACTGTCAGGTTACATGTATGTAATGCAAATTTCCTTAGTTGTGTTACTAACACCACCATGTTGGGTTATTTAAAAAAATGATAGTCTAATTCTCAGCTTCTCTTCATGCAGTATTTTGGTTGCAAACTCTCCACTGTAATATATACACATGAGCCCAAGCAATCTACTGACATGTAACTGCCAGTTTTCCCCAATGCCTGTATGATTCAGGGAGATCTTGGACCAATAAATTATCAAAGTAGGGACTTTTTAGTAAGATATTTGTAGTGAAGAGGTATTGCAAACAGCTGTATCTTGTAAAAGCGTATCTTGCACATTCAGCAGCAATTGACTTTTTTTTCAAGAGAAACTGCTCAACATGCTTGTGCTTAGTCTGAAGTGACATGCTTTAATGGTGTGCTTGATTTTCTTTTAATATGGCTAGTATCCAAAAAGTATGCATGATTATGAATTACTCTGTATGACACATCAATTTTTGCTTCACATAGGTTCGTGCTGTGCGCCCTAAAGTCCTTATGAGGTTGTCAAAAACAAAGAAGCATGTTAGCAGAGCCTATGGCGGTTCCATGTGTGCTAAATGTGTTCGTGACAGGTAAATTAAAAAAAAGCTAGTCAACTTTGTCATAAATATTGGTCAAAATGTGTGTGTGGGGAAATTACTGTTCACATCATATTAGCAGTAACACATTTTTCTTCTTATAGGCCAAATTTTTCAGACCTGGATGCTTAAGTCTTTTTTAACAGTATATTTTTCTTGACTGACTTGAAATGAGTAAACATGGGGCTGTGAAACTCAGCAATGATGTAATTAATGTAGATGCATTTATATATACAAAATCCTGTCTCCCGGATTCTAACTGGTACCTGCTTTTACTATCTTTTTTTATAAAGGTTTTAGATTCTTCATTGTAATTTGCCATCAAACATCATGATGTCCCTTCTGTATAAACCTGAACTTTGAGTTCTCTCCTGAATACTGATTGATAGAGGAGAGAGGTATAGTTATTTAAGGAAAGCATTAATGTCAAAGCTGACCCTGTTTAAAAGTATGACACTAGTTAAACTATCTACAGTTCACTGTCTGTCTTAGGGCTAAATTGGCACTGCTGCGATCAGTGCAGCAGCGTTAATTTAGTGAGTCTGGTTAAGACATGCTAAGTTGATGGGAGAGTGCTCTCCCATCCACTTCTGTAATCCACCTCAAGAAGAGGCACAAGCTATGTAACTTACATGGACTTAGCGCCTTAGTGAAGACAAGCCCTTACTCTGCATACATAGCAGATTTTCTTACAACTCAAGTATTTTAAATAGTTCTGCCTGTCTTGTGTGAACTGTGACTAAGAATAGATATAAGTTGAAGTGTTTGGCTTTTTCATGCTGTTCACTGAACCCAAGGCCTGATAATGATTGTCCCTGTTACCTGCACACTGAGCATCTCAGCATTGATGTAATGGCTTTCCTATATGGATAAATTTTACACTGCACACTAGACTAAGGCCATCTTAATTAATTTTATAGCAAAGTGCCAATGTGTATTAGCCATGTCATAGACCAGGGGTCGGCATCCTTTCAGAAGTGGTGTGCCGAGTCTTCATTTATTCACTCTCCAATTTAAGGTTTCGCGTGCCAGTAATATATTTTAACCTTTTTAGAAGGTCTCTTTCTATAAGTCTATAATATATAACTAAACTATTGTTGTATGTAAAGTAAATAAGGTTTTTAAAATGTTTAAGAAGCGTTATTTAAAATTAAATTAAAATGCAGAGTTCCCTGGACTGGTGGCCAGGACCCGGGCAGTGTGAGTGCCACTGAAAATCAGCTCGAGTGCCGCCTTCGGCACGCGTGCCATAGGTTGCCTACCCCTGTCATAGACTGATATAACAAAAAGGTCCCTGGTGCAAAGAGCTTTGTCTATGCACGTGTTAGACAAATTTGATTCCAGATCTCCAAAGTTAAAAGGTTAACATGCTTGAGCACTACTGTGTTATGTCCTACAGAAAAGGTGATCTAGGGTTCCATTAAACTGTTTTTATTATTGATTAACTAGGAAGGTGACAATTCCAGGGTTGTTTTGCTATTGGGTTACAAAATGATTCTCTGTATCACGTAAATAAATCTGCATATGGCACTGGAGGGAGTTGCTGTTGCTAGTGGGGGGAGAAAAGATCCCGACTACCATGCAGGAGGGGAACGGGTTCTGGGCAACAGGAAGTAGCCACAGATGGGACATCAGTGTAACAAATGTCTGCTGCCATGTGGCAAGGCACAGTTCTAGTATTCTTTATTTTGGGGTGGGTCTTATATCTATATAAATAGGGATGGGAGGAGTATTTGTACAGGCATAGATTTGAGAATCAGATTAATCCTGTCACTAGTATTTGAACTTGCTTAGACTAACAGCAGCTTTTTTTAATGAGATTGTTAAACTACACTTTCATGTCAGTTAACCACCTTTGTATTAAATAGTAACTAGAAATATTCATATGGTATATTTGTGTTTTGATATGGCAAACCATCAAGCAAGCTGTCAGATGACTTAAGTGTTCAATCTTTTTAGGCTTGAGATCCTCTACATGACCATGTCTAGCCTACAAAAATAATCACGTTTAAACATAACTGTGGCCTCTTTGTGCATGAAGCGGGGTGGGGGGCGGGAGAGGATGTAATCATATAGGGGAAACTGTTTTAATCCTGAAATACCTAGGCCTTTTCAGTTTTCTGACAGTTTTTTCTTGGCAGAGTGGGCAGAAAAAAACCATGTGAGGCCAAAAGCATTTTTAAATTCAGATGGTATGCATGTCATAGTTCAGTAGTCTTGGGAACAGTGAAGAGTGCAAGTAGAAAAGTTTTTTTAAAACTAGGTTTTAGGTATCATTTTGAGCTTAATAGCTGGGTTTGGAGAAATGTCTAATATCAAAGCAGAGTTTATATATTAGAGCTAATGAAGGATTTTTCTCTTCCCTAGAATCAAACGAGCTTTCCTTATTGAGGAGCAGAAGATTGTTGTGAAAGTGTTGAAGGCACAAGCACAGAGTCAGAAATCTAAGTGAATCTCTTTGTATTGTCTGCTTAATAAATGAAAATTCAACTTTTCTTGTGTCCTCTACCATTCTACACATCTCCACCATCATTCTACACATCTTCGGTCAAAGCTAGAAAGCATCTTCACCATAAGATTTGCTAAATGCAAAAATAACCTTTTAGTTCACTGTTCTAGTGTAGTCTTCGCTCACAAGTCAAAATGTTCTCTGTTGTAGTTTTCACAGCCAATATAGCTACTCTGTGAAGAGCTTTAAAGTCACTGCACAGACTAGTTATGCAACTTCTTAATGATCGCTCAAATCTCTCTGTGCATAGGGGAAGAATGAGCTTTCACTTTGCCCCCACTCAACCCCCCTTTCATGTTCCTGGCCTGCCACAGTACAAAAGGGTCAGAGCGCTTCAGAACTCCTCTGCAAGCTGAATGTAGTTGAGGTGGGAATGAGTTTTGCTGAATAGGGATCTCATCATTGTTCCACTAGGCCAGTCGATGGGGAGAAGAGTTTTGTAGCACTGGTGGAGGAGCTGCTTAAGTGGCTGGCGGATGTCCTCAAATGTAACTTGTTACGCATCTCCTCATCAGCAAGTTGGAACGTGTCATTGATGCTCCACTCTGAATAAAATTTTGTGATTTTTTTTTTTTTACTGCTACTGTTAAATTCAGGTAACTACTACCATTTCCCAAGTGTGCTGACTAGAGAGATGACTGGCTACAGGATGCTGGCTCTATCTGTTTGTAACTGATCCTACAGACAGCCCAGGGATAAAGAAACGAGGAGGGTGAAGCCTAAGTTTCTGTACTGGCTGCTACAGAGGGAAATTTTTACTCTGAACCAGTAAGATAGGAGCTGTTGACCAGCTGACTGGGTAATACATCCAGGGAAGCAGCAGCAGGTCCAACCATGTTCGGATATCACACAGTGCAATACAAGGTCTGCACACCTATGATGCTCAGGAGTGTGAGGTTTTCACACCCAAGTGTTGTAGCTATGTATACTTATGTTTTAAGTGCAGACCAGGCTGATGGAAAAGCATAACAGGGAGCCCTTGATTTTTAAAGGTTTTTAACTGTTTCTCCGCTCAGTGTTGCAAGGCCCAAGTAACATGTCCAAGTCTCACTTTCAAAAGTGACTTAGGGTAATTGTATATAGCAAAAAACACTAAACAAAACGGTGGCAGCGAGTCTCAGTCCAGCTCAACTGACTGAGGCTCATACTGCAGGGCTAAAAATAGCAGTCTAGATGTTCCTGCTTGGGCTTCAGGCAGGGTTCTGAAACCTGGTGAGGGAGAAGTCTTAGAGCCCAGGCTTCAGCCCAAGCAAGAACATCTATTTTTAGCCCTGTAGTGTGAGCCTGAGTCAGTTGGTCTGGGGTTCTGAGTCATTGCTACAGGGTTTTTTTGCAGTATAGATGTACTCAGGCACCTAGGTGCCTGTCATTGGAACATAGGATTTAGCCATTTAAATCACTTATTCCTTGCACAGTCCTATGTTCCAGTGACACCTACGGGACTAAGTCATTTTTTAAAATGGGACTTGGACATGTAATACTTAATTAGGCCTTGCAACACTGAGCAGAGCAATGCCTGAATACCTTTAAAAATCTAGACTTGAGTGACTAGTCTCCAAAGGAATGCAATATTCTGTGAAGACAAGTAAAATACAAAATACTCTGCTAATACTGATTTTTACAGTGAGATTTGTAGTTGTCACAATGTAACAAAGTGGGAAGGGTGGAGAAATGGTTTCCACATTTGAGAAACTCCTGTAGTGGTCACCAGCCAATGCATGACCATCAGCTCAGAGTAGCTTTCTCACTAGTTGCAGTTTATCTAGTAGTAAAGTATACAACTTTCCTTTTAAAGGTGATCTCTAAAGGGAAAAATAGGCTTGTGCGTTTTTTTTCCTGTTAAAATATCCTTAAATAATACCTAGCTCTTATACAGTGCTGTTCAGCAGTAGATCACAAAGGAGGTGAGCATTATCTCTATTTTCCAGCTGTTTTTTCCTTAATAATTCTAGTTCTGTCTATGCTAGAAGACTATGATTTACCAAAAAAAAAAAAAAGTCAAAAGAGCACAAGCCCAATTTTATTCAGCTGCAAGCTGCCTTTAACAGCTCTTGCCTAAGGGCAAAGAACCCTTAATTCTGCCTATCCTGTAACCAGCCAATATTCAAATATGAAAGGGGAAGAAATAATTTAATATTAAAAATTTAACTAAGGGGAGTTGTCCTCAGTATCATTCATTGCTCATTCTTCCAATGTTACGGACCTCAGCCATGGTCACTTTCATGGAGAAACAAGGTAGGTCTCTGTTTAAAATTCCTGAATAGCTGGGTGGGGTATTAACAAAAGAGGTGAAACAGTCTCTGTCCCCCAGGAGAACTGCCTTTTTCACCTGCCAAGGCAATGAAGACAGTTTTGTTAACATTCTCAAATTGAATGACCATGCAGCTATTTAGACTGTAAGCTCTTCAGGGCAGGATGCTTTATTATATGTTAGTACAGTACCTAGCAATAACTGAGAATCAAAGACCATTTAAACAGAGCATTAGCTCCATCATCTCCAAGCCAGCTTGGAATGTGTTTTTGAAGGCTATAAACTACTAGAAAGATCTTGCCCTGGGATTGTAACATTAACTAAATTGTCTGAGCAGCAGAGTGTTAATATACTAAAGTTAAGTTTTCAAAGTTGAAGTTCATATTCACTGTCTTTCTGTAATACAACTGCATTGGCTCTGCAATATGCTGAAAAGATTTGATTTAAGCCAGAAAGGGAAATGAAGACAGGTGTTTAATCTACCCCATAAGTGGTTTTTCAATTGGATATGATTCAACATGCATGATTTACGTTAATGTCTGTTAAATTAGATTTCCTTTAGGGCTCTTGGGGGTGGGGGAAGAATGGTGGGAAAGGAGTTAATATTTATGGTGAGCTTCCATTTTAGTTTGTATAACATCTTCAATTTAATTATTGCTAAATAATGAACAGGCAGAAAGCAGTGGAATTAGGCAATTTGCTCTGAACTGGGGTGGGGGAGAGGAAGGAAGGGGGTGTTGGAAGGAAAGAAAAGAAACCAATTATAAAAATGAAATTTGAATGAACAACAAGGGCAACTAAAATCTTAGTTTCCATGTGCGATAGACATTAGACAAAGTATCAGGGAAATGATAATAAGGCTGTTAGATCTGTCTTTTTTTTTTTTTTTTTAACATTGATGACAGACTCAAAGTAGACAGTTGCAATTTAGATATCAAGGCAGTTTTTACAGGTGTGATGTGCCTCTTAACTAGCAATGTCTTCAAGGTAGTCACTAGATTCAATTATTTAGAGAGACAAGATATGTTTTCTTTTAGAGCAAGCTTGCTAAACACTGACAAATAACCAGAAATAAGTGGTTGACAGTGGGGCTTAGGTTTCATGTACAAGTTTTATTGCTTCACCTGTGGAGTCAAATTATGCCTATTGAATACTAGCAATATTCCTATTTACAGGACTCTTTACAGATGTATAAGAAGACATGATCCTTACCCTGATCCTTACCATTATCCTGCTGTCAATTAGAGTTTTGACATTAACTTCAGTATGAGTTGGAGCAGGTTGTAATTTACATATTATTGAATAATGAAATCAGTGGGGGGTTGGGCAGGTAATGCTGCTTTGGGGAGAGATGTGGAATGCCCATGGTGATGGTAGAAATTGCTTCTGTGTGTGTGGAATTCCTGCTTAAAGTCCCAAGTGTAGATTCATAAAGGGATTTGTCGCTGCATCAGTTTCCCCTAGAAAAACACAGGGTCTTCCTCAATTTAATAGGGTTGCAAATACATCTCAAGGAAGTAGAGATTTTTTTTTCTCTTCATGCTGATGATTAAAGGACAGTGATAATATTGGAAATGAATCAAAATCAGAATTAGTTTCAATTGCAGTATTGAAATTTGTATCCTTTATTTCACCTTCATTACCTGTTCTTCTTTTCCCACAATTTAAAAAAATAAGATCACCTGCATGTGCCAAACTGCATTTGATTAATTGTGGGCAGAAGCATGTCAGCATGCTTTAAATATTCAGATGGGCTTAATGCACTAGATATGTCCTTTCATCCAAATTTGAGAAATCTTTTTGATAAAATGTATATTTTTCCACCCCCATCTCTTAGTCTCTGGCACTGCTGACAGTGCCATCATCCTTCCTCTCAAACAGGGCAGTAACCTGGAAGTTATTTTTGACTACTACCTCCCTTTTGGTCCACAGCTCCAGCCTACCTCCAAATCTGCTGATGTTTCCTCCATAACATTTCCAAGCCAGGACACTTTTTTCTCTCCAACTAGCTAAAACAATTGTCCAGGCCCTCATCATATCACGTTCTGACTACTGCAATCACCACCTCTCTGGCCCACCTTGTTCCCATCTAGTCCTTACTAAGATGGTCTTCCTTGCCTGTTGCCCCAATCATCTCACCTCACTCTTAGGGTACGTCCATACTACCCGGCCTGATCTGCGGGTAGCAATCGACTTCTCGGAGTTCGCTATATCGCGTCTCATCTAGACGCGATATAGCGAACTCCGAACGCGCTCCCGTCGACTCCGGAACTCCACCACCGCGAACAGCGGTGGCGGAGTCGACGGGGGAGCCGCGAACGTCGATCCCGCTCCGTGAGGACGGGTATGTAGTTCGAACTAAGGTGGTTCGACTTCAACTACGCTATTCGCGTAGCTGAAGTTGCGTACCTTAGTTCGACACCCCCCCCCCCCCACAGTGTAGACCAGGCCTTAGAATTGTCCATTGGCTCTCCTTTAGTCTCAAATTCAAGCTGTTTAATCTCAAGGTCCTTCACAGCACATGCTGGGACTTAGGGCTTCAACCCCATGGGAGGTGCCAGGGCTCTGGGAAATAATCTTTGAGAATTTAAGCTCTGATGGTAACACATACTTTTGATTGAGGGTACATTATAGTGGGAGCTGTACAGAGAAAAGAGAGAGTAATTAACTTTTGATCTCATCTGACCTGGGCCAGATTTGAATGAATGACCTAGAGGTGAAAGGCTTTAGAACTCAACTCCAGTCCTCTGAAGAATCCTGTTTTCCCACTGTTCCCAAAAATGTCTTTCGGTATATTGCTATCCTCCTCTGATACTCCAGTTAGTCCTCTTTCCTTCAGTGGCCCAAGTAGTCTTTTATTGTGATAGCTCCCAGTATTTTCCTTTTCTTAAAATCTGCATCTTATTTTTCTGAGCAAATGCTACAACAATCTCTCCTGGGAACATCCAGAATATGCTAACAGATGGAAAAACATATAAGATTAAATTACTGTGGACACAATTACTTTAGAAGAGTATGCCTACCACTCTGTGGCCACCTCAGTCAACTACAACTTAAAATATATCAATTTAAAATAATATATCAAAGTTGTTGGTGAGGAAACAAAACAAAGACTTTTAACTAAGCAGATCAGGACTAGTTTCACCTCAGTTATGTTCTATTATTTAAATCTATTCAGAGAGAGCAACACATTCAGCTTATTAAGACTAGAATTTCCATCGTATGGGGTTTACTACCCTAGAGGTATAGCTGTCCTTGCCTGTTATGAGAAACTGCTGAGCACCACAAGTCTCCAGCCCTGGGCTCTCTTCCCAGCCCCACAGTAGCACTGAACAGTGCACACCTTTGTGTTCTGTCCATAGCACAGTACAGTGTCAAACATGGGGCAGAGAGAGACCACAGCAGTAAGAAATGGGGAGAAAAACAAAGAGAAGAGATGTGGGGAGAACTGTAGAGAAGAATGAGAACTGAGAAAAAGAAGTGGGAAATAATTGAAGTTGGGTAGGAAGGAGAGGGATGAATAAAACTGTAACATAAAGGGCAAGAAGAAAGAAAAACACAGAAGGGCAAGGGTGGGGGGAACACCATAAGAAGGAAAAATGAGAGGGCAGAAAGAAAAGGACAGGAAAAAGAAAACAAATGTGACCTCAAGTACGCTAGAAGGACCAGGCACAGTTCCACTGCAAGAGAGAGATCCAACCATAAAATGTTGGGAACCAAAATCTAAAATGTAAATGTGAGATATCATTATCTAGTTGAATGTGATGGTTCATTGATTTCTTTCTAAACTTCACAGGCAGGAGCAACTTTTTCTAGAATATCTTTATTTAATAGTTTTACATATGGCTTTGATCTGCACTATTTACAAACTACTTTTGTGTGTTGCATTATTTATGTTTAATTTTTTGACTTTGTGTGATGGTTCTTGTAGTACCCAGGAGTCTGAGTCACCTTGTTACTCCCTGCCTTCAGCTGAGGGAATCTTGCCTATGCCTGGCTGGGTATCAATTCTCTAATAGCACCAGTTTTCAGCTACTCAAGCAATCTCCTCTGGGCTATGCCAGACTTGTCTTGTTGGAGGTTAACAGTTCTCAAGTGCTTTGCATCATTCCCCAGTGATATCCTGACACTGGCTATTCACAGAAATCCCAGATCCTCTGCCCATGTAAAATCACATACCATTTATGATAAAAAAAATGTAGGTTTCTTTAAGAAAGAAGAGATTCTACTAGTAATAAGAGAGAGTGCTGGAAACAACCAGATACAATACAAAACAAAATCTGCTCCTCTAAAATGTCACAGATGCCCAAAGACCATACTGGACATGACAAATGCAAACCAAATAAGTCTGCAGTCAATTACAACCTATTTATGGGTGGGCAAACGTTTTGGCCCAAGGACCACATATGGGTATAGAAATTGTATGGTGGGCTCAGGAATGCTCATGAAATTGGGGTTGGGATGTGGGAGGGGGTGAGGACTCTGGCTGGGGGTGAGGGCTCAGGGTGGGCCCAGAAATGAGGAGTTCAGGGTGTGGGAGGTGGTTCCAGGCCCCTAAAATTACTTGTATTCAAGCAAGTTCAACGGCAATCAGTCAGAACTATGTAATACAAACATTCAAATTAACATCAAGTTGACTGAGCCCGTTAAAAACAAATGCTGCATAGCTGGATTCTTTTTATTTACCTTCTTATCTTTAAGGCTTTAGGTTCACATGAGGAGGGGTGACACACACTCCCGTACACCTCTCTCACACAGGGGAGGTGACCGACTTACCCGACCCTCCCACCTGGCACTCCCCGCTCTCCGTGTTGGGCTGAGCCCCTGGAACGGACCTGCCTCTCCTGGTACTTCGTGTGCTGTTGCACTCCGTATGATTGTATGAAAATATGCTAATGAGTGTGAATTTAATGTGACTGGAATATGCTTCATGCAAAAGGTCTCTTTTAAGGTATCATTACACAGCTTATAATCTACGGAGTATAATGGTATCTCTCTTGAATCTGAAACTAGAGATATGAAATATAACTCTGAGGTCCTATTGCAGTTATGCAAAGTGTGGGCTATTAACAGCGGGTGCTGCTGCTGCTGGTTACACTGTTTGCTGGGTTGGCCACTCTGAGGCTGAACACAGATGCGTTTCCCTGCGCGCTGGTGCCGGGAAAAGGGACACACGGAACAGCCTGAACACACCTCTGCCTGCAGCGCCCCCACGTGCTAGCTACAGCACGGCGACGGCGCCCCTCCCGCCAGGTTCCAAAGTGTGGGCGTGGCCTCCTGCTCTGTGGGCGGGGCTTCAGGTGGGCCAGTCCCGCCCGAGACTCTCTCAGTTGACGTGTCTTGGCCAGGTCAGGTGCTGCTAGGATCTGGCAGGTGATAGTACTGCTATTCTCCAGACATGTATAGTCGGCTTGAAACTCCAGAGCTTGGGGGTGTTTTAACGACGTGAGATTTTATATCTCGCGTTTGTCTCCAGGTGACCTTTACCGTGCTCAATTTTGTATTTTTTCGCCCTATTCTTATCACCTTCCAGGACCCCGCCGTGGCCCTACGTTCCCTCTGTAGCTGGTTTCCGCTTCCGCATTCGTGTAGAGTGCGGGAGACGGTGGCTGCGGCGGGTCAAGCCGGGGCAGCTGCGGTGTTGGGTTTGATTAGCCTTCCGTGGGGGTGGCTGGGTTGCCATCATGGAGACGCTCTACCGGGTGCCGTTCGCGGTGCTCCAATGCCCCAACATCAAGCTGAAGCGGCCGAGCTGGGTGCACACGCCCTCGGCCATGACTGTCTACGCGCTGGTGGTGGTGTCCTACTTCCTCATCACTGGAGGTAGCGGGCCCGGGCGGGCGGAGGACTTGGGCGGGGCGGGCGGGCCCCGGACTTGGGGTGGGGGGGAGAGGATTGCACCTGTTCTCTCCGCTCCTAGGGCTCCTGTTGGGCCGGGAGGCAGTGGGGTTACCCGTACCTCTCTCAACGGGAGCCTGGCCGCGGGTGGCGCCTCCCCACGGTCTGTGGGCAGCGGTGCCCCTCCCCCCTGTGGCGGTGGACGAGGGAGACCCCGGGTGAGGGGAGGTGTGTGACACCCCCCCCCATAAAGGCGATCCCGTCACAGCCGCACGGGGACGGGGGCATCCTGCTCTGCACCCCCACCTGGGGCATCGCGGTTCCCCGGGTTCCGCCTGCGGCAGTGGGAAGCCCTGCCCGAGCCTGCCCGGAGACGGCCCCTGTAAGGACAAAAACAGCAGCCGGCGCGTGTTCCCACTAGTGAGCACTTTGTGTCACTACACCCCGCTCTCCGATGGGGTTCCCAGAGAGGGATCTTCTTTGCCCGTGGTGTGAACCCCCACATCCGCGCCGAGGGGGGCACGCAGCTCCCCGTCCCCGCTGGGGCGATGGCCGCAGCTCTGCCAACAGCAAAGCGGTGGACCAGGTTTTGGGTGCGTGGTTCAGCGATAAGCCTTGGCGAGGATCTTAGTTCAGGTGTAGTAACCGAAGAGGTCTGTGGGACCAAATCCATCTCCAGATCAGAATTCAGTTGCTCAGTATAGGCAATATCGGAAATCAGACCGATACTGTGGTTGATTTTTTGAGTCTGAGTCAGGAGAGGAGTGTGCCATGGGGAGAAACCTTTGTTCCTATTGACAGACCTACTTTCCAGTCTTGGCTTTTGGAAAGGATAATTTTAAAGTAGCTCTTACAACATCTTCCTCTAGTGGTGAAGGATTTTGCTCTGTGTGTTTCAAAGACATTCAAAAGTTCCCTCCCTTAAATTGATATGCAGCCTGAGAAGAGCAGCCCTAAACTCCCTTAATGCTTAGATTAGGCTACCTATGACTCATATCTATTATGTCAGTGAGGTGTATTACCTGCTCCTCCCAACCCCCCCAAACCCGTACTCTTCTCTGTCCACTATGGAAATTTTGTCTTAATCCTGATGCTGGAATGGGACTTTCTAGTATGTGGTGCATAGAATGTAATCAGTGATCAAATCGGTGATTTCTGTGCACATCAGAAAACCTTATTTTAGTTTTGATTACCTGGTTTTGGAAGAGTGTTGATTAAGGAATGAGGATATTACTGTTGAGTAGTGACTTGGCAGGGGTCTGTTTTGCTTTCCTATGCCAACCCTGCAGCAGTTTTTGGCTTATTCATCACTACTGCTGCTTAATATGAGATGGTATGTGGATCACAATCTCTTTATTTATCAAACGAAACTCTAGTCAAGTGACACAATGTAGTTTGGTTTGATGCACCAAAGAAACAAAATTCTGCATTTATTACAATTATCTCTAAATGGCATGAGAAGTCTGTTGCACTAGTCTGCAGAGCTGCTACCCTCTCCGTTCAAATCCTTCATGAAGATCCTCTCTGTCACCTACAAGAAATATATCTCCAATTATTATTTATTATTATTTACAAAAAATATAGGTAGAGGGGCATGTAGAATAGTTTATATTAGGACTGTCAATTAGTCACAGTTAACTCATGTGATTAACTCAAAAAAATTAATCTATTCTTTAATTGTGCAATTAATCATGATTAATTTTTTTAATCGGTTGACAGCCCTAATTTATATTATTTAAAAATCCTATATCAAGACATGTCCCTGACCACTTTCATTGTACATTGTATTTTCTGTTCCCTCTCCCTTTCTTTCCCCCTACTCCTCTTTCTGGGGCTGAGAATGTGCCTCCTGTGAGTTTATACAGTGCCTCAGATGCTGCAGTTACCCCAGAAACAAATAAGGAATGTGAAGTCCAACCACAAGAGGCAGTAGCTCAAGTAAATTTGTTGGAATAAATTTAGAGAGGTATATAAGTAACTCCTAAAATTCTAGATTAAATTCAAAATTACTGCTAAAGTTTAGAGGATCTCTGTCAGGCTCAATGACATTGCAACATGAATCTTCCCATGATATTCTCTAGTGTCTGTACCTATAGAGTAAGAAAGAATGGTCCCTAAATAGAACACTACTGTACATTTTGGGTCTTTTCAGCCAAAAGTGGTTTTTATTTTTGTTAACCCTATAAAGGTAAATGGAGTTAATCAAGTTCACAATCGCAGATTAACTCGATTATGTAGGAAAACAAGGTCTAGTGTCCTAGGCTCTGATATGAACAGTTATGACGCTACACATTCACAGTCCTTGAAGCACTAATCATGTATAAGCCACTTACCATTACGGGTATGTCTACACAGCAGCTGGAGTGGTGATTCTCAGATCTGGTAGACATACACATGCTAGGAGTGGTTGAACTAGTGTGCTAAAAATAGCAGTGGTGGTGTGGCAGCTTGGCTGCCTGAGTACCTACCCAGGGGGTTTGGCAGGATTGTACTCAGGTAACTAGCCTGAGCCACTGTGGCCATGCTGCTACTTTTTGCATGCTAACTTGAGCAGAACTAGCATGTGTATATCTACCCAAGCTGGGAACGACCCTCCCAGCTGCTGTACAGATATACCCTAATGTAAAAAAAGGCTTTCTGAAATGTCCAATATTCATCCCACTATAATTTAAGGGTGTACCTTAGTTAATTGATTGTGTTTCTTAGCATTTGAACAGGAGATGTAAAAAGGCATGTAATTTACTAAACTGTTCTCTTTCTATTCATACTATCTGTAGAAGGAAATCATTCTTAATATTTAGAGATGGATGATGCTGGCCCATAATTCAAAACTAATGTCCTTTTTTTAATAGGAATAATCTATGATGTGATTGTAGAACCTCCCAGTGTTGGGTCTATGACAGATGAACATGGACATCAGAGACCAGTGGCCTTTTTGGCATACAGGTAGAAATTATCCTTTGTCATAATCGAATGGTCTCTCCCTGACCAGCAAAGAGGTGAATGCAAGTGAACCACAATGCTCTTGTAGTGCTCCATTGACTTCAGCTGTGCTCTCTGAGGGCCCCAGGATCCAGAAATATGCATCTGATTGCACTGATTGGAGCCTTCATTTGCAAATGAATTGTTTAAATATCCACAGTATATTTTATATATAGGCTTAGAAGGATTTGACTTTTATTGTGTGAAATTTTAATAGATATCTTTTTGTATTTTTATCAATTACATTTTTGCATTACAAGAAACGAAATTTCTGGTAGATGATACTAATTAATTTTCATGAGTAGAAGTCAAGATTCATAACAGAAGCTATATTTGATCATATTTCATAACTATAATAGCTTTTTAATTACTTGTCAGTTGACAGAATACACCAGTTGTATAATGTGTTTTTATATTTTTCCTTTCTGTTAAACTTTGTTTAATAATGGGTGAAAGATTTTTGTGTGCTTGTTTGTGAAAGGAAAAGTGGGTGGTTGCAAATATGTAACAATTAAAACTGAGTACCCAAGTCTAGTTGTGTGTATTAATATAACCTCTCTTTAGCTGGCTTTCACTCTCTTTTCTATCCTAAACTCTTTTCTACTATTTTGAGTGACAATTTTTCTGTTCCACATCAAGTTCTGCTGTAAGGGCAAACCGCAAACCTTATTTTTCTAATTACTCTCAACAGCAATAAACTGTGGAACTCATATCCATAATTTGCATTCAGTTCGTGAACCCAAAATAAAATGCTGGATTTTGATAATTTGCAAGATCAAGGTCTTAGTTATTTTGCATGAGTGCAGGGGTCCACCCATATGGAGTAACTTGTAGTTTAGGGCCAGATTTTGTTCAATTTGAAACATAAATCTACAGTGTCTGTCCTTCAAAATTAGTTCAGCAGATGCTTCTTGCTTAGAATCTAAAATTTTATTAGAGGAGAAACTAATTTAGTCAGAAGTTAGTTGAGAAGATTAAGGAATAGTTTACAGAGCTCTGGATTTTGACTGTCTGGACTGGTTATCCTTAATTCCTGCAGAGAATGATGGGGCTTTTTTTGTTTTTTGTTTTTTAACTAAAGTACCTCATTGTAAAAAAGAGAGCTGACACTGTTTGTTTAAAAAATAATAAAGAAAGAAATAGATCATAAAATATGTTTCTCATTGTTACTCTTGACTCTGGGAATTCTTTGTGTATAGTTTATGCTCAGAATTAATGCCTTCCAATATATGCCTCAGATTTCTTTGGGCCTCTGCAATAGACATGTTTCAGAGTGGTAGCCGTGTTGGTCTGTATCAGCAAAAAGAACGAGGAGTACTTGTGGCACCTTAGAGACTAACGCATTTATTTGAGCATAAGCTTTCGTAGGCTAAACCGACTTCATCAGATGCATGCAGTGGAAAATACAGTAGGAAGATATATATATATATACACACACACGACATGAAAAAAATGGGTGTTGCCATACTAACTGTAATGAGAGTAATCAATTAAGGTGGGCTTTTATCAGCATACATGAATCACTTTGCTCCAGGATAGTGGGAGCATGTTCGTGAAAGTCATGGGGGAGAACATTGTAAAAGATTAGACTATTTATCAAGATTAGACACTAATATGAAATGCTCTGCTCCCTTGTAGATCCTTCCAGCAAAGTGCTTTACCAAAGTGGTGGTGTATACCTGTATTACAAATTGGAAAACTGAGGCATAGATGTATTAAGGGATTTATCCAAAATCATGCAGTAACAGAAATGAGAATGCAGTCTAGTGCCAGGGTTCTCAACCTTTTTCTTTCTGAGCCTTCCCCCCCCCCCCCCCCCAACATGCTCTTAAAAACTCCATGGACCATCTGTGCCACAAAACTGTTTTTCTGCATATAAAAGCCAGGGCCAGTATTAGGGGGTATCAAGCAGGGCAGTTGACCGGGGCATAACGCTGCAGGGGGCCCTGTGAAGCTGAATTGCTCAGGCTTTGGTTTCAGCCCTGTGTGGCGAGGCTCAGAGCCCCGTGCTTCTGCCCCATTAGGTGGGGCTTTGGCTTTCTGCCCTGGGCACCAGCATGTCTAATGCTGGTCCTGCTTGGAAGACCCCCTGAAATCTGCTCGTGACCCCAGACCTCTGTTTGAGAACCACTGGTCTAGCACACCTTACTCCTAATGCTGTGCTAGAACAAGGAGACACAATTCCTCCCGTGATATTGACTTGAATAACACTTCTCTTCTTGCAGTGACTGGAATTTGGGGTTTGTCTACAGTCTAGAAGTCTTGGGTCCCTACTTACATTCATTTGTTAACTTATTTTTGCTTTCAAACAAGATACATTTGAAATTACCACTCATATCTAAAATTCTATATAAAGTAATGTATAAAGTGTGGTGGTTTTGCATACAGTCACATTACCCTTTTATGAATACTCATGATTAAAAGCATCAGTAGGTTTGTGTCACCTTGCAAAGTACTGATCCAGAAGCTAAATTTTATATTAATCCCTTATCATGATTGACTTCATATCAGGAGACAGTGGAACATAACACTTATTGCTGGGGCTAAGTGTGTAAACATCAAAATGAACTGTCCTGGATTTTTGTAAAATGGAAGCAGATCAAAATATTATACTAAATAGCTGGCTCTTGAAGTGGAAATAATACCTTGAGGGACTGGTGTTCTACTGAAACATCTTTTACTCCTTTTTTTTTTTCTCCCCCCAGAGTAAATGGACAGTATATCATGGAAGGACTCGCATCCAGCTTCCTTTTCACAATGGGAGGCTTAGGTTTCATAATTCTGGACCGATCCAATGCACCAAATATCCCAAAGCTCAATAGATTTCTGCTGCTTTTTATTGGATTTGTCAGCGTCCTGTTGAGCTTCTTCATGGCAAGAGTTTTCATGCGGATGAAATTGCCGTAAGTTGTTTAGTACATTTCATGCTGTTCTCCCCTCCCTTTCTGTTACTGATAAGCAGGGATCCTAGTTTTCTGTGATGAATCACAGATTTGTATGGTTCTTTCCCCACGATTAAAGTGAAATACTGAACTTCAGTTTCCCTAGCCACTATAAATATAGTTATCAGTTGAACACAATGTTTTATTGGTATATTTACATTTTTTAAGCAAGTTCAAACCCTTCCAGTGCCATCAATCATTATGGTAAAATAAAATTAATAGAATTACAATTTGTATTTCTTACATATACCACATTTTTCTATCTGCTTTCTATATTTTCAGAAAATTGTTTTTTTAACGCACAAAATAAAAAGCAAAAATTGCTTTTATATTAACATTACTCACTTTCTGAGTTAGTCCTGGAGGCTGAAGTGAAATTTGAGATGCATTAAAATACACACCCCTATAAGTCATTGAGTAACGTCTATATGCCAAAGCAGTGTATTGGAGTGTGTTTAGCTATGTACAGTAGAACCAGGTTTATCCGAGCCTCCATTATCTGGCTCTCTGTACTAACTGAACCACCAGCCGCCCAGGGCTGACTGTGGCAAGGGCTCGGGCAGTCAGCGCATTCAAAAATCAATTACAAGTCGGGGAGGTTGCGCCCATTGAATAAGTGGCACGGGTACTTTCATCAGTAAAATTTTAGTTAAGTTTACATTTTTTTTTCACAAAATGTAAAACCTAAATATTCTCTGTAAAAATGCATCTTCCACTTTTTTCTGTGGCAAACCAATTTCTAGGATCCCAGCTAAGTTTACAAAGCACTACATCTGAAGCAAGGATAAGTTATGTTTAAAAAAAAATTGGTGTAGATTAAACATACACAGCTTTGCTTTAAGGTGTTTTAGTTAAAATTGGAATCTGCCCTCTTTAGTGAGGGGTGGTATTTTTGGGTCTGCCCATTCTGAAACATCATGTTGTGCAGGGAGGTGACAAGCTCCCTGTCAGAAATCATAGCTACAATACAGTTTGATTCTAGACTGGATGGGTTGGATTTTGAGGAAAGATTAAAAGACTTAATCTATAGAGGTTGGCTAAAAGCCAGCACAGGCTTTGGAGAGAAGCATAAATAGCTAAGCATTGGGAGGGTGGGAGATGAATTAGGGGTATAACAAGGTGAAAAGAAGGAAAATTGAGGCTATCTGGGAAATTTTTCACAGGCTGTAGAACAATCTTCCAAGGGAGGTAGAGTAGTCTTTGTTCTTGCATGTATGTACTGACAGGGCTTTCAAGCTTCTTGATTCTGTGTTTTCCAGTCTATTCAGTAGCTTATAATGAATTTATTTTATTTTTGCTGCCTGCCTTCCTTTTCTCCTTCCCTTCCCACTTCTCAACCCCACTATGACCTCTAGAGCTGCCAATTGCAGCAGTTTCTTTGAGGGCCACTGCTAAAACCACTCCATGAATTAACTGTCGGGATGTTTTGGGTTTTTTTTTTTTTTTTTTTAAATAATGATATGGTCATTCTCCATTTCTTGGAGAGTTGCTAAATCTCGTCTCCAATATAATTACTGGCCCATAAAGTGCATGTGTTGGGTTTCCTGGCAGTGTGTAGCAATGCAGCATGAAGCATCAGCATACAATAGATTTATTCTTTTAATCAAATGTGTTTGGTCTCAAGAGTTCATGGTTATGTTTGAGAAACTCTAAAGAATAGGAAGGAAATCTTACTCATTTGTGGCTTAGACATATGTTCTAACAATAACAAGGTTTTACATGAAGTACTGACTTTGTATCATTTCCGTTAATTTCCTAACAGGCTTTTGTTTAACGATTATTTAATATTCAGGAATATCTTGCCTAAGGGAAAGTTTGTCACATGACTGCCAAATAACTTGCTAAATCCTCATTAATGAAAATACAAGACTTATCTGATACAGGACACGACACTGAATTTTACTTATATTTACTAAGTTACTCAAGGCACAGAAAAGCCTTTGTATTTTGGTGATATTCAGTACATTGATTTTGATTAATGTGGACATCATTCTTGTTTTACCTCTGAGAACCACAGGTTCAAAATCTAGAAAGTAATACATGCAGGTTAAATCATGATTCCTGTTGTTGTTGTAGTTCTACTCACAACAATAGATTTAAGCTGTCCCTTCTGTTTTTGCTCTGACTTTCAAACACAGAATTGTGCTAGATGCCTCAGAGAAACAAGTAAAGACCATCCTTGCTCTGAAATGTTGTGGTTCAGACATGATTCAAGAAGTGAGAGCCATAGACCGACAAGGGGAAATTGGGGAAAGGAAGGACAAGGGTTGCAATAATATACAGCTACTCTGTAAGACGTGTGTCTCTTGGATGTTACATTACCTTAGTTCATTGAAGAAGTGGAGGTTAGAGGAGACAGGAAAGGAGAAAAGTTGGGGCTGAATTGTACCAGTTTGGGCTGACTAATGTAGGATCTTGAAATTGATAGTCTGTGTAAGCAGCACAAATGCAGAACCTTTCGCAAAATGTAATAAAGGCTTCCAGAATTTATGATAATTAAGGCTAGGTTGAGAATAATTGATATAAATCACTGGAGCAGATTTAGTCTAAGTAAAATGGGGCTGGAGGATGGAGTGCTCAAGCTAGTCAGCAGAGCAGGTTCCTGTTTGAACCAGTTTCACCCTTGACACTCTCAGCAAGTTTCTCTGCAGTTAATGGCACAAACACTAAGGCTAGGAAATGCTGCTACATGAAGGCTCCCCTTGGATTTGCTAGTATAGAAGTCCCTTGCCAGCCTGCTGGAATATCTTCTCAGGGCTACCTGGCTATAACTACCAACACCCAAGCACAGCTGCTGTGAATCTCTTCATTTAAATCCCTATCTACAGTAGTAATAGTGTACCAGTGAAGGAGAAACTTCCCAGACTCTTACAAGTTGGTAAAAAGGAATGGAAGAAATTTCTTCCAAGGAACGATTTACAGGATTCTTTATAAAATCCTTATTAAAAAACATTAACCCAATGTGATGGATATTGATCCCTCTGTGGGTGGACTTGGGAGGACTATAGACTCCCCAGATTACACTTCTGAAAGTTTTTTATCTTTAATATTCATCAAATGAAAATTTCCTTTTTGGTTAGGGAGGGTTTTTGGTTGATAAACGTAGAGTAGAACCCTCCATGGACATGAATGTGATGAAATATCAGAAATAAGACATGTTTCAAATGGCCAAAGATGCGGCCTTTTTTTAAGGACACAGAGTTGGTGTTTTAAGTATTCCGACAGTGCCAAAAGTGTTTCCCACCATTACAGCGCTTGTTTGCATATGTTACCAGAACAACACAACAAAGATGCCAGTTTGAGCTTTGCTATAAAATGTTAGAACTGTAAACTGAATTTCCGTTTCTTTAAATTTCAGACAATTGCCGGGAGTAGCTATCTTAATTTTATACAGACAAACTCGAAACTTGTATTTAGAGAAGTTGATCTAGGGACAACTGCAACTGATTTCAACCACAAGCCAATGTTTGGAGTTCACCTTGGAGAATAATCTGGTTGACAGCTAGTAAAATCAGATTTTTTGGACTTGAGACCTAATTATAACTAAACTCCAGTTAATTAACCCAGAACAGGGAAAACAGAGAATCCTTGGATCCATACTTTATTGTATGGTTATTTATGAACAACTGTATCCCTTGGTCTTCTGTTTTTGAAAATTATATTCTTAAGAGACCCTGGAATTGTGGAACTAAACTTGCGTTAATATATCGCATACACCACAGGAATAGGTTGTGTGTTCTGGTGAAAATTTGAATATGGAATAGTCTCATTAAGTTTTAACTGAGTGGAAAGTTTCATAAGTATTGATTGACCATGTTTCTAGTGAAGGTCTATGCCATAATATTAATTAAGGCTTGAACGGTCATTTTAGCTAACTGTTTGTTGTTCCCTATTTGCTCATTAAGATTTATTTTTAATAACTTTTTCAATTGTTTAAGTCTGACAAATGGGTACACTGGTAACATGGTATAGCTTTATCTTGAAAATTGTAATCTGTTCAGTTTAGATGTGCTGTGCTCCTAATTTCTCTCTCTTCACTTTTATTTTGTCCTATAGGGGATACTTGATGGGTTAGTGCCTGGTGTGATATATGCAAGCACAAAATGGATTTGCTTCTCTTCATGAAGAGCTTAAAAACAAGCAATCTATAAAAATTATACTGTCCCCCACAAGAAGGCACAAGAAAGGTCTAGTTACATGAACCAGCAAGTGTAAGAAGTGCTTCCAACTGTCTCCTTTCATAAATAAATACCATCATTACCAGTGGTTGGTATATTTTTAAAACAGCATTTTATCACTAGTCTATTTCTATCTTTAAAAAAGAAAGTTACTGAACTGTTACTTAGCTTTAGGTATGAATTTGTATCTTGAAACAATTCACTATAAAATGTAAAACTGGTATTTTTCCCTTCCTCGTTTTTTCCTTTAACCTGACCGAGATATTGGGCAAATGTCTTACAATTCCTGATTTTAAAGTCTGCAGCACTCTGGCCTTTTTTCCTGTGGCCTGCCCCGTACTGAGTTTATACCTGGAGAGAAGTCTTTTGGTGATGTTTTACTATCTCAAACACTGTGTCTAGTGAAGTTATTTCTAAGGCACCATTTGCCTTGATATTCATGGCAACGCATTAACAAATCCAGATGTACACTGGATACAACATTGTGTGAATGAATTTCTTTTTGGAACAGTGTATGAAAGGAGCCAAATTAAACATGTTTTCTACTAAACGACTTGCGTTTTGTGTGATTTCTAAAACAGAGTAATCTTTACAAAACATACACAATCTATTCTGTAGGTTCTGCAGTAACAATGCTACTACACAATGGTTGTTTACTTAATGTATCTTTTATAGTGATATTGTAAACTGTAGGAGGCAACTGTAGCTGGCTCTCGTAAGTTCACCAGAGCCTGCGGTTCTTCTCAGACATGCATTGTATCAAAATGGTATACCGTTACCAATAACAAGGTGAGTTATTGAATTACTTTGGAGGCTTTTGGTTTTGTTTTATATTGGCTAGGGTCAGACACCAACTTATTTTTCTTTGATTAGTGTATGCACATTGAGAGGAAATAACCTCATTCCTCTAATTGTTAACATTTGTGCAGATCATGCATTGCTTCTCTCTGTGAGAAGGAACAATCTTTGACTAAAATCACAGCAAGGTCCTTTAGCATTGGCCTGCTAAACCCAGAGTTGTGAGTTTAATCCTTGAGGGGGGCACTTAGGGATCTGAAGCAAAAATCAGTACTTGGTCCTGCTAGTGAAGGCAGGGGGCTGGACTCAATGACCTTTCAAGGTCCCATCCAGTTCTAGGAGATAGGTATATCTCCAATTATAAAAATAAATAAATAAAAAAATCAGAAATTAATTCTGTCACTGGGAGCCACAGTTCTGTTTAGGACCTCAGTATGCCTACAGTTTTTGAGTTTTGTGTTTAACATCTACTACCTGACATTCCATCATGAGAAGCAAATTTTCCACTCATTCCTTCTATTATGTTTATGTAATCATCACTACATTCATTTGTTTTGCTACACCTTTGTCTATAAGGAGGGTTGGTGCAGTTAGCTTTTTTTTTTTAAAGCTATGAGTGAGTTCTGATGGATGCTTATGATCACAGGAATCCTGCATTTTTCCAAGTGTTGTTTGTATCCCTCTGGTACTGACAGTCTAAGTGGGGAAAGTACTATTTACAGAACCGGTACAGACCAGCTATTATCCTCTGCTGTAAGGAGAGAGCAGAAAGAAACACATGAGGGCAATAATAAGAGAGCCCAGAGGTGGGATACACGATGCAGAAATGGGAGTAGTTTGGTCAGTAAAGCATCAGTGCAGGACTGAACCTGGTTCAATTCTGGCATGGTCTTGAGAGGTTTCTCCTGTGAGGTAGTGTACCAAACAAACTGTAAAGGAGAAGCATTGCTGTATCTCATCTGACTCTTCAATTATGTGACTGGGTGTATGTTGTAAAATTGTATGCTGTTTGTTGTACGCATCAGCTGATTCATGTGCCTGGTTTTGGGTTATTCAAGAAAATGTACAAATGAATGCAAGTATCAGAGAGGTAGCCGTGTTAGTCTGGTTCTGTAAAAGCAGCAAAGAATCCTGTGGCACCTTATAGACTAACAGACGTTTTGCAGCATGAGCTTTCGTGGGTGAATGCCCACTTCGTCGGATGCAAGTAGTGGAAATTTCCAGGGGCAGGTAAATATAAGCAAGCAAGAAGCAAGCTAGAGATAACGAGGTTAGATCAATCAGGGAGAATGCAAGAAAATTATACAAACAAAATTTGGCTTTACCTTTTGTCTAGACTACCCCATCCTAAAGCATATGGGAGAGAACCTGTCATAGTTCATCCAGAAGAGGACTGAAAAGCTGCATTAGGGTAAAGATATTGGTAACAGGAAAACATCTCTCCATAGTGGGAAATAAAGATACGGCTATTTTACTAGCTTGATGTAAACAGCACTTTCAGTCTGCTTTGTGATAAAAACTTAGTGGCAGTCAAATTAAGAACCCCTCCTCCTATGTTCAAATTAAAAACAAACACAAAAGGCTGTCCCTGCTGGGCTGGTGTGCTAGAAATAGACTTGAATTTGGAACTCTTGCATGCTCCTGGGTAAACTATTGGGAATCACTTCAGCATTCCCAGCAAGGTGAGAGATGTTAGACTGGTAATAGTGTTGAGAATTAAACATGGTTTCACTGCTTAGAAGTGTGGCTATAAAGACTGGGCACTGTCCTGACTTCCTTTTTTCTATTACCCCAGCCCGCTGAGAATTATAGATCAGAAGTAGGATATGGTGTACATGTGGCATTGAATCAACCCTCTGAAAAATAAGTTTCTGTGGTTTGAAATGTGCTGATAAAGACATTACAGTAAGTTGAATTACTTTAATAGTGTAGAGTTTGTAAGTAAATTTCATGATTAATCTGGAATAAATTTAACTGTGAAATACACTGGCGTCTTTGCTAGTCCCACTGCATGGGGATTATAAGTAATTAAAATGTATGGCATAAATTTTTTACAAAGGTTTGTAAAATACACAAGTCTTCACATTACTGTACAGGGAAGGGTATAATTGAGTAGACTACGTTATTTGCACACCTCCAATGACACCAAATTTATTTCTAAATCTTCTACTTAATTGTAATATCCCAATTCATGGATCATATTTGAATTTAACAGCAATATAAACTCTTAACTGTAGTACTTACAGTATCTTACTCTGTGTTAAGAGAACAGGAGTACTTGTGACACCTTAAAGACTAACAAATTTATTTCAGCATGAGCTTTCGTGAGCTACAGCTCACTTCTTCGGATGCATAGAATGGAACGCAGAGACAGGAGATATTTATATATACAGAGAACCAGCCCAGTTTACTGCATCCTCATTCCAAGTGCAGTAATAAATACTAAGTGTTTCATGTTAATATCCTAACATGACAGATTTTGACTGTGGCATGAGTTTGTATAGAAATCTAAGATTCAAGCCAATGAACATTAAAACTTGCATGGATCATATGCCAACTTAAAAGCAAGTCAGTAAATTTGCTTTAAAAATTCTTAACTAGTGCTCTTCCGCAGAGCAATTGACAAACATCAATCTTTTCATCACCCAAGGAAAGAAGCAAGCCTTCCTCTTTATAATGTGGAAACTGAGACTACAACTTACCATTTCAAAAGTGTCCACTAATATAGTGAATCTGTGGGTGCGCAGTCCCTGACTTTCAAATGCCCAGAGCCTGTAGCTCCAACTGAAGTTAGTGAGAACGGTGGGTGCTTAGAACCTCTAAAAATTAAGTCTGTTGTAACTAGTTAGTTTTGGGTATATAACAGACACATTTGAAAATTTAGGCCTAAGTGACTTTGCCAAGACAACAGCAGGCATCTGTTGAAATGAGTAGAATTTCAGTTGATCTTGGCACATGGTCTTTGTGCTTAAATTGTGTCAATGAAGAAGCCGTGCCTGTCAAATTAAGTGGAAATGAAAACTCTTTAGCTCTGTGCTGCGTTCAAGGCAGCCTATTGCTATTTGTAATGGTCTTGAGAGAGGATGACTTCTAGTCTGAGGCTCAGGAGACTAGGGCTCAATTCTTTGCTCTACCACATCCTAATACTACTTGTTTGCTTTAGGCAAGTCATTTAGTCTCTTTGCCTCAGTTCCCATCTATAAAATGGAGATTATAGTCCTTCCCTGCCTCATGGACAGTGTAACGATAAATACATTAGAGATTGAGAGGCACTCTGGGTGGTAATTAAGGCCATAAAAAGTACCTATGATAGGTATCCACTGCAACACTTATGTAAATCTTATGCCTAATCCAAGAAAAATGATGTAATAATTATAATTGCTCTTGCTCACATTGGGCCTGATTCACCACTGCTGTGCACTTTGTGTTACACTCTGCATAAAGTGGGTGTAAAATGCTAGCACTGGTGGAAGTGAATGGAACCCTGTGAGTGTGACCTAAAGCACCCAGATATTTCACACCCTACGCACCTAATAATCTTTGAACAAAATATGCCTTGTGAGGTATCGTTTAAAAATTAATAACTGACTGGTCAATAATACAATAGCAAAATGTATGGAGCAACGTTGTATGTAAAGTTCTGAATTCCCCCATATGATCTTACTAGAATATGTTCAAGACCAGATGGCTTTGCCTATGTAAAGATGTTAAATAGGTCTGTCCTAAACAAAGGAATGGGGGATTGCCTCGGTTTACATACAAGCAGTAAACAGGACCGTCAACACAGCAGGAGGAGGAGATGGCAGGAAAGAGAACAATTTGTATTTTAGCTAATGCCAGCGAGGGAAGAATGAGTTTGGGGGTGAAGGACGTTCCGTCACCTTACTCACAGCTTGAATAAAGTTTACATGGAGGGATAACCTGCAGACGGTTTATTGGTCTGTAAAGCTACAGTGCTATTTCTTTGGCACATTAGCTTGAGCAGAGCTAGAGCAGGTATGTTTGTCAGCTGGGAATCACCTCTCAGCACCAAGTGCGGACATAACCTCAGTGCCCCCTGGCTCCTCTAATCCTATTTCAGGCTCCCCAGCCCCTTTGCCATTCTCTGTTCCCTTGACTGCTCCTGTCTTCTCTCTCAGTTACCTGGTATCAATATGTTTTTATAGCTCCACTCCCTTCATTGTGTGGTGCTTCTTGCATGAATCATCCTGAAAACAGCAGAAATCAAGTGCATTGTACACCAATACACTAGGGATCTAACAAAGACACTGCAGTGTCCAAACTCCTTTCCTCTAGCAGTGCCTCTTAAAAAGCAGACTTTCCTTGCCTGGTCTTGGACTTAAAACACCTTTTAATTGATAAGCTGAGAGTTCTTAAATTTCTTTGCAATGTAACTTAGTTGTTAGTTTTAGAAAAACAATTGAACATTTAACGGGCATGGCTAGTATATCACTGTACATAATGGAACAAACAGAAAATGCATAAAATAACAAGAGTAGTATACACAGCAGACAAGGCATAGACAGGAAATGCACAAGTTTAGAAAAGCAGGAAAAAAGAATGTTCCTTCAGGCTTCCTTCTTAAAGATATCAAAACATAAGAACTGCCATACTAGGTCACATCACTGGTCCATCTAGTCTAGTATCCTATTTTAGTCAGTGGCTGATAGCTCTGATCTGTACACCCCCTAAAGTTCTATTTTAGAGAGATCCAATCTTGTCTTCCACTCCTGGTTTCTGGCAGTCAGAGGTTTAGGGACACCCGGAGCATGGGGTTATACCCCGGCCATCTTGGCTAACAGCCATTGATAGACCTATCCTCCATGAACTTATCTAGTTCGTTTTTGAACCCAATTATACTTTTGGCCTTCACAACATCCCCTGGCAATGAGTTCCACAGATTAAATGTGTGTCAGGTACCACCTAACCATTGAAATCACTGTTCCTTGTACAGGCAAAACAATGATTATGATAAACTAGATTAAATCAATATTTGGTTTTGTAACCTAGGCAGGAGAAATTTAAATAAACATCAGCTCCTGCCAAGTTCAATCTTCTTTTGGTACTTGCTGAAGTCATAGCTCATATCATTGGTGGCCCTAAACAGATTCTCCTCTCACCTAGCACTGGTTGTAATTCCAGAGTAAACTCTATTGAAATCTATGGAGATATGCCAGTGTAAGTAAGAGGTGAATAAACCCTGTAATTTTTCAAATGAATTTAACAGCCGTGCTTAATTATGGTTTAAATTAGATTGTGGCTGAACCAGCCTCATCTGACATGCTGTGGACAAAGCCAATTGTAGAAATTGTCTCAAAACTCATGCTTTAGTTAAGGCATCCCGCTTAGGTAAATCAGAGATGGTTATGGTTTGCTGAGGCAATGTGGCCATGTCTCTGGCCATGGCAGCTTAAACTGTGCTTAAGCATGGTTGTTAAATTTCATTGAAAGCTTGGTGTAGATGGAACCAGAGAAAGACCGAACCCCAAAACACCCACTCCTAAAAAACGTTAAGACATTATTCAGCTACTGGCAGAGGCGATCCTGTTGAAAATAACGTTTTTTGTTTTACTTCAAAATTCGAAAAGTGTCTGTAGCTGGCCAAATAAAAATATTTTTCTACCTTCCAGTAACTCTGGCAGCACCATCAACCCCATCTTTACTATGTTTCGAGCCGTAACGTTTCAAGGAGTAACTTTTTTCAGCTTTATATAAATGTCTGTATCTGCAATATGAAGTGTCAGTCCAAATCCTTGTTGACCACTGGATGGTGCTCACTACAATGCTATTCCCCTGCCTCCAGAGAATACAGAGTTGCTGGGGAGAAGAAACTCCTTTAAAAAGATGTTTCATTGCCCTTCAGTACTTTTCTACACTAATTTTTTGTCTGATTTTGTAAAACAAATACAAAGTATCAGAGTTGTTGGTGTATTTAACACATCATTTTTCTGCTTCTTAAGAGTACAAACATGGGAACAAATTTTCTCTTTGAACAAGTTGTGGCTGAGTTTTCAAACATAATTGAGCTGTTGAAATCTTTCCAACTGACAATTCATACTGCAATGTTTTCTCTGCCTCTTTCTCAACAAACTCTGCTTAAAATTTACCACTGGAGAGTGATCTTTAGGGCCAAAGGGGACGCAGAATAAGAAGACTGCCTTACCTTTCTATCCAAGGGTCTCAAATTTCTTTCCAAAGATTGATTAAATTAATACATCGGTGAGCAGGTAAGTAGTAGTACACATATTCTGTAGACAAGAAAGCTGAAGTGCAGTGATGTTATTTGACTTGCTCAAGGTCATAGGACCTGTGGGAATGAGCTGGGCATAGAATCCCAGTCTCCTGTCTCCTAGTCCTGCATTTTAAACATATAACCATCCTCCTGCCACTAAGAGGCAATGAAATTACCAAAAAGGAACATCGCTAATGAATTTTCCATTTACAATGGGTCAGATTTTTTTCTAAATCTGTGCTTACGTGTTTTTAAGTGCCAAAAACCTTGGCCATGTAGCTATCAAATTTGCATATGCAAATCTGAGATGTGAGACCCACAGACTTTGATTTTAGTACACCACAAATACAAATTATCAGGGAGATTAAGGCTTATTTGAAAATTCAGCCCTGGGTATTGAATGTCATAGCCAATCTCTGTCTCTGTAATTGCCAAACTAAAATGCTAGATCTGAACACAATCAGGTTTTGGAAAAGTTCACACTAAGACCTGAGCCTCACACTTTGCAGTTCAGCCCTTCTCTAGGAGTAATATGAAAACCTCCTTTTTGATATCCCAGCTCATTAAAGGCCAAATTCTGAGGTGCTTTGTTCAAGACCCTCAGGGACTTATCCAACTACCATCAAAGTCAATGGGAGTTTTTCCAGTGAGTTGAACGGGGAACTAAATGACAGCCCATGATGAGTATGTCTTATATACACATAATAAACAGAAACTGAGATAGAAAGGGGCAGTCTGCGAAGGAATACGTGTGTACATCTTACACTTTGGAACGTGTGCTACAGTGCCTGTGAGATAGATCTGGCCTCCCTCCTAATACTCTGCCTTTCACAAACAAAGGTGAATTAAGCCTCACACTGTGCCTGTGAGGTAAACAACTGTGGTTATGGCCTTTTTACAGATGAGGAAGCTGAAGCACAGAGTGACTAGCCCAAAATCATGTAACAGCTCAGTGGCAGAGTAAGGAATAAAATTCAGATCCTTCTCATTCCCACTCCTTTGCCTTAATGAGAGAACTAGTGGCTTTCATATGCTATGGCTCGGAGTTAATTTCAGCAGAAAATATTTACTAGAGCTGGTCAAAAATGTTCATAGTTTGATAGCTGAAATGTTATTCAGTGTAAAATGGCTTTGTTTGTCAAAATAGAATTTTCTATGCGAAATGTCCTTTGTGACAAAAAATTGAAAAACAAAACAAAAATATTTGGCAGGTTGGGTGACAGTTTTCAGTAAAACCAAACATTTTTGCCCAAATAAGTAAAATATTTTGGTTGGGTTTTTTTTGGTTTGTTGGTTGGGTTTTTTGTTTTTTTTTTCTCCCCCTTTGGAATACTAAAAAAAATTGCAGCAGAATTTTTGGGAAAATGAATAAATTTTCACATTTCTTGAACTGTTTAATGGGGAATCATCATAAGAACATAAGAATGCCATGCTGGATGAGACCAAAGGTCCATCTAGCCCAATATCCTGTCTTCCAACAGTGGCCAATTCCAGGTGCCACAGAGGGAATGAACAGAACAGGTAATCATCAAGTGATCCATCCCCTGTCACCCATTTCCAGCTTCTGGCAAACAGAGGCTAGGACATCATCTCTGCCCATCCTGGCCAATAGCCACTGGTGGGCCTATTGTCCATGAACATATCTAGTTCTTTTTTGAACCCTGTTTGAACCCTGTTTGAACCCTTCACAACATCCTCTGGCAAGGAGTTCCACAGGTTGACTGTGCATTGTGTGAAAAAATACTTCCTTTTGTTTGTTTTAAACCTGCTGCCTATTAATTTCATTTGGTGACCCCTAGTTCTTGTGTTATGAGAAGGAGTAAATAACACTTCCTTATTTACTTTCTCCACACCAGTCACGATTTTATAGATCTCTATCATATTCACCCTTAGTCATCTCTTTTCCAAGCTGAAAAGTCCCAGTCTTATTAATCTCTCCTCATACAGCAGCTGTTCCATACCCCTAATCATTTTTGTTGCCCTTTTCTGAACCTTTTCCAAGTCCAATATATATTTTTTTGAAATGCGGTGACCACATCTGCATGCAGTATTTAAGATGTGGGCGTACCATGGATTTAGATAGAAAATATTATATTGCCTCTATCTTATCTATCCCTTTCTTAATGATTCCCAACATTCTGTTCGCTTTTTTGACAGTCACTGCTCACTGAGTTAATGTTTTAGGAGAACTATCCACAATGACTCCAAGATCTCTTTCTTGAGTGGTAACAGCTAATTTAGACCCCATCATTTTATATGTATAGTTGGGATTATGTTTTCCAATGTGCATTACTTTGCATTTATCAACATTGAATTTCATCTGCGATTTTGTTGCCCAGTCACCCAGTTTTGAGAGATCCTTTTGTAGCTCTTCGCAGTTTGCTTGGGACTTAACTATCTTGAGTAGTTTTGTATCATCTGCAAATTTTGCCACCTCACTATTTACCCCTTTTTCCAGATCATTTATGAATATGTTGAATAGGACTGGGCCCAGTACAGACCCACTGTTTATCTCTTTACAGTCTGAATCCTCCCTGCATCTCCTCACCTGTTCTAATCTATACATCAAATAAGCTGAGGTTTCGTATTAGTTTCAAAAGTTCCTTTTGGAACTCCCCAACGCTGACCTCCCTTACCCCCACTTTACCGTCTCTTTAGTTTTTCTCCCTTTCTCTCACCCTCCTCCCTGGAGATCTATTTGCTAAAAAAAGTGCTGACACACTAATTAGATTGTCAGTGCTTTCTAAACCCCCAGGTCTTTGTTCAAATTGCTGGCCAGTAACTTTCTCCCTGTTTTGGTCCTGAGCGTTTTTCTGCCTAGGAACAAATCATGACACACCCTCTACTGCTGCCCAATCCATTTTGCTGCTGACACTGTGTCTGTGTTATGCTGCTTGTCCCAAGCTAACCTCACTGTGTCTGGGTGTTGTTGATCAGATGACCTTCTGTGAACACACGGAATATGGAAAGACAGTCTGTGAGACTGAGCATGTTAACTCATAGTGTGCTTCATTTAGCTGCCACTCAAAATGATAAACATAACAGATCAGGTTTGGAATTGGGGAGTGGTTGTACAGGAAGAAAGTTACAGGAGATTTTAGGTGTTGCAGAATTTTTCTGCTCACCTTTTCTAGGCGATACTCAGATTCTCTTAGGGCTGGTCTACACTGGGTGGGGGGGTCGATGTAAGATATGCAGCTTCAGCTATAAGAATAGCGCAGCTGAAGTTGATGTATCTTATTTTGACTTACCTCCCATCCTCATGGCGCAGGATCGATGGCCGCAGCTCCCCCGTCGACTCCGCTTCCGCCTCTCACCCTGGTGGAGTTCCGGAGTCGACGGGGAGCGCGGCGGGGATCGATATATCATGTCTAGATGAGATGCGATAAATCGATCCCTGATAGATTGATCGCTACCGGCCAATCCGGCGGGTAGTGTGGACATACCCTTACAGATGACGCTTAGTAGCAAACCCTGTAATGATGGAAAAGTTTCCATTACATTAGCCCTTTGTTTTCTCTTCTGAGCTGACCCATTCCCCACCATAAGAAATTATTGCCACACTTTTTATTTAAACACTTCACACTTAGGCCCTGATCCTGCGCTGAGCTCTGTCTAGGCACAGAGGTCCACTCAGGCAGAACACCTGGTAGGATCTGGCCCTGACTTGGTGACCCTGTCTTTTACATAGAATATGGAATGGGGAAGTCATTGAGTAAAGTGTACACTCGCCAGAAAAAGGCATCACTGAGGGCCTGATTTTGATGTACAGTACTGAAATCAATGGAATTACACCAGTGTAAAGGTACAGAATCAGGCCCTGAATGCAGATCTTGTGCAAGGGAGAACATTGCACGGATGTCTAACAACCAATATAACTGATTCCTGTTCATCACCATTACAGTCCTGTGCACTGGCCTGGCCTAGGGATTTTGGGGAGGTTCAGTGATATTATTTTTTGAGGTACACCCCCAAGCTTACCTGATTCATTTTCAATCAAAGTCTGTAAGTGGTGGGGGATCTTAAGGTTCACCCTCAGCCTTCTACTGGTATATCTCCAGAAGTGGGTCCCAGCAGCATATTCCTATTCACCTTTGCTATTAGTTTTTATTGCTTTATATTTTCAAGGCTCTTGCACAGTGAAAAGGGTTAGAGATTAACTTTTGTTTTTTAAAATGAAAACTGAGATTCTTCATGGGGTCCAAAGGCTGGAGCCGCTAATAAGGGGCTCATGTGAGCTCACTCTAGCTCATCAGTATAGTGTGCATCTGTTAAGAAGGCCTATTTCTGGGGAGTCTTTCCAGGACAATCTTCCGGGGAAACTGTCTTCTGGACTCGAGAGGGATGTGTACGTTGATGTCTTGGTGATTCCCTGCCCCAACAGGGAAAAGATCCTAGAGAAGCTGCAGTGTCCCATAGGGTTAGAAAGACCAAGGGCAGTTCCAGAGTTCACTGATATTTGATTCACCAAAGGAAGCTGGACATAGACAAACCCAAGCCACCAAGCTAAGATTCTGACTGAGAATCAGGCTCCCCTACTGCATGCTGTCTTTGACTCTAGGATTTTGGTTTGGCCCATTACAGAAAACAGTCATGGCCAGCAATGAATCTGGATCCAACCTAAGAAAACTGGCTCAAAGTTTGGAGGTTTGGATCTAGGTTTCTCTCTTCTGTATAATTGAAACGTGGGGCTGTGCCTCCTGGAGCACAGAACTAAGCCACCTTTGGGCAGTCAGTATTCTGAGCTGTTGTGGTGCCCTAAAATGTAACTCCAAAGATATAGGGAGAGATTCTAGCCCCTAACCAGATGCCCCTGTCCCACTGTGGCAGTGTATAAGGACTGGAGCTGTGCCCTAGAGTCCTGTCTTGAGAGGCAAAAAGGGTCTGTTTTTCAATCCTGTTTGCTCAAGTGTAGCTTCACGTGACTGAAAAATACTCTTAACACTTGTTAAGAGGCTGGATAACACATCAGAAGCCATGTTAATTGACTATGTGGTTGCTTAGGCTCTCATCTCCCAACACCCTTCCACATGCCTCATGCCCCCTGCACCAGGGCTTGCAAACAGCCCATCATAAGGCTGATTATAGATGATGCTATAATCCACTATGCTAGTAGTGGGGAAATTCTCCTATGACCCCTAGGGCACAGTTCTGACCTATATGTACTACACAGTGGCATACTGAATCCAGGTTATAGGACGGAATCTACCTATAACAGGGTCAATTACCCCTCAGGCTGGAGAGCCTGAGGCTAAGCCAGCCTGATTACAGAATCAGCCCCTCAGCTGCCCTAATGGAAGAGAGAGCTAGGCTTAAGTGGTAATGAAGGCCAGCTGGGCAAAGAGCTGGAGTGTGAGTTGGGCAGGCAGTTCAGAGTGAGGTGGCCTGGGAGAGAGCCTGATTAAGCAGGGGAGAGATAAGGAAACCTGGAAGGGAACTTACACAGTCTTGTGGCATAGGGAGAATGGCAGTGCAGGTAAAGAAGCAGACCTTGTTGTTCAGTACAGGACCTTGGGCTGGAACCCTGAGAAGAGGGTGAGACTGGATTTCTCTCCCATTGCGAGGGTTATTGAGTCTAGAAGGAGGGCTGCAGGCTAAGCCCTGGAGATGCTCTGAGGAAAAGCCCCAGAGAGGGTGGAAAGACTTTGTGCTAAAGACGTTTTGGGACTCTTAACTTGGACAACTGTGACCCTTAAAGGGGTAGGCTTAAAATGATGCCTCTGAGCTTGTCACTGTAGTGACCATTGGCAGGGGAATGCTAGAGAAGTGAGAGAGCTGCTGTGCCATGCCTGGCCATGAGGATGTGTCTAGCAGTGAGTAGGCTCATTTACACTATCCTATTTTTTTATTAATATTTTTATGGCAACAAATGTGAACAGATCAGAGATCAAGCACCCAGATTCTTGAGGTAGGCAATAAGTATTTCATTAAAGTATCAGACACTTGAGGTGGCTGTTGATCTTATTTATAAGTAGGATCTAACTCTGTCCTGTCCAAGTCTGTAGTAAAACTCCCGGTGGCTCCAAAGGAAGCAGAATTGGGCCAATGCTGAGTGCTTCTGACAATCCCACCTTCAGGTTTTGATATTTTTGTTTTCATGTTGTTTACATGAAATGCTCTTATAATGACCAGTTGCAAGTTCCATGTGTGTAGGATGTGTTAATTATGTGCATTTACTATCATTTGTTGTGTGGTAACATAGGTACCAGTCCAGATTGGGGCTTTCAGCATTTCTTCCCATCAGTACACAGCTCAGTGAGGCCCCAAAAAGCTTACAATAGTCTCACCTCCTTTTTTTAAAGGACACTTCACCTTACCACATGTTTAAAAGCTCACTGAGTGGAGATACAAATATAATAGTATTGACCCTTGTGACTGCCCTAGTAGGGCAAGATCAACTGGAAGACTCAATTTCTTCATCTCTGCTGCTTATTAAGACATTACTTGGCCCATACACTTGACACATCCTGTTATCCTTGAAGGTTTTATTTATTTTCTTTTTTTGGGGGGGGGGGGTCTTCCTTATGCCACATCGTACTATGTTTGTTGGTTTTCTCCTGGAGCCCAATTGTTCTGTGCTTGATTTCAGTAAAAATGTGCACTCAGGGTGAACTAAAAATGTCCAATGAGCTCATGAAAAGAAATATATCTTTCAACATTATTAAGAATGGGCATAACACTTCAGGGACATGGAATCACACACAATGAATTGATAACACAATATCTAAAAAATAATTAACCACTTCTGCCTGGCTCTCCTAGTGCTCTTGCGTTACAAATGAGGAAATTTTGGTCAAACAAATCCACCTGAGGTTGCTTAAGAGTCAAGATTCCTGGACTTTGCTCAAACAGTCATTCCCAGGGGTTAGTTGTGGGTACAGGACACAGCAGAAAAAGATGGTCAGTCCCAAAGTAAGGTTTGGGTTCACCTTGCCTCATTATAATTATAATTTTCACTTAGTGATCTTAACATTTTTGGCTGGATTAAACAAAGTTTCAGGAAGATTAAAAAACACATACAGTAAGATAGCATGAGGGTGTCATTAGGTGCTATAGAATGTAAGCTTTTCTCCCAAAGTATCCCTAAATGCTTTATAAACTACATCCTGTACACAAAAGGAGCCCCTTCTGCCACTGGAATGCAGCCATCTCTAGGGTGGAACAAAGCAGCTGTTAGCACAAGTTTAGGACAAGAAATTTATCCACAAGAATATTGTGCCCAATTGTGCTTACCTAAGTTGCCACTACAGATTCAATGTGCCTGCCTCTGGTAAATTGGAAATTGGTCAGAGAAATAAGGCTAGGGACCACAACACTTATGGAAAGTCCAAGACTTGTGTGTATGTTTGTGCTGTGCTTTTTTTTTTTTTTTAAACAAGTAAGCAGGACCACCGCTTTTATGTTTTATACGGAATAGGGTAGCACAGTGTCCCAATGCTTAGTTCAGCATTGCTTACTGAATCTGACTCTCCTGCCTGTTTTACTTCTTGAATATCTCCTATCCAACTGCTGATTAGATCCAAAAAAAGCCCTGCTTATCTTATGAGTTCTAGAAGTTTCTTACAGCTCTGGTGCCATAGATCGATAACTCCATTCCTCAGGCACACTGGAACTGTCCACTGCAAAGGTAAAGGTGTGTAGCAAATTGCTTTAGGAATTAAGTACCACCACAGACTTCATCACTTTCCACTTCTTTGGTTGCCTTGCCTTTGCTAACAAACATACAATATGCTGTATTTATAACTTATTTTTACAAAACTCAATGAAACAATATGCTTCACATGCTATTTTCCCTCTGAGGAGATGTGGAGAGACAGAAAGAAAATGTGACAGATGTTACTCATCTCGCATAATGGACTTCTGGAAGGTGTTCAGATGTAGTTGTGATGAGTCGTATAAGAACCTGAATAGAATAGTCCTACTCTAGACTGAATAAAAAATGGTGGATATATGGGGATCACCCTATGAGATGCAGGTAGTAGATAAATGAGGGAGAGGGTTAGTTATATATTGAAGGACAATTATCTATGTTAAATAACTTTATTTTCAGTATGTCTCCAAGAGCAAGTGGATGACTCAGGAATTGGTAATAAGATGTAGTGTTTTTCATTTCTAAGTTGCCAGTTAGAGTCTGTAAGAAGGACTGAAAGTTGCAGTCTCAAGTGGCTTATGTGGAATGTATTTTGTGCCATTTGTTGACATGGGAAAACCAAAATCCATTGCCATACTTGGCACTATATGGCAGTCTCAGCAGAGTCCAAGGACTGACTGGGAACAGACTGAGCCATGCTCTCATCCGTAGAGATGGTCCGTGAGAAAGTGTAGGAAAGTTTGTACTAGGTATTACCACTCTGTGTACTTATGATAGCATCTCCAATAGGCTGAGACTTCATAAACCTTCAAGAAAGGTTAGACTGTGCCTTATGGAGCTCACAGTCTAAGGATGGATGAAGAGGTAGACTGAGGTGGGAAAACAACAAAAGAGGGTTTATTAAACACAAGTCAGTTAGTTAGATTCACTGTAGGTAGGAACATGGCAAAAGTGAGCCTTTAAGATAAGGGCAGGGACTTTGCAAATGAGCTCAGACCATTCATGGTGGGGTTGTGTGGAAGTGGCTGTGAGAAGCTGACAAATGGGCAGGTGAGTTTGGGTGCACTGATAGCGCAGAGAAAGTGGGGAAATGTGGAGCTCAGTGAGCAAGAATAAATAAGGGAGGGGTAGAGTTATATGGGGCTCTGAGGTGGTAACAAGACTAAATGTAATGTGACACTGGATGGTGAGCTGCTAGTGTTACGTATCTCCACAGAATAGGTATAGCATTTGTAAGACAGCATTTGAATGGTAAGCTCATAACTTATCCAGTAGCATGTCTTAGGGAGTACTGCATGTGTGCACTAATCCCATGTGCTACCACATGGTCTTTGCTCTATAGTAGCAATGCTGGTTTATTAAGAATGTAGAGAAAAGGTAATAAGTTATCAATCTTGTATAGCCAGGCTGCCATTTATCATCCTTTATATGGAATGATAGCTTGAGGTTTAAGTTCCCTGGGGGTGTGAAAAGCTGAGACTTGTATAACAGCATTGTTTCCTCTCTTTGGAGCATGAAAAATTGGTAGAGCTTTACAATTGCTTAAAAAGGGAGAGTTAGACTTTAGCTGATGGTGAGAACACCTACAAACAAGTGTACATATTATGAAACCATGGACACGTTTCTATATTACAAAGCACTATCCAGAATGGCATTAACTGTTAGCCATCCTGTTGGCAGTTTCAGCAGGCAATGGATTCAATGGGCTGCGGAGGCTGCATTACCCTCTTTCCCCTAGGAGTGCCTGCTTCAGTTCAACATTGAAATAAATTGCCAAAGCATCAGGGAGACACAAAATAGGCAGCAGCGGTGCATCCATTTGGGTAAACAGAATATTTTTGTCTCCAGGACTGTCACAACAGTGAGCCATTACTCCCACAAATATTTCCATGGAGCCAGTGAGTCTAATCACATGAGTAAATACTCCCTGCTGTGAGTAAGGGCTCCACATCTGGCCTTTAAAAAGGGAGGATTTTTAAAACTAAACAATCTACTATTAAGCAGAAGCATCACTCATGGAGATGACAGAAATCGGCTATTAGCATCTAGTTAAAGACACATGCCAAACTTACAAAACACTTATGTTCTGTATTTAAAAGATTTTGAAAAAGGAATATAATTCCACCCCAATAATAGCTGATTCAGCCATGTGAAATGTGTAAAACTGTAGAAAGTTTATTGGTGAGAGTGCCATTATCAGTTTTATTAAAGATGACCTGAAAGGAAAAACAATAGGCTCTGTGCCCTGTTTTGCCTCATAAAGTTTAACTTTTCTTCATACATTATTATGTTGGTATTTTAAATTATTGTACAGAGGGGAGTAGGGAGGAGAGGGGATTACATAAGAAATTCAGATCTTATCATTGCTGAAAGCCTTGATAGACAACTGGGGAACAAGTGGATGTAATGAGGCAGAAAACTCAACAATTGGGAAAGGGTTAATAAGACTGACTAAAACTTTCTGGTGCTTGTTGCTAACATCTATTTAACTCTAACACCATATAAACAGTTGGAAGGAAGATTCAAGCCCTAGATTCTGAGATTTTCCCCAAAAAAGGGAATAAAAGGCTTAACATCCCTGATATTTGAGGTTAAACAAAAAGAACCCGCTCTTTTTTGTGGAAACCTGCAATTCTCTTTCATAGTCAAAAGCAGCAAAAAGGGCAAAAATCTCTCCCCTCCCTTCCCTAGTCTTCACAGCGCATGAGAGGCAAAAAGCAACATCTAGCTGATAAACAGCATTAACACTCCAAAAAGCAACATTTAGCTCAGTGGTTCTCAAACTTTTGTATTGGCGACCCCTTTCACGCAGCAAACCTCTGAGTGCGACCCCCCCCCCCCGTATAAATTAAAAACACTTTTCAAATATTTAATACTATTATAAATGCTGGAGGCGAAGCAGGGGTTGGGGCTAGAGGCTGACAGCTCGTGACCCCCCCCATGTAATAAGCTTGTGACCCCCCTGAGGGGTCACGACCCCCAGTTTGAGAACCCCTGATCTCGTTGATAAACAGCATCAACACTTCCTCTATTCTGGTCCTATACAGGTTTTTAAATGGAGCTTGTTAGTATAGTATCTGAATGCCTTCCAGTACTGCACTAAATGGTGTGATATGTTCTCTCTCTCCTGGGCGAGAACTGTGTGAGCAGTGAATTTTCTTTTGTTTTTTTTTTTAAATGCATAGCTCTTTGTACATTTAAAAGAGAGAAGGCAAGCAGTTGGACTTTACAGATGGCCTGTTTCCACCCTCCTTTACAAAAGCAAAATGTCCAGTGAGTTCAATAGGCGTCTTCCCAAAGTAAGGACTGCAGAATAAGGCTCAGCAGGTAAAATTTGCTGTTGTGCAAAAAGGCCCAGCACTGAGTCTGTGCTTCACTTAAGCCCCTGTGTAGCCCTCAGAATAGGACTTATGTTAAGTGGCACTAGCCCTTGTGCTGCTCTGTCAACATGGGGGAATGTCCCGACCTAACACTGAGCCATTCTCAAACTGTAGCCATTGAATTGAATGTAAGCCATTTTCCTTCTCTGTCTCTGCTGGAAAGCTCAGAAGACCTTAACTTCGAGCAGTATCTCCTGCCATGAAATGCTATCAGTGTAACTGAACCTGGAGCTATCGCAGACAGGATAAAACCAGTCAGTTTAAAGTACACAGCCAAAAGGTCAAAGAACTGAAAACCCAATACTGCCAGGATCAGCTTAGGTTACAGTACAGGGGAAGGGGAAGAATGATGCAGTAGCTTGGCTCAAAAATAGAAAGTGACTTTGATCCTGTTTGGGGAGAAAATATGAAGATACTATATTGGATACATACACCTGCCATTATCACTCTCAAATGCCGAGAGATCAGGTTAGAAACCAACTATCTCAGCTCTTAATTTAAAATCAATTACATTTATTAGTTTAATGAACTGTTGGGCTAGGGGAGAGACATTGGAATTGGCACAAGCACTATAGAAATATTTAGTTATCTGTATATCTGGTTCTGCAGTCCTCACTCAGGAAAAACTCCCAGGGATTTCAACTGGAGCTTAGTTTAGTATGAACTGTGGAATCAGGCTTTATACCGTTTTTTTGTTCATAGAAGTAAGAGGTCAGAACATCTTCTCTTCTTGATATAATCTGATCCTAGCTCCATTTGAAGTACTCTTTTTTTGTAAAACTGTCACATGCTTCTTTGTACCCAGGATGCCATAAATAACTTCTACCTGAGAGAATCCCCTGCCCCTACATTTTTCTCTTCACACTTTTGAGGCAAGCTCCCAAGGGAACATGTGAAACTTTGAATGAAAAAATTGAGCTAGAAAACCAGGAGCTCTAACTTTGATTCAATTGCAAGGAAATCTAAAACCCAGTATGCGTTCTGTGTCACCATCCAGACTGTCAGCTGTCAGCATCCAGTGCTTTTCAGGCAACAGTGGAAAAGTCATAGTGCTGTGAATTGCCCTATACTTGAAATTGAAGTGGAAATAATGTAGGGATATGCAGCAGTGAAGTCTCTGTTTACATTTTCCTGGTAGGTAGGAAATACCATTCTGTTTGGCAAACCTGTGTGGTATTAAACCAGTAGTCTGATTTAGCCATTGCAAACGAGAGTCCCAGTGTACTGCAGCTATGTTTTTGAGTTGCATAACAGATGAACAGGATTAATCAAGGGATTGAGAGGCTGGAACTCGGCTGTGTTCCATTCTCCCTCTTTGCACATGTCAACATCATGCTGTCCTGACAGTTCTACTGGCTGGGACTCTGGTGCCCAGGGAACCAAGTCTGCGGACAGTGCCAATCATACAAATAAGCTTTCCCCACTAAAAAAAATCCTCTTTGGATTATGGAGTCCTGCCTATGGAGAGCACCTCAGGCTGTCTCCTTGTCTTCCACACGCAGTCTCCATGTCCTCTGCGGTTGGAGATCAGGACAATCCATCAGCCACATGAACTTATTTTGCCTCTGGCTGTCTTCTACCCCTGGGCAGATCCAGCATGTTTAGAGCCCCTTAGTGATGCTCTAGCCCTTTAATTCACCATAAATGGGCCAAAGTAGGGATGTGGGTCTTATCCACAGACTTGCACATTCAGGGCAGGTTTTGCAGCCATTCGGGTGCTTCACAGCTCCCTTTTGCGAGGAAGAAATTTTCCCTCCTCAGCACTTCACCATCTGCTTAGGCCTCCGTTGCTATGGAGTCAGTTTCACATGTCTGGCCAGCCTCCTCTGCACTGCAAAAACGCCTGGACAACAGTTTAGCCAGTGACTTTGGCTCCCCAAGGACTGGTTCATTTGTCACTATATCCCCTGTTCCATATTGAACTGATTTAAACAAGTTGATTTTGAGGTTAGCTATGAACTTCTGCTCAACTGATGAGTTGTACAAATTCTGAGTGCCCTGAAACAGACTGACTGACGTGCGAGTGACATTGATATGCTAACACATACAGTGCTTCTAGATTATTCTGATTATTCGTTCCTTTACTTTTTTTCAAGAACGTTTGTTATGATTCTGAATTCTGGATGAAGCAATTCTGTTATTAACATAATAGGGGCTGTGTACTTATTTTAGTTACCTGAGCCAAATTACAATTTTACCTGTAATGCTTTGGAGTTTGATCATCTCTTCCTAACCCTACTCCAGTTTAGTTTGATGCAAGTGCAAACACAATAGATTTTTTGCTTCTGTTCAAGGACAATCCTACCCCAAACTACTGATTATTCCCAGTAAATTGTGAAAGATTTTACATCATACAGGCCAATAGGAGACTTTTAATGATTGACTTCTTATATTTCCATTGTAGTCTCCATCAGAAAGGCTAGCAGAGTGTTTTACAAGCTTAAACCAATAAACAGATTGTCTTCCCACTATTTGTATGAAGTAGCACCTAAGAGTCCCAGTCACAGAACACAGAACAAAGGCAGTCCCTGCCCCAAAGAGTTTACAGTCTAAGTAATGAAAACAACTGCAGCCACCTAATAAAAACATTATACTGCAAGACCACTATAATCTTCTAATCCAACCTCCTGTACAACACAGGAGGTAGAATTTCAGCCAGTAATTCCTGGATCAAGCCAGTAGCTTCTGTTTGATCTAAAATATGTATCTGAGAAAGATTGTGGAAAATAAAAGGGGCTTGGTTGGGGGTGGAAGTGGAGAGGTTATAAATAAGGGGCAAAGAGCTGTACACTAAATACAGCTTTGGGCAAATAAATGTTTTCAGTGTCATTTGCCAGTGGGGATTGAGTAGATGGGACAGATATCAAGAGGGAGGTAATTCTAGACCTCAAGACCCATCACAGCAAAGGTATAATTTCCTGCCACGGTGATAGGTTCCCTAAAAACAATGTGATATCAGAGGGCAAATCCCCATCATAGGAAGGTGCTAGGAGAAGGTTTTGTATTTAGCCAAGTTCTACCTATTTATGGGCTTTTGAAACCCAAAAGGGCTGGTGTAAAGTCAGTCAACCACTCTCTAGGCAGTCATTGAAATGAACACAGCCCAGATGATTATGATAGATTAAAGCAGAGAGCAAACATGCTGTTACGTCTAGGTGGGATGCAGTGGAAAAATAGTGCTGGAAGCCCAGGTAGCATGGCATCACAATAATCAGTCTCATGGTCACAACGGCATATGCTACTTTTGCAAGGCCATCATAAGATCAAAGCACAACCTGTGCAAATGGTGGTGATGGGGGGGGGGAAACACCTTCATGACATGTCCCTTCATGGCTTGCTATGGAAAAGGAATGCTCCAAAGTCAAGCCAAGATTAACATTGTTCACTAGTCTCATCAGTAAGCAGGGACACAAAACAAGGGTGCAAACGGGACTTCCAGCTATCACAGCAAGACCTCTGAGGTTGCACCTTGGAGGAATCCTTGAATGACCACTACCAACAAGGTAGAGACTGGTCTGACAGGTTCCACTAGAAAAGAGACAATTATGTAGCCTTAGTCCTCTAGCCTGTGTTTAGAAACATTCTTGCCAAGACAAGGACTCCTACACATTAACAGCACCACACCTAACTTCTGTCTCCTATATATGACTTGAGCCACTGCAGGGCACTTCCAAAAACATCAGCAACCTCTTACTTGCCAATGCAGAAACCTAAGGTATTTGCATGAAAATCCCATAAGAGGGTCCAACATGACCATGCTGGAGATCAGCAGGACATCAGTCAAATGTGGTCTCACCTTCAAAAGAAGGTCAGACTCCAGACCCGAACCTATTGCTCTTTAGGTGGAGTATGGTTAGAGGCTGGGCAGTAACTTTCAGTCATAATAGTACCAAGTCACTGTATTTGAAATTGGGACACAAAAAAAGCGTGGTGATGATCAATGCCTGGGACTATGTTAAACAGCATCAAGGTATGAATAATGCCAGTCAATAATGGTATTAAAGTCTCTGTGCTTGCATTAAGTAATCAAGATGGGCAAAGATCAGTGCAACACTAAATGGGTCACATTGCAAATGATAAGGCTGATTGTTCACTCCCTTGCACCTTGAGCAAAGTATGTAACACCACGAGATCAGATGTCCGGGTTTGACTTAACTGGAATTTTCTCCCCATGAAGGCACTGTAATCAAGTCACCTTTCAAGCTTCTTTTTGACAAACTAAGCAGATTGAATTCAAGTATTTATTTCATTGTAAGGTATTTTCTCCAGCTCTCCTATCATTTTTGTGACTCCCTTCTGTACCATCTCCAATTTTTCACTATCCTTTTCAAATGACTAAGTTAAATGTCTTACAAATGTCTACTCTATATCTATGCAGTTGTTGTTGTGTAAAAGAATGAAATTAGGTTTATTTGCCAAAATCTATTTTCCATAAAACCATGTTGATTGGACTTAATTATATTCCTATCCTTTAAATCTTTATCAGTTGAATCCCTTATTAACTATTCCATTATTTTGCCAACGATTGATGTCAGACTCATCAGTCTATAATTACCTGGGTCATTCCACTTGTCCTTTGAACACTGGCACAATATTAGCACTCTTCCAGTCTTCTGGAATTTCCTTGGCTTTCATGCAGCATGACTGCTGGTCCCTATTGTACCCTTTCCTGCATCCCTAGTGCAATTTGCTCACAGGGGCCCATGTTTCTGTAGCTCTGTTTGTACAGCCTCTTAGCCTCAAAGGCCCAGGTGATCCAATATCTCCTGTCTAGTCCGGGCTGGAGCACGTCTGGAGCATGTTGCTTGCATGGTCAGCTGGGCAGTTCCACACAGCAATGGAGAACTTCTAGGCACATTCACCAAGCTGGACAATCAGGAAAAGGCATTTCAAAAATTTGCAAGGCTTTAAAGGAGAGAGGGGCATTATAGGCTTCATGACCCCTGGGCAGTGGAGTTCACAGTTATGGCCAGAGCGGTCAATGTTGGGCACTCTGGGACAGCTGGCAGACTGTTATGGCCAACGTAAACAGTATCTACACCAGGGATCAGCAACCTTTGGCACGCGGCCCATCAGGGAAATGCGCTGGTGGGCTGGGATGGTTTGTTTACCTGCAGCGTCCACAGGTTCAGGTGATCGCGCTCCCACTGGCCACAGTTTGCTGTTCCAGGCCAATGGGAGCTGTGGGAAGTGGCGTGGGATGTTCTGTCTGCTGCTTCCCACAGCCCCCATTGGCCTGGAACTGCAAACTGCAGCCACTGAGATCTGCTGAACCTGCAGACGCTGCAAGCAAAACCAACCGTCTTGGCCCACCAGCAGATTTCCCTGACAGGCTGTGTGCCGAAGGTTGCCGATCCCTGGTCTACCCCCATGTTGCACTGACCTCAGTACGTTGACTATGACTCAACACTGCTCAGGGAAGTGATGTTACTGCATCGCTGTAACAGGGCATTTACATTCGTGGGAGACAAATTTAAGTGGAGACATAGGCACAACGAGGTCGACACAAGCCAGTTTACATCGACCTAACTTTGTAGTGTAGACCAAGCCTCAGGTACCCAGAACTAAGATACCTAGATTCAGAACTAGACACTCAAGTGATTCCCAGATGTCCTGAGCATCCACATCTCCCACTGAGGCAAACTCACATGCAGTCAATGGGAGCTGTGGTTGTTCTGCATCTGTGGAAATCTGGTCATTTTATTTAGGGATCTAAACATGGCATTAGGTTCTTAGCAAAATATGAAGGTGGAATTTTCAGTAGTGCCCCAGTGGCTTAGAAGCACAAGTCCTATTGAAAGTCTTTGAGAGTTGTGCTCCCAAGTTACTTGGGCCTGTTTGAAAGCTGAATGGTCACGCTGAGGTCAATACAAGCATTGTAGCTGACAATCACAGTGCTTCAGAAGCATCCTGGCTTCTAACATTATTCCAGAATATTCTGGAATAATAATAGGAAACTTTATGGTCTGCTCCTGCAGCTTGCTCATGTCCTCAGGGGATCTCCATTCTGCCTCACGTACACACACGTACGTACTTGAAAGTGCTGCTGCTATGTTAAGAACCTAAGTCATGCTGTTTGTTTGCCTTGGTTACTATCAGCTGTATTCCTTGCATCTGAGGCAGTCTATTGTGACATTGATAGTGAGACTTCACCCTCTCTTTGCTGCTGAGGTAGGGGGTTGGGAAGCAGCAGAAGGAACAGCTTGTAAATCTCCTGAAGCTAGTCAGATCTAATGTTTCTGGAGAATGTAGAACAGGCTTGTTAGATAGTGGGCTCAGTTGGTGTTGCAGGAATGGTGTCAACAGGGCATTCTGAGGCCCAGGGCACATTATCATATGGTACTCTGTGCCTCTATGACCCACTTGGGGTTGTGAAGGCAAAAAGCCCTCTCCTTTTTAAAGGCAGGTGGCAGGATGGGGGGTAGGGGAGCTTCTCCTCACAGAGAGCAGTGGGAGGAGTGCAGCAGGGCCTTTATCACCCCAGCTCCACCTCTGCTTCTTCAGGTGAATGTTTAGGTGGGGTGTGTGGAGCCCACTTCACTCTTCTGCCACACACAATCCTCTGCTGGGATATTATCAGCAGGGTCTTCCAGAGCAGTGAAGCTTGGACTTAATTGCTCTGTTGCTGTTGGTTCAGGCTCTCTGCAGACTCAATCAGATGTCACTGCATTGGTCACAATCATCTTACATTTTCAAGGTTTTCTTCACAAATCTTATTTTATTTTTTAAATGAAAGCTGGGATTGTAACAAATATGACTGTGGGAGTCGAGGGGCCTTAGGCAAATGCCTATAGTGCCCATGCTTTAATGTAGCCCTGTTCCTGATTCTTTCCTGGCCCTTGTGTAGTAATTTACACCTGTGCAGAAGTGAGTGTAAAAAGACTACCACTCTGATCTGGTAGCTGTTTACACCTGTTTGGCCCATTGACTTCAATGGAATTGCTCCTGACTTAGTCTAGCGTAGGTGAGACCAGAAACAGGCTCCAGATTGCCAACGGCAGGGATGCAATTCAATATGAATTACTACTGGGGAGAGACGGTCCCTAATTCTTCTAGCAAATTATTTTCTCTGTCTCTGCTCCATCCCTCCAAAAAGCTATCCTAGTCTAAAGGAGTTGTATGGAGTTGTGCCTATTTCTCTCCTAAAAATGTCCCCAAGTGTAACTTTCAGTGTCTGGCAGGTATTTGTCTGGTTAAACAACCATAGACTTCAGAACACACAAGGCCATGAGTTCTTATGTAAGACTGTTACATGAGCGTTTTGAACAGTACTAGGAGGCTAGACTACTATGACAGCAAGACTGCTATGTAAAGTGCCCAGGTCTGTAACTGCTCCTGCAGGGAATTTCCACTGAAACTGACAGGCTCTCTGACGTTACAGAACCATGGACAATATCAGGAAAGAGCTAACCATGAAAAACAGCCTTACGCTGCCTCTATCAACTTAATTTTACTTCAGTGCAGTGTCAAATCTTTTAAAGTGTAACAGATGAAACAGGAACGGATCAGAGCTGGTCTAGCCTGGTGAATAATTAATACATATTTTGGACCAAATCCTTTTCACATTACTCATGCGTAAGTCTTACTGAAACCATGGGATTTCTCATATAGCTAAGGTGAGCAGTATTTGGTCAGTTATCACCAAATATGCCACTTCTTTCTTTTTGGAGGGCTTGCCTCCACTAGACTGAAGTACCTTAAGTTAGTTGGCAATCATTTAACCAAAGATACATAACACATCTGTAAAGGCTAGTTTGGACACTCCTATGCATTTGATCAGGCTACATTAGCCTGATCCCATGGTTAGTGGATAGAACACTGGACCGGGACTCCGATGATATGGGTTATATTACCACCCCTGTCCCTGGCCTGCTGGGTGCCTCTTAACACTTAACTCGTTCTGTGCCGCAGTTTGCCCTTCTGTAAACCAGGGTATGATATTTGCCTCCTTTGTAGAACACTTTGAGATCTACCGATGAAAAGTACTATATAAAAGCTAGGTGTTAGTAGGTTAAATTCAAAAGTAAAGCTCACATCTCCTTCTTAACTCATGTCTCTTTCACCTTAAGCATTTGCTTTATCTTAGAGCAGAAATCAGAAAATTCAAACTTACACAAGTTTTACACTGTGACTGACCCCAGTGTGAAATAAGAATCAGGCCTGTCCTGTGTTTTTTTTTTTTTTTAATTTACACACTTAAATTTATTCTATGAAAACCGGTTGTAACATAGGTAGTTCACAGAATGCATCTAAGCTTCTCACTTTATACGTTTGCACTGTGTTCTCTGTACAGAAAGCTAGTGAGTATGAACTTAATGCCTTACTTCACTGTATTTCAAAATGAATCTTGCTGTGACTCAGCAGGGGAAAGGTTTCCTGGACTGGAGCTCTGAGGAAGGTGCCAATGTGTTGTTCTATAACACAGCACATGGGATTCAAGGATTAAAAAAGTAATCAAACAGATGAACCGCTTTTTGCAGGTAGGAATGGAGAGCAGTGTGATATGGGAGATGATTCCTTGCTTTTTGTACTTCAGTGTTAGTGACTTGATATACTTAATAGGATAGAGGTATCAGATTCACAGGCTCTTGGCTAAACATTTGAGGGCTTGATCAAAATGAAACTCCTATTGAAGTACATGGAATTGGGCATCTGCATTTATTTCAGGCTGGGATTGTCAAAGCATCTGAAGGGAGTCAGGTGTCCAAATCCCACTGAGCTTCTTATCTCCCAATGAACTTAACTCCCTTGTACCCGGTCTACACAGGTTTTGATCTGATATAACTATTTCACTTTTTTTAACTGAAAAAAATCATACTGGCACAACCCTAGTGTGGATGCAGTACGAAGGATGCAACTTCTGGGTGTAAACAAGGCCTGAGGCACCTCTTGAAAATCCCAGCCTCAATGTGCAACTCTTTAGATATCTGCAATTGCACCTCAGTGCTTAAAAGGTTAAGCCCAGTGGGCTTGATTTTCAGCATTGCCCTTTGTATGGTTATTTACTTCTGTGCAAAGTGAATGTGATGTGATAGACGGCAGTGGACAATCAGGCCTACTATAACACTCTGTAACTTAACTAAACAAAATTTCTTTAGATATTTCAAAGACACTAGTTCTAATAGGGCCTGAGTCAACTCCCATTAGTGTAGGCTTTCCACTGATCTTAATGGGAGTTGGATCAAGCCCATAATGCTCATTCACCTTTTGGAATGTAGATGAAAAGTGTAGCTTAAGTGTTAAGTTTTATTAGTTAAAATGAAAAAGTGCTGATCATAACTGATTCATTATTACCTTGTGCTCCCCCCATTTGTTTGTATACACGTTGTGTGCTTGTTCTAGCCACCCGCTGTCTCATATTTAGGTTGTAAACCCTTTGGGACAGAGACTGTTTCTTTGTTGCACATTTGTACCATACCTAGCACAATGAAAGGCGTTCATTACCTCGCCCTAGGTATCTGAACACAGGTACTCTTTCAATTACAGTTTGTATTCATGGTTCCTTACATCAATCCTGAAATAAATGTGAATTTTGTCTGAGTAAGGAATACTGATAAGAGGCCTATAACTATAACATGGTGAGGGGTACATGTTTATGAATGCAATGGTGAAATGTCTCTCGATATCTGATGGTTTAGTTTTACTCAGCTCCTGGAGACAGGTGATTACCAGGGCAGGCGCAACCCATTAGGCGACCTAGGCGGTTGCCTAGGGCGCAAACATTTGGGGGGCGGTGACTGCGGCGGCAGGATGTTCAGCCGCCGCGGTCGTTGGCGGTATTTCAGGGGCGGGACCTTCCACCACCTCTGTCGGGGGCGCCATTTCGGGAGCGGGACCTTTTGCTGCTTAGGATGCCAAAAAGGCTGCCAGCGCTCCTGGGATTACATGATTGGGCTACATGGAAAAGATTATATTTTTTCTGGTAAGGGGGGCACTTTAGCTACACAGGTATAAATATACGGAGAGGGTATATCCACGCCACTTTGTTTGTGCTGGTTTAAGCTATTTGGTCTAGGTATATTTAATCCTGCCTCAGTGTGGGAGGATGGCCTAGATGATCCTTTAAGGTCCCTTCCTGCTCTACGTTACTGAGTCTATAATTTTGAGATTCTACTTCCCTTGTGTATCACTGCATTCACACAGCTTTTTTTGTTAAATAACCGCAGAGCATTTGGGGCAGATATCCCATGGAGTAATGTTCTGCTGTTAGGCATTCTGGGATTTTTTTCATAACACATTGTGGGATACCAGCTGGAATTCTGGGACTTGGGGGTCCCAGAAACTCCTTTCCTTGTTGCTCATAACAAACTCCTTTTCTTGTATCCATACATCATAGCCAGCCAGCCAGTACCATTTTCAAACTGCTGTCAGGCAGCACAGTAGAAACACTGCTTAGCGAGGCAGTCCTGAGAGTCAATAATATGAACAGGGTGCTCCGGATGTATTGGCAGTTACATAGCTGGATGGTTTTGGATGAGGTGTGGTGCTGACCATGTGGATATTGCTGGAGGAGGATAAAACTGAGCAATTATTTGCATGATTTCCTGGGATGGCTTTATTTGGTTTCTCCACAACCATGCGGGTTAGAAAAGCTTGGAAGTGTGACCTGAGTGGACTCTGAAGGCTCAAAAACCAGATGGCAAATAAACACATTTATTATTTCAAAAAAACTCATTTTTAACTGAGATCCCAATTTTTGGGCCCCAACTCCAACTTTGGGGTTGGCAGTACTGTGAAAGAGAAACTACAGTTGGCTTTTTATATAGTGGCAATTTAATAGAAACAGTTATAAATAACTGGGGGCTTGTCTTCATATACAGCAGCAGAGGTACACCAGTGCAGCTGCGTTGCTGTAACGCTTTAGTGAAGACGCTCCTACGCCAATCGGAGAGCTTCTCCTGTCAGCGTAGTTAATCCACCTCCCTGCTGCTGATGGGAGAAGTTAAGTAGATATACCCTCAGGAATGTTAAGACTAACCAATTAATGGGGTGAAGTTAAAAACTCAAATGAATGCTGTCCTTCAGAAATATAGAGGCCTTATTTTGTTGTAGCTTAGCACCCATCTCAAGGTGAATGAAAGCCACTTTACTTCTGAATGAGCGAATTCACATAGGTGTTTAATGCACTTTAAAAAGATATGACATTGAAACACATTAGTTATTGTCTTAACTTTTCTGAGTGTCACTGTGTGGACAAGCTCACAGGCCCAGTGCTTAAATCCTATTGAAGTCACTGGTATTTAAGCATATGCTTTAAGTATGTATGTGCTTCTCTGACACAATGCCTCTAGGGGTAAGAGAAAATGTAGGTTTATATAAGGTTTCAGCCAGTAAAGGTTCTCACTTCCTGGGAAGAGTGAAGCTGGTTTGTAATGTGTGCATACAGGACAGATCTGGTTTTGCAATGGAACCTGGGTGTGACTCATATTGCTGTGAGTTATATGAAGAGAGAAGCTTCAAAGTGGTTATTATAAAATAGCCATGAGCAACATTGGTCATAAGTTAACACAGGCAGGCAGCATTTGCTTCTGTTTTTTTTAAACACTCTCAGTCAGTGCAACTAACTGAAGTCGATGGTCAGGTATGAATACTGCTCCCAAACCTCTTGTCCAGGGTTGCAGAGGTGGCCGGATGCAGTGGAGGCAGTCAGACTCTGTTCCATGCGGGAGGCAGGAATTGGGGAGCACTTGTTGGAGCTTCCAGTATGCTGCTGTGCACAAAGGGGCTTGTAGGGAGGGTCTAACATGATGGATCAGCTGCTATGAAGATCCATGAGCCATGGCCACCAGCAGAGTGGGAGAATAGGAGCAGTGAGTCAGTGTAGCCTCAGAGCTGCAATAGGAGCCATAGATCAATTGTAGGGGAAAAGGAATCCTTTATACCAACGGTGGCCAATAGGTGCACCATGGGGCTAAATCCGGACCGCCAGATGCTTTTGAATGGACCCCAAAATCTTTTTATTTACTTCTTATTATCAGTGTTGTTTTTCAAAATTTTCTCTGGAGTCTGGACCTTGACCAAGACATCTGGACCTTGACAAAAAATAGACTACTCCTGCTTTATACCCTACAACACATGCAACTCACCCCTCCCTCTACCATCACAGAACCCAACCCCTTAAAGTACATGGAGACTGAAGCTAGATATGAAGTAGGGCAGAATGTAGCTAGTACACAAGTCCTCCACCCTCTCACTGTGTTAACTTGATTCATTTTTGTTTGTTCTGGTACCGAGTCTGATGTATTTTAGTCATTGGCCTAGAGCTCAGCTAGTATAACTTGACATACTTCTACTGAAGTCAATGGAAATATACTGATTTACACCAGCTTGGAACATCTGGCTCATTGTAGCTAGTTTAAGGCCCATGTGTTTTATTGGATTGGATTTATTATTTCACGTGGAAACCACTGTGAAGCTCAATTGTTTGTTTTGCCTGGGTGGTAGGGGCTCCTCTCTCTGCTAGGTTGTTCCAAATTAAAAAACCTTTGGGGAGGCAAACATTCTTCAGAATCATTTCAACACAGATCTATCCCGATGCATGTACCCAAGCAGAGTGTCATTGGAAAGAACAGTCAGGGGATTACTGAATACATGCAATTGCCCTAAAGAAGCACTACCTCCTTTAAACAGGCTGAATGGTCCCTGCCAGACTGTCCCCTCTGCCCAAATCCTCAAAGGCATTTTGGCACCTTACTTTCATCAATCGCATTTCAAATAACACTAAATTAACTAGGGAATTCTTGTGTGCACCAACAGAGGCCACGTGGGCCAGTTAGTGTGAAACATACTAATCCACACTATAAGGTTGTGCGCTAATGCACCATGTAGACAAGCTCTTAGGTAAGCCCAGATGAGATCTAAGATTGCAAATCAATTTCCTTGCCTAAAGAGCAAGAGATTAGGAGTCAAAACCAGGTTGTGCACATAGTAGTGCAGAAAACAATTTCTTAGGCCAGTCAAAGCCATAAGTGGGAAAAATGAATACAGATTGTTTTGATAGGCCTCCCAGAGTCAAGTATTGCACCTGCTCTTTCCTCGTATATCAGTTGTCACACAGCCTAAACATTAAGAATGACCACCTATGCATGTGACTTTATTCCTTCTTTGAGTTAATGAGCTGTCTGGATTTACCACTTTGCTATAGAAGTTTCACAGTTCTGTACTGTCTGGATTTGTAACTAAGGATGTAAGAAGTTAAGAAAATAAGTCTCTTAACAAGAGATAAAAATTGTAATCTGTTTTGCTAGACTCAGTTCCTCTCTCAAGGAGAGCTATTCTTTAACTGCCAGCCTCAAGAGCTACTGAATGTGTCTGTCATCTGTGTACTGAGTCCCTGCTGGAGTTTGTTCCTGAACGATGACCCAGCTGTTGTGTAAGACTACAGGCCTATATTAATGTTATCAACTGCTTGACTCAGTTGTTTGTTACACTTTTATAGGCCAGTGCTAATCTGCCCCTTACTCCCTTACAGCTATTTGTTCAGTGCTGGTTATGCAAGTTACATCGTTCTTTGCCTTCTGTGGTTCTGAAGTTGTGTATGTAAAAATAATCAGTTTTCCTGGAATCATTGGCTGCAACATGTGTCATGGTATTCAAGGACAGCAGTAGAAATTATTTAATGAAAGTGTTCTTCTGCTGAGCTCCCTTGTCTTCTCTGCTGTCTCTCTTTTGTTCTCATTGGAGATTCTTATTAAACGAATGCTAAGACCTCTGAAAAGAACAGAAAAGAGCAGGCTGAGTAAGGGAAGGAGAGAACCAAGCAAAGGGGGAGAATAAGACAGTTCAGACTTTTAAAATTATTTATGTAAGGTGCAGGATAAATATGGGAGAACACTGCAAAAATTCAATGAATAGGACATGCCAACTCACCTTGATGGCTTTCATGTGGTTTCATGTAGCCTCCTTTTATGTGATTTCCACAAATATTTATGTGAACAAATGAAGAAAGAGAAAGTGTTGGGAATGTTCATGAGTACCCTGTGTATTTGCACAAGTATTTGTTGTAACCACTGTGTTGGTGTAACCATCTTGAAAGCTTGTTTTGGATGTGGGAGTTATCAAATCAGAGAGCAAAAGCAACATCATAGATCTTACAAAACTGAGTACAGCTAGGGGGTACTTAGAGCACTAGTTATCCCTGGCCAGCCCATAGGGTGAAAATTAGGGCTGTCAAGCGATTAAAAAAATGAATCGTGATTAATCGCATTGTTAAACAATAATAGAATACCATTTATTTAGATATTTTTGGATGTTTTCTACATTTTCAAATATACTGATTTCAATTACATCACAGACTACAAAGTGTACAGTGGTCACTTTATATTTATTTATTACAAATATTTGCACTATAAACCTCCCACCCAAAGAAATAGTATTTTTCAATTCACCTCATACAAGTACTGCAGTGCAATCTTTTTATCATGAAAGTTGATTTTACAAATGTAGAATTATGTACAAAAATCTGCATTCAAAAATAAAACTGTGTAACATTTTAGAGCCCGCAAGTCTACTCAGTCCTACTTCTTGTTCAGCCAATCGCTTAGACAAATAAGTTTGTTCACATTTGCAGGACATAATGTTGCCCACTTCTTATTTGCAATGTTGCTTAAACTGCAGCAAGGGAGGTTTAGGTTGGACATTAGGAAAAACTTCCTAACTGTGAGGGTGGTTAAGCACTGGAATAAATTGCCTAGGGATGTTGTGGAA